>NW_024412400.1:13629645-13766920 GCF_014898765.1 Herpailurus yagouaroundi
TTTGTTTTTTTCAACGTTTATTTATTTTTGGGACAGAGAGAGACAGAGCATGAACGGGGGAGGGGCAGAGAGAGAGGAAGACACAGAATCGGAAACAGGCTCCAGGCTCTGAGCCATCAGCCCAGAGCCTGCCGCAGGGCTCGAACTCACGGACCGCAAGATCGTGACCTGGCTGAAGTCGGACGCTTAACCGACTGCGCCACCCAGGCGCCCCAACAGTTGACGGTTTCAAAACAGAAACGAGAAATTTCGCTTTGGCTCTTTGAATGCGGTGCTCCTTGGGAGTCATGATGCCCCTTCCAATGGCACTGGTTACAGACCCTTCAGTAAATATGGGTTTTCCAATTAAATGGCACTCTATATTTAAAAACTGGTATCATATGTCTGTCTCCATCTTCAGAAAGTGTATGTTTCAATCCTGTCCAAGGCAGTTCTAGCATTTTTCCCACTACTGCAAAGACCAGCATCGCGTATCCTCGACACAGGTATTACGACACACAAGTACACTGTTGCCCTTGTAGTTTCATCTGCTCTCTTGCTGTGCAAGAGCTATAGCATAAAAAAGTCTATTCTCACATGCTTTTGATATTACACTATTTAATCACATACAGCTGTGGCTTATGAGACTGTTACAAAACACAATTTTAATGTAGTACTCGAAGCCAATTTTGGATAAACATCAACCATTTACTCTGAATAAGAAGTCCGACACTAAAAAGATTTTCTCTTAAAGGAAAAGACTGGTTTTCTTAGAATTTGGCATGGGCATA
This sequence comes from Herpailurus yagouaroundi, assembly GCF_014898765.1. Lineage (NCBI taxonomy): Eukaryota > Metazoa > Chordata > Mammalia > Carnivora > Felidae > Herpailurus > Herpailurus yagouaroundi. Next base: position 13,630,416 of record NW_024412400.1, read on the forward strand.
ATTGTGACGGAGCCCTCTCTCTGCCAAAAAGACTGATAATGTCAAAAAGGATTGTGTAAAAATCATATTAGTGCAAAAAATGAAGCTTTCCAGAATTCCTGGAACCAGAAAGACCTGAGATGAACTTACATCCTCCTTCCCTTGTTTTGCCTCCCTCCTTGCAAATCACCCCTACCTCCAACCCTCTAATAGATTTAATTACTTCATAGAAATAATGTTGAGTTTTAATTCTATTATTGAGAGAAAGCAAGAGCAAACTGCATTACAAAGATACTGTTAGAACAAATTTACGTTTCCTTTGAATTTGGCATGATTCTGAAGAAAGAAAACACATGAACTTTTTACATATTTCCTCCATCTAAGTAGGCACTCAACTTAGTGAAACAATGACTATATTATAGAAAAGACAAACCCAATGATAATAAAAATGGGGGGGGAGTAAAGAAAACAAAACAACTAGAAAGGGAAAGTGACCCCCTATAACTATTTTTCTCTTATTTAAGCCAATTAAAATTGTACACATTCTAAAGAGAGACAAGATTTATCATAGTTTCATATTACCACCTTACCCCCCGCCCCTTGAAGCAAAAGAAATATTTGGAGTTGTACCTAAAAATTCTCTTGCTGGAAGATTTTTAGAAAACCAGTTTTGTATGTTTCAGGCTTTCAAAGGAAAACAGAACTTGGGAGTTTTCAAGGCTGTTTTAAAACTGGCAAGTTACCAACTCTGGCTATCAATGCAAATCTGAGGCAGGAAGTACTAAGGAAATTCTAAACTCATTCCCTCCCTCTGCAAGATTTTCTACATTTTCATGTGCAAGAAGTATGTTAAGGGGTTGTTCTGTTTTGCTTTTGAAGGATTTGTACGTTTACATCTTTGAGAATATCCTTTGCCCCTAGGAGCCTCTCTCTTCCTTCACCTCCTCCTTAGTCCTTTGTGTTTCAAGTGTTTGCTCTTTCTATGGCACAATCAGTTGGGCTCTAGCTAGACTTTGAGAGATGGGCAGCTGTCCAGGCTGCAGATGGTTAGAAACTCAGCCTGAAATCGGTGTGCAGTTGATGAATTACTCCTTACACCTGACCCCAACTTCACACCATGCTCTGAATACAAGCTGAGTACCACCAGCCAAAAAAACCCTATAGGGTCCCACAGTCTGAACCCATTTCTGTAAGATCTTCAGGGGGAGTGGACGGCCAAAGAAGGAAAAGCAGTGGGCTGATGGAAAAGCAGCGTGAGTAGAAACTGTGCCCTGGATTGATAGAAATGCCGTGACCTGGTCAGCGGAAGGAAACAGAAGGAAGGACAAGCTTGCTGTGGGTGCCTGGACGAAGTTTAAAGTTTTGGAAGGATGACCCAAGTTTTCGAAGCATCATTTATGAGAGAAATACCTATTTCTCAGCTGCAAAATATTAGTTTGCCGGGCTGTGACCATGTTTCACTCTTTTTACTTTTCCTAGTTTGACTAAGCTGTTTTGCCAAGAAACCGCCCCAAAGTACCTCAAATTCAGATTGAAATTCACCCTGGCTCTCACAATGCAAAAGCAACAGGTTAGCTACTTTGAATGGGCTAGAACAAAAGTACTGAGAAATATTAGGTTACAACTCATTCAAACATCATTATAGACATTATCATTAAGCTCATGAACCCTTTTTTGGTCCCCGTTCTCTAAAATCTGCTTATTATTCTGGGTGGCCTTCAAACAGCAAATTTGTTTTGATGAAGATTTTTTTAAATCCAGTTATGTCTCTTATATAAATATTACAACATGTCACCAAGATTTCTTCTTTACTGCTTAACCAAAACCAACGTTTCTTTTTGAAATTGGTTCTTTTGAGAGGAAAAGAAAAATGGCCAAAAGAAAATTGACAAATGACAACTTTGAACGTGAGGTCTTGGAGAGTAAGCATTCTGGAACAACACTGCTGCAAGGCATAGCTAGCCACCAGTCAGCCACTGGTTTTCATTTAACTTACAGGTACATTTTTCTCATCTATTGTTTTAAGCATTTAGAAAATTATTCAAAGGGAGAAAAGCATTAATGTCTTACTATTATTATTATATTTTATTTTTAAGCAACAAAGTTAATGGATTGGTTCTAATTTGATCGGAAATAAGAGGAGCAGAGAAGGCAGGGAAGCGTCCCAAGTTTTTCTAAAACTTTAATTGCATTTGAGGAAACAGAAACATTTCCATTTATTTAAAAATCCTACTTTCATTTTGTTTTATCATAATAAAACAGCAGCTGTATCCAATACACACATTGAAGTAAAAGGTTCAGTATTTTGCACTTTCTGAATGAATACAATAAATAGTGAACCTTTCAGTTCTGTAACAATCCCATAAAGATTTTCCAACCCAAAATAATGTCAGTAAACAGCTTTTGTTGATTAGTTGAAAACACCTGAATTTAGACAACAGCTTAAATTATGATGTCACCAGAACATGACTTTTATTGTCAACCACAGAATTCTATTTTTATCAACCATGAATATTCTTTATATACCAGCATCAGTTTAAACAGCTATGATTTCAAAAATGGATTATAACTATAACCCAAGGCTGGAAGGACAGTAGAATCTATGAATTCCACCTGGGCTTACCAAATAAACATGAGCAGCATGTATTTCCTTCAAAAGTATTATAGATTAAATTTTAAGATATAAGCATAAAACAAGCCAAAAAAATGATACTGAAATAACCTAGTTGTGTTCATGTTACACGGGGGCATGATGGTACTTTATTACATAGTGTTCATGCTGTCAGGAAGCCCCCACATTTGAAAATATGATTGACCCTTCTTCCCATCCCCTGTGCGCCCACGTTTCAAACCAGGGCACGTTTTCACATCTTCAGCTTCCAGGAATGTTATTAATGTCTGTCATTTCAGAGCCACCGTAACAGCATTCGACAACTTCACAGCACTGTCGAAATTTTACAACATAATAATCAATATGAACTACCAGGATAGCCAAAGGAGCTGATCTTATATTCCCTACCACCCTGATCTGATTACCCAAATATCAGCTCAGGTCACCTAATGGATCTAGCTTCTTTAAAAATGTTCCAGAAGTTGATGGCTTTGACTAGCTTGAAAGTAACAAGATCCAGATGCCGCCTGTCTACACAACACTAAACTACACAGGACCCCAAAACAGATTGTTTTTAATTCCCTCTGTATTTTTTAGGCTCTCTTCTTTTCTGTCACTTCACTTTTCCTCTTTATCCCAATCTCTCTCTCTCCTTCTCTCCCTCCTTCTCTCTCTCTCTCAAATACACACACACACACACACACACACACACACACACACACACACACACTTCCCATCAGTGTAGCTCATCTAGCATCCTGTCCTTAATATAATACGCACATTATTTCCTGATGGTAATAAGTTAAAAGAAATCTCAAGCAGGAAAGCAATTATTTCATTATTCCATTCATTTTTATCTGAAGTTTCTTTTCTGAATATACTTCATAGAAAAAAAAAGACCCAAAAAGAAAGCATGAATTTTGAAACATTTGGAAAAATTTAGCCAAATGAGTAAAAGGGATGGAATGTCCGATATTTTTCATGGAACCCTTGAGTTTGTTGTTTTTGTTTCTTTGGGGGATGAGAAATGACTATAAATTTCCTTTTTTTTTTTTTTTAACTTGTCCTTGCTTTGCCATTTCCTTAAGGAAGGCAGGCAGCATTCTCTACCCAATCCCCCAAAGAGTTAAATCTCAAGGCACTGGAGCAGGAGGGCTGGTCTATTTAAGCAGCAGCAGCACAAACTAAATGCTCACAAAGGCAAAAAGCAATGTGAGTCGACCTTGGAGGGGCAGGGCGAGTCATAGAGCGATTGAAAAAGAGAGGAAAAAAGCAACAATTTTTAATGTAATTCTGAAAGTCTGCTGCCTGGTCTGGTTTACAAATAGGCATTGTTTGATGAGACAGAATAAATAAGAGCTAACTACAGCATGAATTACCAAACACTAATCACATCATCGAGTCCTAGTGACAGCACAGATCACTCAGGCACGCCTTGTTCACTCTCGGCATATTTATTTATTAAGAAGACAGCGGAGTCTGGCTAATGCAATACAAAATAATATCATCCATATAGAAATATAACCCATGCGTTCAAAGTGGTAACTACACCAACATCCCCCCCACCCCAGTCAAGTCCAATTTAATTGACAAATTGGAGCAGTGATTTCACACCTGAGAGTCTTTCATGTCTGAAGTGCAGGATAAAGTTCACGGCTGGCACTGCCCACTGCTTCGTTACGTGGGCTTGCCACTGGCCCCGTAATGATCATTTGAGCACACACATAAAGATTCAAGTATTTAACCAATTCACGTCCAATTGTCATCAGTTACATTGCATCCCGTTTCAAGACCCAGGCCTCCTGATGGCAGCCAGCACAGAAAAACAGAGCTTCTAAAAGTAAAGAACACCTATGGTAAAGCTCCAAAATTCAGTCTCTAGCATCTTGCTCATCCTCGATATAAAATAAAATATGTAAGGCAAATAAACACACACACACACACAGACACACACACACACACAAAACACACCCAAACAAACTCTAAAGGACTTTAGTCAGCTGTACTATACCTTCCCACACCCTTCTTTCATTTTATACTCAGCGATTAAAAGTTTGAGTTGCCCCCACCCTGGTGTGTCCTATCCAGTGGGAAAAACCCTTTTAGAGCCACAAACAAAGAACAGCTCACCAGAAAAGCCCCTGAAATTGTATTCTTGTGCCTGATAATCACTGTTACGATCTCCTTTCTAACAACCCTGTCCATCTGCAAAGGACTTTACTACGGATATCAGGAACATTTTCATGTTGCCAAATAACAACAAAAGAACACGAGCGAAACTATTATCTCTCCTAAAAGAGAAAGCCACAATCCCGGGCTTGCTTTCTTCTTATATTCTCCTCTGCCTCATTAACTCCCTTGGTATGTTACTAATTTCAAAGAAGCAGGAAGAGGTGATGGGGAAGGGGAGGTAAATAATAATTCACATGCCTATTTCCCATCCCAAGTGCAGAAGGATACCACACTGATTGCCAGACTGTGGGTCGAGCCATACCTTGGTTTGGAGATAGTGAGGATAGTAGTAAGTGTACTGGGGGTACATTTGTGGCTGATCCAGGCGTTTGCCCATGTAGCTGGAATCTTTATCTCCGAGGCAGGGAACTGGATGACAGGGTATAGTGCCCCAGGCCGAGCTTCCTCTTAAACCACTATTCCTGACAGTCTCGATGACTGATGAGGCTTCAGAAATCCCTCGTCTTCCACCACTCGCTAGTTCCAACACAGCAAGAATTTAAAAAAGAAACACACCAAAAAAAAAAAAAAAAAAAAAAAAAAAAAAAAAAAAAAGGAGGGGTATCGGTAGGAAAAAAGACCAACAGACACAGCCTCCCCAGATCTTGCCTTCCTTCCCCCAGCTGCCAGGGTCCACTTGGGATGAGGCAGTTTGTTCTCTACCAGGCTGTCTGTAGTGATGTCAATTGCCAGCGTTTGTAAAGAGAGAGAGAGAAAAAAAAAAAATCAAAGTCCTTTTAGCACAACTCCGAATCCTTGCAGATCAGCTTCCTGTCTCCTGTTTGTCTCTTTCCCCACCTTAAAGAAAAAGAAAAAAAAAAAGAAAGAGAAAGAGAAAGAAAGAAGAAACAGAAAAAAGAAAAAAAAAGAAAGAAAAAGAAAGGGAAAAAGAAAAAGGAAAAAAAAAAAAAAACAAAAAACCTCGCACAGCTTAGTTGCTGCTGTCTCCCTCCCAGAGTGACATGGTGTTCGGGGCTTGTCCTGTCCTTTCATTCACTTCCCCTCCTTCCAGCCGGTGGGTGGAACCGAGAGAGCCTCTCCAGGGAGCAGCGTACGCAGTCCAGAAGGCTGCAGTATTTCCTCCAAGAAAAAAAAAAAAAAAAAAAAAAAAAGGCTGCTTCAACCCCTGCTGCAAGCAAAGTTCCGATTCCCTCTGCTGGCTATCTCGAATAGCAAAGCAATTTTTGCAGCCAGCTGGCTGCCGCTGGAACTGAACCCGGGGAGCTCAAATGCAGGCGGTGGATTATTTCTTATCCTTCCCTTCATCCACCCCCCCCCCCCACCACCCACAAGAGCTGCCTTCTTTTCTTTTTTTTCTTGCCAAGTTGCAAGGTATGCTACCCTGCTAAACAAAACACAGAAGACCATGGGAGGGAAGACGAAGGGAGAAAGGAAGAGAAAGAAAAAAATAATAATAAATAAAGGCAGAGGGACAACCCTTGCTGGTGAAAATGGAAACAGGGTGTCTCAGATGCTTTCAAAACCTGTTAACATATAAAGCCAGATGAATCTGAGACCCGGTTCAGAAACTCTTCTTGGAGGACATGGAGAATGAAAAGTAGCGAAGAAATTGTAGAGTCTACTCCGGGACTACTGTTCGGTCACAGTGACCGACTTACTAGAGCAGAAACGGTCACTCTCAGTCTTACATCCATTTTGTAAGCATCAAAAGAGGTATCCCACTAGGTTGACGGGTGTCTTTATAAATAAAATCACTGATTTTCTCACTGTCTATCTCTTTATAATTATTTTGATTCATGAATGCATTAATCACTTTACTGATAACATCACACACACAAAAAAAATCATACTTACTTGGCAGAGTTTTTCCCCACCAATAATAAGCAGTATTCTGACAGGTCTATCAGCTATTACATTAATAATACAAATTGTTTCAGAGAAAATATATTTCCTTTAAGGGACTCTTTTCAAGGCAGACAAGGCTAAAATTAGACATGCCAGCTGTGTTTTGCTGTGAGTGCTCACACATGCCCAAAGCGTGGGCAGACCAATATTGAGAGCCTCTCTACTTTGTCAAACCAGCTCTGTTCTCCCCAGTCCAGAGTCGCCTTTTCAGATAAGAGGTTCCTGGTATAAATCCAGCTTCTTGGTGAAGAACAGAGAATTCTAGCCCAATGCACAATATGGTGTCCATCTGCATACAAGTCCCGCCACCCTTGAGGTCACTGGCTTCCACTCAGGGGTCTGGTTATTGGAAGCTGTGTGAGTACATGGACGTTCCTTGGAGAAAGATAAGGATGGTGGGCAGCTTTATGTTTGACTTTTGCCAATAACAACAACCAGAAAAAAAGGAGAGAGGGTGGGAAGGTATGTTAGGAGTCCTGATAGCACTATCATTGAGAGAATTAAATCAACTCCACCAACATTTAAATGTGTTATTCAGGCCTCACTCATCCCATCCAGAAAGTGGAAATACTGCCAACTTACCTGGCCGAAGGCTATAAACTAAATCAGATACGAAATCAAAATTACATTGACTTAAAAACCATTCAGGGACATCTCATTGCTCAGACAACAAAGCCCTGACTCCTTGGAATAGTTTTCAAGGCACTTGAAAACCCAACTTTATTCTCCAGACTCGGATAGTCAGCTCTGCCCCTCACAGTCATAGTGAACTGCTTTTGAACCAGAATGTGCTCTCTCAGGGCCTTCTGTTATCTGTTCTGCCCTAGGGTGGTCTTGCATCTCCATCCTTCAGCTCTCAGAATGCGTATCAGCCCTTCAGAGTAGCTTTACCTGAACCCTCACTTCCGTACTGCACCTTACATTTGCCCTGATAGAATGCTTAGCCTGGCAACTGCCTGTTAGTTGCATGTTTGTTTCTTCTATGATGCCCTTAAAGCCTCAGGAAAAGCAGGAAAGTACAAGGTCCCATCAATCTCATTCACCTTCATATTTCCAAAACCTGCCATGGAATCTAGCACAAAAAGGGTGCTCTGCAAATGTTTGAAAAATAAGATATCTTAAATACAATAAAAATTCTAACCCAACTCACACACTTCTTTCAGTACATTTCAGTAAATTTCTAGATGCAGGGGATAGAGTGATAACACAGATCAGAACAATGCCCAGCCCTCATAGAATATATATTCTAGTGAGGGAGATAAAGTGATAAGCAAGCAAACAGGCAATATAAATCAGGTAATATGCAGTACTGTTGAGAAATATAGAGCTGAGTAAAGAGAAACAGAGTCACAGGGATTCTTCCTTCCTTCCTTCCTTCCTTCCTTCCATCCGTCCTTCCTTCCTTTCTTCCTTTATAGGGATTCCTCTTTAAATGGAAAGTCAGGGGTCACATGGGTGGCCCAGTCAGTTGAGCAACCGACTTCAGCTCAGGTCATGATCTCACAACTTGTGGGTTTGGGCCCCATGTTGGGCTCTAGCTGAGAGTTCAGAGCCTGGAGCCTGCTTCAGATTTTGTGTGTCCCTCTCTTTTTGCTCCTCCCCTGCCCCCTCTCTCTCTCTCTCTCTCTCTCTCTCTCAAAATAAACAAACATAATCATAAAAAAAATTTAAATAGGATAGTCAGGAAATGCTCACCAAGAAAGAGCTCTGAGGTTAAAGGAAGGGTGGGAACCACACCCTGGGTGTTGTGTACCAAGAGAGCCCTTTTTATGAGGGCCTGGGCTCCCACCCAAACTGCCTTGGTTCCAGTTCTGCCTCTGACAGAATCACTCTGCCTCCTTTTCTCATCCATTCAATGTCACACCACACACTTCATACAGCTATCATGAGAATTCACCCAGATTAACATGCCATGCATTTGTAACACCTTGAAACATACTGGATCTGCTCAATAAATGTCAGCCTGCATCTGGAAGATCATTCCAGACAGAGATAACAGTAAGTACAGAAAGCCTGACAGCAAGAACATGTCTTTAAAATGTGTAAGAAATGGCACAGAGGCTGAAATGGAGCAAGCAAGGAGTAAAGATTATCAAAGAAGACTGGAGAGATACCCTGGGCCGGATCATGTAAGTCTTAGTGGGCACTTGGTGAAGAAAGCTAAATTAGTTAATAGTACAGTCAGTACTCTATCCAAATATTCGGATTGTAGAGCTACTCATCTTCAACTATAGAATGCTGTCCTCCGAATGACTTAATGAGGTTCCTCCAAATACTAAGACTTACAAGATCAGAATCCTCAATTGCTTCTGGCAATTTTACCACTATGAACAAAGGATATCAGTATTCTTTTATTAATAACTGGCCTACCTATGCCTTGGAGGGGAAAGATTGGTGACTTACTTACAAATGAAAGGCCAAATAAGTAACTCCTCAGCCCAAGCTATAGCTCACTTATTACATGTAAAGTTCCCAGCATGTGTTGATGATATCTGCAATTTCTACACAAATTGCCACTTTCCAAAATGCGATTGTATTTCATTGGATTATTGCTATGTCCTGGGCATCAACTATCATTAGTCTAAGCACATCCACTGAACATTTAAAGCTTTTCTTAAATAACGCAAAGACAGTTTACCACTTGTGAGAATTGTAAAACCTGTGTTTTATTTTTTTATTTTTTCCGTTAGAGACACCAGTAGCAATTGCAATCGGGGAAGCAAGATACTCATGTCAGAAATAGTTTTTATATCATGTCTGCTCTGTTGGAGCAGTAGTGCTTTCCATTTAAATGATCAAGTTAAGGTAGGAGGTAACTAATTTAAGGCACTCTCTAAATCAGAAGCCAGCTGTGTCCCATTTGCCAACTAACAAATTTTGTACAAATCCAAGAGCAGTAAACCACATCAAAGAGCATGGACTCTTACAAATTCACATGATTCACAATACAGACCGGAGAGACACTCATTTAAGACAAGTTCTTGGTTAACAGGATAGAGACAACATCTCAGACATACAATCCGGAGTTAGAGAAATGATGGTCCTGGAATGAGGGTCAATTGGGTAGACATGGGAGACTCTCTTCTGGTTGCTCTGACCTATCCACTCAAAGAATAAATGGGTCCTCTCTTTGGCTGATTTATTTTTTTAATGACAAAGACTTAGTCAAAAGCAGGAAAAAAGAACAGTAGAGAGATAAGCAAATAATAATAATTATTATCATTATTATTATACTACCTTTGAAAGCTATATTCTACCTTATCTACAAGACATTCATGAACTTGAATAAACTAAAACAAACAAAAGCACAACTTGGTATTTCTTGCTCTCTTTATTCAAATTTGGGAAATCCCTTTCCAACACAACAGATGCCAACAGCCTATTAAAGATAAAAGTAAGTTTAAAAAAAAAAAAAGATAAGATGGTAGATTACAAACTCTGACAGAAGTGATACAATTATCTTTTCTCCTATCAAATACTTATCCATTCTTTAAGAACATACTTGAAACAAACCAGAAGAAAGAGACGACTAGTGATTCAACCATTTGTGGTCCAAATCTGAACCATAATTAAATGTAAAATTTTAGTGAAGATAGGGGCGCCTGGGTGGCGCAGTCGGTTAAGCGTCCGACTTCGGCCAGGTCACGATCTCGCGGGCCGTGAGTTCGAGCCCCGCGTCAGGCTCTGGGCTGATGGCTCAGAGCCTGGAGCCTGTTTCCGATTCTGTGTCTCCCTCTCTCTGCCCCTCCCCTGTTCATGCTCTGTCTCTCTCTGTCCCAAAAATAAATAAACGCTGAAAAAAAAAAAATTAAAAAAAAAAATTTTAGTGAAGATAAAGACAATAAAAATTGGCCTTGGAAGAAAATTTCAAGCTTCAGGACAAAATTAAAATGGGTTATATTTCAAGACAACCCTGTAGAGAAGCAAGAATAATTTAAAACAATGAATATTATTTAAATCAACAGTTTTGCTTAAGCATCTACTATGTGCCTAAATAACCAAGAATACCAATATAAAAATTACCACCATTGTCTTCAAGTAGATGTAGTATCTCAGTATCTACGAAAAATCAGCCAGTCAGAAATGACCTAAATGTTTTTCCTTATATCTGAATACCTATTTCTAACAATAGTTATCAAGTAATATTAACTCGACCCAATTTTTTGAAGTACATTCTTTATTATAATTCTAAGCAATGAGAGATATACATGAAAACTCATGTCTATTTTGCTTTTATTATCTTTTTAAAAATACTTAACACTCCTCTCTCTCTTTACACATACTTTTCATAGCCCTTAATACTGCCGTAGTCACATAGGTTTCTCCTTTACCACTAGGATCACCAAGACTCACACTTCTCCACTTCATTGAAATTAGGCATGACCATATGACCTGCTAAGGCAAATAAAATCGGAAGCAGAAGTGACATGTGTATGAACTTTTAACTGCTGCTGTTGGATTCATCAGCCCACCCTTTCCTGATGGAAGCATGTGTTTATATGGAGGAAGCATCTTGGAAGGCTTAGAACAGTTGCCTTGAATGGTCACCTGGACCAGCCACTGACTTGTTATGAGCAAGAAATAAACCTTGGTTGGAATTATGCTAATGAGATTTGGTGACTTACCACAGCTTCACTTAGCCTACCCTTGGATTCTATATTTGTTGATTTCCTTCTTTGAGGATCCCCTCTACTAATATTTAAGGTCCCAAGGGCAAGGAATTTACCTGTCATGTTCACTGTTTTATCCCCAGCACCCAGAACAGGCTTTGGGATTTAATACACATTTAATAAATACTTGTTAGGTAAATGAAAAATATTTCCATCTAAAATAATCTCATTTATCTGTCAGTGGTGAAAGTGCAATACTTTATGAAATAGAAGGGGAAATAAGACATATACTCAAATGTAAAAAATGTGTTTTCTGGAAAGAGAACTGCTATAAACCTAACTACTGAATGTTCAGAGGAGGGGAAGGGTTTTCTGCATGGAATACAAGGCGTGGGCAGTGGGTTAAGAAACACTACTTACGAAAAGAAGAAGGGCAAGGAGAAAAATGAGATAAAAGATAGATGGCCTACTATATACTAGATGCTGTGCCAGAAGTTTATGAATGCCTCCTCAATTAAAACTCACAAGTACCTGGAAAGTGGGTATAATTTTCCACACTTTATAGTTGAGCAAATTGAGAACAAAATGTTTTACCTATTCTATCCAAGTCATCCAATGATAATATGGTAAAGGAACATCCCTAACCCAAGTCTGTATAAAGACCAAACCCAGCTTTTTCCCTCAGCATCATTTGATGGAGATCTGAAACATTTTATTCTAAAACTGGATAAGATAATCTTTGTGTTTACAACAGAAAACTCACAGTATATATAAAAGTCCTAAATAAGTCAGCATGTCTTCATAGAAACAGATGGTGCAGAACAGAGAGAACACTGGAAAGAAAGAGCATGGGCTTCTATGAAATAGCATAAACTCTATTTGGACCACAGACATGATGGTTAATTGTATGTGTCAACTTGGCTAGAATATAGTGCCCGGTCATTTGGTCAAACACAAGTCTAGATATTGTGGTGAGGTATTTTTTTCAATGTGGTTAACATTTAAATCAGTAGACTTTGGACCTCATCACGATAAAAAGCTTCTGCACAGTGAAGGAGACAATCAAACAAAAAAACTAAAAGGCAACCAATGGAATGGGAGATGACATTTGCAAATGACATTTCAGATAAAGGGTCAGTATCCAAAATCTATAAAGACCTTACCAAACTCAACACCCAAAAAACAAATAATTCGGTGAAGAAATTGGCAGAAGACATGAATAGATAGTTTTCAAAAGAAGACATCCAGATGGCTAACAGACACATGAGAAGATGCTCAACATCGCTCTTCATCAGGGAAACACAAATCAAAACCACAATGAGATACCACCTCACACCTGTCAGAATGGCTAAATTAACAACTTGGGAAACAACAGATGTTGGTGAGGATGTGGAAAAGTGAAACCCTTTTACACTATTGGTGGGAATGCAAACTGGTGTAGCCACTCTGGAAAACAGTATGGAGGTTCCTCAAAAAATTAAGAATAGAACTACCCTATGACCCAGCAATTGCACTGACCAGGAATTTATCCAAAGGATACAAAACTGCCCATTCGAAGGGGCACGTGACCCCAATGTTTACCGCAGCACTATCAACAACAGCCAAATTATGGAAAGAGTCCAAATGTCCATTAACTGATGAATGGATAAAGAAGTTGTGGTGTGTATGTATGTATATGTATGTGTATATAATAGAATACTACTTGATGATGAAAAATAATGAAATTTTGCCATTTGCCCAAGTAGACAGAACTAGATGGTATTAAAATGAAGTCAGTCAGTCAGAGAAAGAGATCATGATTTCACTCATATGTGGAATTTGAGAAACTCAACAGATGAACATAGGGGAAGAGAAGGAAAAATAAAATAAAAAAGGAGAAGGAGGCAAACCACAAGAGACTCTTAAATATAGACAGCAAACTAAAGGTTGCTGGAAGTGAGGTGGGTGGGAGAATGGGTTATATGGGTGATGGGCATTAAGGAGGGCACTTTTTTGGATGGGCACTGGGTGTTTTACGTAAGAGATGAATCACTGGGTAAAACTCTCTCTACATAGAGATATACTTAATGGTTGTGGTTTTTTTGGAGAACCCTGAGGAATACAACAGGCAAATACAATGCACATGATCATGACCTGAGCTGAAATCAGGAGTGAGAAGCTTAACTGACCGAGCCACCCAGGCACCCCCAACTTAATTTTTTTAACATCAATTAATTCTGCCTTTGTATTTCTCAGTTCCTCATAAATTTATTTGTAAACAATCTCTGTCAGCTTGTTTATAATATGCTATAGGCACAAGGATTTTTAATTTTATTATTGTTTTTTTGTCTATCACTATGCCTCCCTATCTATTTCGATGCAAAGAATTCCACTATTTGCAGCCCACTGAGCCAATTCTGTCCTGATGTAGCTGGTGGATTCTTATGGCCTTCTTACAAGGACACCTTCTGTCATGACTTGTGTCAGCATTAGACCAGAGCTTTGGAAAATGCCAACTAAAAGCCTCAAAGTAGGGAGAGAGGAGTAGCTGCTTTGTCACAGGAGAAACATATTTTTTTTTTTTTTTTCTAAAAGGAATACCATTACCTTGTATTGACCATCCAGCTTCCAGCTGCCAATAGCTAAGCAAGTCAGGTCAATATGGCCAGATTTGATTGGCTGGGCTGATTCTTCTCTCTGGAAACATCTGCAGAAGTCCAGGCCAAAGGCTAACACTAAATAGAATCACTATGTTGTACATGTGAAATTAATATAATATTGTATGTTAACTACACTTCAATTAAAAATTTTAAGGGCTCCTAAGTAGCTCATTCATTTAAGCATCTGGCTCTTAATTTTGGCTCAGGGCATCATCTCACAGTTCATGAGTTTGATCCCCACAGGGGGCTCCGGGCTGACAGTGCAGAGCCTGCTTGGGATTCTCTCTCTCCCTCGCCCTGTCTGCCCCTCCCCTGCTTGCTATCTAGCTCTCTCCCTCAAAATAAAAATAAATAAATAAATAAATAAACATTTTTTAAAATTTTTAAATGATTTTAGAAAAACAATTACCAGTTAAATACAAGATACCCATTTAAACTTGAATTCCAGATAAGTCATGAATATATTTTTAATACAAGTATGTCCCAAATATTGCAAGTATGTCCATGGGACATGGTATGTCCCATGAAATATTTGGGCCATACCTGTAAAAAGTACTCATGGCTTGTCTGAGATTCAAATTTACCTGGGTGTTACGTATCTTTCTTTACTAAAGCTGGCAAACTTTATCTTAATTGATGCACTGAGAAGGTCTAGAGGCCTTTCAGAAGACACAAAAAGTGGTAGAGAGTTCAAATTTAATGGCAACTGGCAATGTTTAATATTTTCAATCCTTTTTACACTCAAACCAGGTAAATAAAAAAATGTCCCCAAATGACGTCTCCTCTTAGGAGACTTAGATCACAGCCGTGTCCCTGATAGGAATCCAAACACTATTCCAGTATCTCTGGTTTTGTTATAATAGCAAACTTGTTGTTGTTTCTTTTTCTTTTTTCACGTGAGGGATCATTTACATTTTTTTCTTAAGTTATTATTCAGCCCAATAAAATACCTGCCAAGAATGGCAGATGCCCAGATCCCATCCCTGACACCAGAAAGTTCCAACCTAGAGAACCAGACAAGTGTGCGAAATACAAGAGAAAAGGAGATCAAGGACAGCGCTCCCCAAAGCGTGGTCTAGGAAGTGCTGATGTGCCAGCACTCCGGTGTCCAGGACCAGCGTGTACAGGATCCAAAAATAAGTGTCCAGCCACGTTACAGTCATTTGTCATTTGTCAGAAGAATTTTATGTCTCGTTTCCAAACAAGACATGAGGGAACTCACATGAACTGCAAAGGAAAAACGTAATTCCCTCAAATTTACTCTTCTTGTGTTCCTAACTCATTCTCTTTTCGTTGTCTATTGCTTACCCTCTAACCTACAGTCAGCCCCCCTGACCCCAAAGGCAATATTTAAGAGTACCAAACCGAAAGCCAGGACACATGAGGCTTGTTGGTTGTTGACTGACCCTGGCCACATGGATTCCCCAGCCAGAGCCCCATGTGTAAAATGCAGGTTGTAATAAGGTCATTTAAGGTCCCTTTCGGACTCTGATGCCAGGACGCACTTGTTGAACTAAGATGAGACTGTGCCTTTTTGGCTACGGGGTTACACTGGCTGGCCCCTGGAGTGGATGGCAAGGTTCAGGCCAACAGCACAAGCTCGACACGCTTCAGCCAGGGGCTTTGTGCAACTCCCAGCCATTCCCGGCAGCTGCAGGCTGGGAGGCCCCAATTCCAAAAATAGCCCCACAAATTATGATTTGCCTTCTAGAGATGACATCTCTGTGAACAACACTAAATTGCGGCCATACGCTTAGCCTGACACTTTGGCCAGCGCCTCAAAAACAGCCCAATCCCTAGAAGTCTAGATGCACCATCCATCCCACCCAGGGGGGGTTCAGGATCCTGAATGTTTATGCTCATGATGCAGTCAGGAAACATAATTATTCGTTTTTCTTTAAGGAAGTTTATGACCGAAGGTAATGGGGGGAACATAAACGTACTGACTGTTTACTGAGACTCATAAATGCTAAGAACACAGACAAATAATTGTCTCTTGGAGATTTGTTCTTGTGGTGTAGAATCTTCATTTTTAGCAATTTAACTACTGAAAGTTTACCCACCTTGAGGAGAATTATTTAGTGGGAAATAAAACTTAGCACCTATTTCATTCCCTGCTCCAACAACTTTCTTCCTTTCAGAAAACTGCCTTTCACATAAAATGTGCAGAAGGTAGCTTGTTATATAGGGCTAGTAAAACGAAGAGGTAATTAGTACAAGCTAAACCTCTAAATAATAATGTCAAGTCTTAACATTTGCAGAGCTCTGGATCAACATTAACTAATAACTTCTCTGTTTTCCTCTGTGAGAGATAAACTTTGTTACTCACAAATTATCAAGAAAGAAAAAAAAACAAGAAATCAGTTCTGGCCAATTATTTAAAAAAAAAAAATAGTAAAGCTCAGGTCAGAATTGAGCAAGGACAATCAAATGCTTATACCCCTTTCTGGTTCAGAACAGTGCTCATTTATGGGTAGGATGGGCCACTGGTCAGACTGAGCTCTTCTAAGGAGACCTTCCAGAAAGGTTTGGTATTGCAGGGCAGGGGAAATCAGTGTGAAGCTACTGGGCTTTTGGACTCCTGATCTCCTACCTTAACTGACACAATGACAGATACAGGGTGGCGTTATGTGTGTGTGCAGTGGGGAGGGGCAGAGATGCTGCAAGGAATTCAGTGTGTAGATGGACTGCCCGTAGCTTCCTCCCTCTCCCTGCAGCAGACAGCTGTGCTAAATTTGTCAGTTAGCCCTGCCTCACCCCCTCCACAAGTGGTCATACTGTCAGATTCCCAAGCATGTTGCCTCTTCAAGCAAAGGAGTTAAAAATGAACCACTCCAGGAGTGTTGAGTGTCCAACTTCGGCTCAGGGCATGATCTGGCAGTTCATGAGTTCGAGCCCCATATCGGCTCACTGCTGTCCCCCTGCCAGCACAGAGCCCACTTAGGATCTCTGTCCCCTCTCATTGCCCCTCCCCCACTTGTGCTCGCCCCAAAATAAAGAAAAAGTGAACCACTCCAACGAAGGGAAAATAATGCTGAATAAGACCCCTTACCAGCTCATCTCTTTTTCTTTGTCTCCAGATACAGTGGGAAAGAGAATTGAGAGCTTGTCAGGATTGCCTGCATGGCATCAAACAGTCCCTCGCAGGGAGGGTACAGAGAAGACTCTCCGATGCCTTGCTTGGAGGAATGGTCCACGGGAACCCCGGGACAGCACATCCCCAAAAAGCAGCAGTTGGAAAAGGAGACATCTGGCCCAGAGATACCTCTCTCTTCTCCCTCCCTTAGGCTGAAAACATTGAGTTCTCTCAGTCTCTAAAGGAGGACAAAGTATTGAAAGGAATGTAGAGAAGCCAGTCTGTTTCCCAGTGTAAATGGACTCCCATTCCAACCACGATCTGGTGTGAGTGCCCATGCCTCATCTCTGACGAAGGGATGGGGAGCTTGTGCCGATTCCTGGGTTCATATTGGTCTGGAGATTAAAACTATCTTCTTTTCCATCTTGGAAGAAAGGTACACATTACCAGGGACAGGGAAACAGGCAGGGACCACTGTGCTAACGTGGACCTATGGATCCCACGGTTCTAACAATGTAGTCACCATGATGGTAGCTGGTAAAGGCTGCTGTCCAAATCCAGCTTCTTTATTTTTGCTGAAAACTTTAAAAATTACCTTAGTTTCTTGGTAAAGAAACAATGTTGTATCAAGGCCCCTAGGAAAATCATACAGCATTATTCCATAAGGTCATAATGGGAGGATCTATCCATTCTGACGAGGGATGAATGTATTGGATTCACTATGTTTGGTCTGGGAAATCTCTTTTTGTCAAATCCAGGATAACCAATTGTCCATTACATACCACGTCCTTGCTAAGAGAAGCTGGTGTAGAAATATTTAATCTCCTCATCCATAAACATTTCTTTCCTCCCAGAGCAGGAAAAGGCTGATCTTCTCAAGGCCTAATGTTATTTATTTTCCAGTGAAGGCATATGATTTTTATACCAGGTAATGTTTTCCCTTAGCATTTTTTTTTTTTAAGTGGCTGCCTTTTCAACGACTCCTAGAACTAAGATCCTGACCACTTGCCCTTGTTAAATATCTAGTGATCCTTTTCCCCAACAGATGGGAAGGGCCTCCTGATATGCCCCTGGCCTAATTTCAATTTGGGTAATTGCATTCTGTCGACTTGAAATTTCCCCACCAGTTTAATCTGCCTGGGATATGATGCCTCATTCTCGGTCCTGAACTGCCTGGCGTGCCGTCGGAGGCTGGGGGACAGCTGGTGCATTCCACCCCAGAAGTGGATGCATTTTAGTGGCAGGTGTGAAGGTTTTCTTCAGCCGAATACAAATTCTAATGTAGGAACAAGCCTCATGGATGCTTTTTATTTTTTCAATGAACGTAACTTCCATGAAACCGAAAAATATGAAAGCAGCCAAAGCATAAACATGAATCGAGAAGAAAATACACTTGCCCTAAAACCAGTCTATTGTGTGATCATTTTGCACTCTGTGAATCTTATAATGCTTCTACATTTGAATGTTACCAATAAGGAGGAATAATTCACATAAAAGCAGACAACCATTCCTCTTCTGAAAGGATTTTATACACACACACATGGGCGCATGGGTATATGCACACATCCGTACACGTATGTATAGGTGTGTGTGTATGTGTGTACCCCAACTCTTACCTCCTTCTGGGGAGTCCTTTTCAGTTCGGACTAAAACAACTTGCCCCACAAAACCACCACATTTGGCGCTCTATGCATACCTCATTTGAGTAGGTAATACATTTAATTGTAACGAGCTTATCGCTATCCATTTCTGTTTCCCCAGCACCTAGGACATAATAGGTGCTTAATAAATAAATATACAGACTACATAGGTCAAATCTAATTAGTCTTAAGTCTGAGCCCCAAAATGCTATTTCTAAGCGCTGCAAGTCAAGGTGTATTTTTTCAAGGTAACCCAGGAACGCTAGTGGCCCAAAGTCTCATTCCTTAGGCCACCTCTGCTCTAGGGAACGGTTGCGGGCAAGCACAGGCTCACCTTGCAAATGCCGGCTATTGGACGTGGTGGACTGAGCTGAGCAAGCACAGGCTGAAGGTTCGGGGTGAGTACACCGAGGCAACACCCAATCAGTGGAAAACAGGAGCTAGTAGAGAAATGCTCCTGCCTCCAAGCCTTCAGACAGACAATTCTGGAAGCACGCCATACCATCTCAGGACACCTCCGTAAAACTGAACCCCGTTGCTCAACCTCAGCTTTTGTTTTTCCTTTTTCTGCAATCTTTTTAGCAGTGACCTTGATAACGTGCCATTATAATGGACTTTTCTCCATCCCCTCTCACCCTGCCCCACTCCTGCTTCAGGGAATCACATCTCAAACAAACTATCTGCACCCTTGCCTCAGGCTCTGAATTTGGGGGGACCCAAACTCTAATGACGTAGGACATCACCATACTGACAGCCACACCACCAGACTATCCACAGAGAAACATACAGAGGACCTATTCCTCCACCATTTATTTTCTTTCCCTCTCATAGGATGAAGAAGCCATACACCAAGACAACCTTAATATACTTTGGCTAACAGATTACATGTTATACTTAAGCCAGGAGAAAGGAGAACCAAGATTGTGATGAGATATATATTCTAAAATACTAAGCATTTCAGCTCTAAATATACTACCTTACCAATGACTCAGGAGCCATTCCCAGAGTCTCATAATTAGTAGGACAGTCCAGACTCTGCCTCATTTTAGCCTCTGCAGGTCACCATAAATTAGCTTAGAGGCCCGAAGCCTCTGTATGACTCAAGCTGACTTGAATCCTAATTTGTGCCGTGCAGAAATCTTGGCAAAGCCATCTGCATGCTTAAGTCTTATGCTGTCTTGGCCCTCGGGGAAAAAAACATATTTGCAGTTGCCCCTGCCTTCGTCCTCCTTGTTTAGGGTAGATCATCAGTGGGTGGTGTCCTAAACGAAGAGTGGACCTTGATGAAGCCTGGGATCCAACATGTGATGACTATGCACTTCATGAAGCCAAGGGTAGATTGCCACAGAAGAGGGCCAGGCCACCTCTGAGTTGACCATCTCATACTCACTGGAGGGCTACCCTGTTGGCCACACCAGAGAGAGAAATGCAGCGGACAAATGGACTGCAGGGAATTCTCACCAGTTTTTAAGATACTAGTGTTTAGACCTCTGGCTTCCATAAGGTCAAACTGAGGTCAGAGCCTGACATAGCAGCCAGAGTGAGGCAAAGGTAGACTGAGGGACCAGAGTCTCTCAGTCCATGGAAAGGACTACAATACTTTACAAGTTGTATTAGAGAAGGTCCATGGGGTGTATGGATCATCCTTTGAGTTCCATAAAATTAATGATTTTTTAATCTGACTGTAAAGACTCTTTTTCATTATAAAATGTTGAAATGAAAAACTGTATATGAACAAGGGTATAAAAAATTATATTACAAAAATTAACATATCTAGCCCTATCTAATCTTATTACACAGAGGTAGCTGCTTTTAGTATTTACTTTATTTGCTTCTAGCTTTTTCTCTATGAATAATGAGTATATATTTCCTTCTGTTCATGTATGGGAGATCTGGGTAAAATATTGTTATTTTTGTGCACTTCTTTCTTCTGACAACATATTGTGAGCATTTTCTTTGAACACACTACCTAATGGGGGCATAATATGTAATTATAATATTTTCTATTTCTCTACTGATGGATGTGTAGGTTGTTTTGATATTTGTCATATACCATATATAATTCATATGTATAGTATATGTAATATGTTTTGAGATTTCTCCCCTTTTGGTGTGGATTCTGGAATTCCCTTCTACAGCAAGAGGCAGACACCCATCAGTGGGTAGTGCCTGGGTCATGCATGTACCCATGGCAAGCCATCTTCCGTGTGTTGATATCTATCCTCTTGGTCACAAGATGACTACAACAGTTTGGGCCCCGTTATCTTCACCTCCCCCCCCCCCCCCCCAGGATCCTCAAGTAGCTTGTTTTTCCTCTGGTGCCTTTTAAAAGTGTAAGAAATCTTACTAGGAGTTCCTGTCCCCAACAGTCTGCTCCGGTGTTTCAGTGGACAAAATGAGTCACATGCATTGTCTTAACATGTTCACTGATAGGGGCGAGAGAACTGTAATGATTGGCTTAGACTACAGAACACACACCTCCCTCTGAGCCTAGAGGAAAGATCATTGGCTCCAAGCAAATGGCAGCATTTAGCTGGAGAATGGAGTGTGTACCCTAGACCAGGTCTGGAGTCCTCCTGTAAAGAAGGGGAGATTTAAATGGGGATTAATTTGGGAGGCAAGACAGAATTGTCTTCGATATAAATTAAAAGTGTCTTGTTATCTCTCAACCTGTATTATCACATTCTTTTCCCTGATAACATTGTCTCTCCTTAATTCACCACCTAGACACTCCTTTTTAATCAAATTTTTGCTGGCTATCCCTGAATCTTCCAAGAAGTTCACTGGAAAATTAACATAACAATGATAATGAGCTTAAGGTCTTGCTCTCCTTGGGGGCATTTCTGTTCTAAAAGACAGTTCTGGAAGATATGAACATCTTCAAGATTTGTAAGAACAAAGGAATAATGGTAGCACGGCAGGCAAGAAAGGATTCAAGACGCAGTGTGATCCTATTACCACCTCGCTCATGCGACCATGATCTACTGCTCTCCCTGTTACATCCACAATGGCCTCCTTGCCGTCCCTCTAGGAGGCCAGCGTACTCACACCTGGGAGCCTTGCAAGTTACTTCCGTCTACCTGAAACAAGCTTCCTCTAGATAGTCACAGGACTTGCTTCCTGGCTTCCCAGAGCTCTCTACACACGTGCCACCTTATCAAAGAGGTTTTCCTTGATCATCTATATAACATGGCACCTTCACTTCATTCTTTATCCTATTACCCTACTTTCTACATAGTTGGCCTTTAAAAACCACCTGACATGGTATGTATGTTTTTGCTGTCTTCCTCCGAAGCAGATAGTGAACTCGAGGCTAGAACTGATGTTTTATTCACTGTTATTTCCTCTGAGCCTAGAACAATGCCTTAAAAAACCCAGGCATTCCCTGTGTGGAATGAATGGATGACTAGATGGAAGCTTTGGCAATGGCAAATTTAGATGGTCATTCTCCTCTTGCTTAACCTGCATCACAGCCGAAGTCAAGTGGGACCTAATCCTGTGTAGGCATCTTTCTCTATCATCTACCAGTGATGTCCTACTTTCCTCTAGGCAAGGTCTTCATTTTGCAGGATGAGCTATATAGGTCTTGAAATCTGAACAGTATCTATCTTTCTAATATGAAATAAAAGGCAAGTCCCAACTTGGAGTAGTAAGACACATCATATAACTTGCGATACTGTCTAATTAACAAAATGTGTTTCAATTCTGATTAAAATTTATTTTGCGAGCCAGAAATGGTCATAAAAACATATCTCAAAGCCAGAGGAAATAAGGCAATTTATTTATCCATTGTAACTTAAGGAGTAAATTACCAGGGAGCCTGGGTGGCTCAGTTGGTTAGGCATGTGACTTCAGCTCAGGTCATGATCTCACAGTTCATGAGTTCAAGCCCCGCATCAGGCTCTGTGCTGACAGCTCAGAGCCTGGAGCCTGCTTCACAATCTGTGTCTCCCTCTGTCTCTACCCCTCTCCCCTCATGCTCACTCTCTCTCTCTCAAAAATAAATATATTTTTTTAATTTTTTAAAAAAGAAGTAAATTACCTTATGACTTGGAGCTTCCATTTGATGCTGTAGTACACACACACACACACACACACACACACACACACACACACACACACAGTTTCAGAGACTTCCAGGTTAAAAGGGTGATATGAATTCGTGGACATAATCACCCACGTGAAACTATGAAAAATTCTATATTCGAGTTCAGAAAAGGACACACTGGAAACCATACATATGTACCAGAGAACAGTTGTGATTTCTGGTCCTTGTGGTGGTAAATACATCAGATTGAAAGGGAGGCAACCACACGACAGTCACAGGGAAGTGAGACAACAACCTATCTGAGATAAATATTAAAGACTTGCCAGCACAGCCTAGTTAACACTCACTGTCGGTGCAGAGACAGTGGTGGGAGTGCATATCTGGATCCCACTGGCATCTCGGGGACAACGATGAGACAGGGGAAACCTTCAGGAGCAGCCTCCCTAGGCCTGTGTTAGGTGAGAATAGCCCAGTCAGTGTAGGAGGGGGATGAGGACAATTTTGAGAAAGAGGTACGGTACCCACGTCTGGCCAAGAACAGAGCTCTGACCAGCTAAGTCTTGGCTTCCTCACCAAACTTGGGGACCAAACCCTTTGGCAAATCTCCCAAGCCAAGGGTCTCTGCAGTGGCAAGATGAAAGTGTAGCAAACATAAGCCGGTCCCTTCTCTGAAAGACTTCTGCAGGCTACCACCCGATCTCTGAGAGAACCAGCCCGATTCTCAAAACTGTGTATTGGGTAATATATTCTATTTGTGGAATGCTACACAAATTTTGCTTAAATATCATATTCTCAACTAATATTTAAGAATTAAGTAGAATATCCTTATGTCATGATATATGCTGTAGTAAATGAAAGAATGCATACACTAGCAGGTGATAGCGGTTTATAACCTCAAAATATATGTATAGCACACACATAAATCCATACAAAAGTATAGAAAGATATACTCCATAATGGTAACAAGGAAAAATAGAAGTTAATTTTATTCTTCTTTCTATTTTATATGTTATGGGAAAAGAAATTTAATTGGCCATTTATTCCAAATATATCCAGAACCTACACACTATTCATCACTGCTAACACCCTGGTCAGAAACACCATCATTTTTCACCTGGATTACTGCACTAGGCTCCTAATAAGCTTCTGGCTTCCATTCTCATAGTCTATTCTCTACACAGCAGCTGAAAGTAAGCTTTCAAAAATGGGAGTCAGATTCCTCGGCCCAAAACTCTCCAAAGGTTGCATATCACGCCCATTCCATAAGTCTCTCTCTATTACTTTACAGGTTCCTCCTGCTATTGTCCTTGTACCGACATAGTAAGATCATGTTTTTCCAGTTTTCAGACTTGCCAAACATTCTCCTCTCTTTGCATAGGCTGTTCCTGCTGCTCAGAACACTCTTCCTTTCTGTACCACCGTCTTCAAGTCTTTAATGTTCTCCTTCACAAGCAGCCCAGCCAAGGCCCCAAACACCTGCCTCCTCCCCCTGCTGTCGCCAAAATTCCCTAACTCCCCTTCTTCTTCGGGCCACACTGCACAGTTGGGGGGGCATAAGAGTCTCATAAAATTGAATGTGAATCATCCCCTCTGACGCTGTGTGCAATGTGAAGACCCCACTTTATTTCGTTGTCTCTCTCCTGCTCTGAGACTGTCTGTTCCGTGAGGGTGGAGGTGTCTATGGTAGTTACTGCTATCACCTCAGTTCTGAGAACAACGCTGGCACTTACCACCTGCTACTGGATGAATGAATCACAGGGGAGTAGAAATAAAAGTGATTTGTATTTTCTTCTATAAATGACTTCTAATTTCCCTATTATTTTTTGTTTTTAATTTTTATTTATTATTGAAGGAGAGAGAGACAGAGCACATGCCAGGGAGGGGGAAGAGAGAAAGGGAGACACAGAATCTGAAGCAGGCTCCGGGCTCTGAGCTGTCAGCACAGAGCCCGACGCGGGACTAGAACTCACAAACCGTGAGATCATAACTTGAGCCAAAGTCAGACACTTAACCTCCTGAACCACCTAGATGCCTCTTCCCTATTATTTTTAAAACCGGAAAAAATTATTAAAAACAAAAATATGTAATTGTGCTTATTTCATTTCTCTTGTTCTTAGGCTGGAAAATCAATTTCTTCTGGACTCAAACTAAAGAACAACTAAAGAATGATATCTGTTTAAACTATTGTTGAATCGAACATCCAGTAAAACATATCTAAGCTCTGTAGTCATTTCCATGGGTTTTCCCCACTCCCACTGATTTTGGTGCAGTTTCTGATCAGTCACGATGGTAGGAGATGACCCAATTTCATTACATCTGAAGCTATTCAATTTTTCTGTGATACGATTCCATCATGGGCCAAGTCGAATGGTCCAACAGAGAGATGCTCTCACATTCTCTTAAAAGGTTATCCTTTGGGCTTTCTTTTAAGATATTGTTTCTTAGGAGAAAAACTGAAGCTTATATCTAAGGACAAACTCTATGATGAAACTTTTTCTCAGTTCCCAATCCTCCTACACTCACACACGGAAAGTTCTGAAGACCCAGGCTTACAACTCTAAAAATGTTGATGATTATAAGTGAATTTCAACCTATCTTTAAATCTGCTTTTAAGTATCTTTAAAATGAGTTAGGTATTAACCCTTTAAAATTTGATCATTTGTAAATATCTCAAAGCTGACTCTCTGCAAATGGTAGATAAAACCGATCCAACCAACAAAAACAATAAATGAGTTTTACTCTTTGCCACTCTTAGCTTTATTTAGCATTGCAGCAATTTCCTCTGTAATAAACAACTCAAAATCGAGCAAAGACATACCAACCAGCGAGGAGAAAATGAATCTGGTCAACAGAGATTTGGGACCTACCTTTAATCCTTTAATAATGGTCCAGAAAATAATTTAATCTCTTGCTGTTATTTTGTAGCTGGCAATTCAACCAAAGACATCATTTTGTCCTCAGCAGGGGCAGTCATTTTTACGCTAGCCTCTGTGGATAGCTTTATATAATTTATATAGTTTTTAATTTTGGTAACAGCAACTAGCTGGCTAAGGCAATAAGGCCTTTTTAACACAGACTAAATAAAGAAATCTCTCATATTTCAATTAACTAACTGAACCAAATCATAACGAGTATGACTGTTTCATTTCATTTGGCTGTTGCTCAAAGAATGTTCACTTAAAACATGTTTTGTTGTTAATATTTATAACGTTCACACTAATATTATAATTAATACTATAATGTTCATACTCATATTGGAAAACTAAAAAAAAAAACAAAACACCAATCTGTAATAGAATGGCCATTATACCAACCAAAACTCTTGTTTTTATGGAATTAATGGTGTTGTCCTTGGCTTTTTTACCTCTAGAAATGTGAAAGAGGCCAGGGAAACAATGGGTAGGGATGAAAGATTGTGTGTCATACAAAAGTACACGGGTGGCCCCATTTATTAAAACATCTTGTGAAACTATCAATAGCCTCACTGGTTTTATGTCTCATGCTGCAGATTTTTAAAATATGCACAAGATAACTCTATCTCCAATACTGTATAAACCATTCTGGCAAATCATAGTAGTCATTGAGTAACTATTGATAAATGTAATTCATCTCTTCTCAGGACACATGACTGTGTAGGAGAACATCACAGAGCTACCCTCCACTCGATGTAAGTTTCAAAAACTTCGAAAGATTCTGTCAAAAGTCCATCCCTGTGATCAATTTCCAAGCACATATAATTCTTCCAGACACTTGTATGTACTATAATAAAGTTAGTAATAATCATTTTAAATAGTCCATTATAGAATTGTTTTCCAAGAAATTAAGCTGATTCCTAATACAATATTATAAAATTCTAGATATAAACTTCTTCCTACTTGTCATTTGGCCGTCAATATTTACAAATTTCCAAATTTCATGCAAACGTTTTTTTTTTTTTTCAATTCACATTTCCACATCTCTGAGAGCAGGCTGTGTCATATAATGGACGATAAGAAAGTACTGCATTATAGTTTAATAGGAAGCATTTTGTTCTCTTTCCTGGTTAGAGTAATAGAACATAAAATGATGATGTGTCTGGTAACCGTTGCTTCTTGAATTCAATGAAATATAGGAATAGACAGTGTTTTCTTGGCTCACTAACTAGATTTATTATATGATACTATACCTGGCTGAAAGTTGGTTAAACATACTCCAGGATAGACCACTATCCTCACACAGGAGGTACTTAGCACTTCGCTGTGGGGGAGGGGAGCGGGGGGAAAAAACCTCTCAACAAATGATAATAACTGCCTTCTTTGATATGAAATATCTGAGTATGTACAGCAGATGCTGTTCCTGCCTCTGCTGATCTCCTTTACCAAGCTTCTGTTCCCATGCCCTCACCTTTTCTCGAGGTATGCCCTTAGCCTACAGGACCCACCTCACCCAGAGTAGCCTGGGAGTTTACAACTACTTGCCTCCCTGGGGGGTGGCTCCTGACCAGTGGTAGACAAGTTTGGCTCCTTTGCCTAAAGACAGGCAATGCTCCTGTTCCAAATCTTCCCCCTGGGACAAGGCTAAGCTGGACTTCTAAAAGCACACTCTTATCTAACTTCTCCCTTGTCCTACTCAGCTTCCTTGACTCCCTTAAAGGTTTTTTTCATGAGAGCATTCCTTCAATAAATCACTTACACAAGAATCACAAGTTCTTCTTGTAGACAACCCTTCCTAAGAGTATATTCCCTCAGGTTTCGGCAAGGTGTGGCATTCCTACTGGTTTCAACGAGGCATTTGGCTAGCATAATCAAATGAAAGCAACCAGTTGAACCTCGGGGAACCATACTTACGTATTTACAGGTCTGCCCTCAAGGTCTCAGAGGGGAAACAGATATGTAAATAAACAATCACAAATTAGTAAAATGCACATATATGAAAGGTGCTATAGAAATATAGAAGAAAGAGTCAATACCAATGCCTGGGAATTCACTGAAAGCTACATTGAGAGGGTAAGATTTGGATTCAATCACGAAGACATGAAGGTGGCTGAGATTTCCTCAGGTAGACAAGGGGGTGGGGGGAGGAGGCTGAACCAGAGAGAAAATGCCATGTGTTAACAGAGGTCTGAGTAAGCATGTTGTGTTCACAAATCCGCAAGTAGTGTGGTATACAGGGTATAAGCTGCAAATTGGCACACTGCATATATGTGTAATGTACATATATACATTACACACACATAGAATTATATACAATTCATGATCAATTACACAATGGAGAACCAGAGAAACATTAAGTAGGAAAATGACATGGTTAGTTTTCTTTAAAATTTTTTAATTGTTTCAAAAAGTTTATGTAAATAAAGCACAAGAAAAAACTCAAAAGGTACCAAAAGATATAAACATTGAGTTTGACAAAGAAGATTCTAGCAGCAATATAGAGAGCACATAGGAACGGATCTGCAGGAAGAAAGTTCGGGGAGTTAAGGTGCCAGAAACTCTGGACACTAGGAGGGGGTGGGATCTAGAGGAACTGATTTGTAATTTAGTCTAGTCGTAAGCACGCAGATATGTGTTGGGGTCGTTCCGTTTCGTGCACTTAGTAGGTGAGCAGGCACACAGACAGACCCCGTACACCATTCGGGATACATCAGAAGGTACGGAACACCATGTGAGAAAGGCAAGAGTCAAGTCTCACTCATGGGTCAGGCCCTGTTACCAGCAACAGGTCCCTCGGTGAAGAAAAGATGGTCTCGTGAATGTTTCTGAATCTCCCTCTGTAAAACCATTCCCATACAGTTGATATCGTGCATCTTTTCTTGTGTTCTTTGATTTCTCTGTAAATCACCATTATGCTTTTGACAGGCACACAGCAATCCATTACAATATCCCAGGGAAGAAGTGATAAGGGTCTAAACTAAGACAATGATCTAGGCAAGGGAAAGGGGGGGAGGGGGCAGGAGGGGACACTGTAATATTTATTTGGTAAAAATAAAATAAAGGCAAACTGGCTATTCTTTGAAAGTAGGATAAAGTAGAAAATGCTTATTTATACCATCTTAAAAGTCCTCACGCTTAGAAATGCCTCAGTGTTAGCCCACTAAAATAATTCTGAACAGCCTGTTGTTTGTTAAACCACAAAAGTGTATCAGTTCACAAAACTCAATTCAAGAGAGGCAGATAAGGAAAAGGGAAATAGAGACATAAACAAAAGCTATCTACCTAAACCATAAAAGTAAGATACGAACGTTTAGATAGATTCGTAAACGAAGAAAACAAAAAAGGTGTCATTTTTCCCTTACAAGATTTCATCATTTAACTATGGGCATGCTAAGTACAACCATGAATCATAGCTGCTTGGCATTGACGCTATTCTACTCTTCTCTAGGATAGGCCATTATGCCATTGCAGTTAAGAAACCAGGTCCAAGTCCAGCCAATGGGGAAGCATCATCTTAGCTCTCCAGTGACACGTGCCTCTTGCCAAAAATTAGCAGTCTCAGCTGTGAGCTGTAGCCTCCTGTTAGAAAGTTTTGTTAGTAACTTTTCTTGCAAGCACAGTGGGAAAAGGGAACAAAGATACTGTCCTTTTGACCACAAGGGTGTGCCTGGGAATTCTTTCACTCCTGAATCGAATGGGAGTAGACACATCCAGAGTTGGTCCACCCATCCCCCAGCTCCTATGCATATCATCTGCTAGAGGCTCACAGTTACCCTGCCTTCAGGTAAGTACCCACAGTCCCCACTTTCCAGGGAGAAATATTTTAATACGACTTACGCTCCAGAGTCCCTGAAGGTCAGGACAGAGCTGAGTGCTTTCACCTGAGAGCACATCACGGCTTGACTCCTCTCCCTTCCCTATTCTGCTTCCTTCACTTCCTTTACTTACTTGTTTGTTCCATTTGCCTCCTGAAAAGCACTCTTACAATACATCACTTAAACACAAATCTCTCCCTCAAGGTCTGCTTTTAGGAAACCTGACCTAAAATAAAAGGGTTAAAAACAATATGGCTGGTTTCAAACAAAAATTGGCAACTGACAATTTTTAGCAAAAAAAACATAAACAAAACAGAGAACACTATTCAGTGATAATATTCATAATCCTAACAATACTGGCAAAAAGAGATGCTTATATTTTATTAGGTCTCAAAATAACATGATGGTCCAACAGAGAGGAGTTATGTAGTAATTACCCGTGACAACAGCAACATCACATCAGCGAGGCAGACTAACAATTACATGTTGTTTTCCTTGGAATTGTATTGACAGTGATACAACACTTGTACCACATTGTTATATTTGTATGCCATTAAGTATGTGACCTTGAAAAACAGTTGCTTAATCTTTCAGATCCTCAGTTTCCCTATCAGCAAGGTAAGTTTAAAATGCCGTCCTCCTATAATCATCATGAATATTAAATGAGAGTCTCCTGCGAAGCAATTAGCATAACACTTGGCTCTTTCCAAATATTAATTTCCTTCCACTTTCCTACCATGTCACCATCAATTAATATTTCTTTATAACGTACTGGCTGTATTGTGCCCTAATCAACACTAAGATTTAATCTAAGTTTATTCTTTTATCATTGTTCAAGGTGATGTGATTAGGATGAGTGACTACTTCCCATGCTTCTAAAAAACAAAATATGGGACACTGATGGGATTAGCTCACTTACTGTAGTGGCTATCTGTGTTTTTGCCTGCCTAGCATCTATCTATCTATCTACCCACCCATCCATCCATCCTCCTTCCTTCCTTTTCTTTCTTCCTTCCTTTTCTTCCTTCCTTCCTTCCTATTTATTTGTTTACTTATTTGTTTATTCATGGTGGTGGTGGTATGCTAATTCTTCCCTGGGGAAGTCCCTCTGTATTTCTGAATTTTTATTAAAGATGATCTCCTACCCATAGGAGGGCCAGGCTTCTGATTACAGATGAATTCCTACAAAATCAACAATGCACTATCCCACAGAGTATGTCCTGGTATCTATTATTAATCTGACAAATGGGAACAGGGTGGCAGGAGATCCTGAGTCATACCAGGATGATTCTCACTGTTCAGAGAAGCATCCCTTCCAGACATGCCTCCCTCCATCCCACACATAGCACCAATTTGCCATCCCACCCCTAGACTATATGCAAGTATGCTTAGATTAGGTAGGCAGAGAAGAGACCAAAACCTCTATGGAACTCTTAGCAGGTAGCTCCTGGTCCATGGAAACGTAGGCCCATGTTATTTTGGAGACCAGGGACAGGTTCCCAAGGTGCCATGACATCCTCAGGACAGCTCACTTTGGTGTTTAGCCACTTAGAGCACCAAGTTCTCCTCCCCAATCCCTACGTTTATTCTGTCTCTCTCAGAGAAGCTCCTTCAGGTCAAGTTCGTACCATTGCTAACTTATGCATTCATTGAATAGATATTTATTGCTTGGTGGTAATGTTCAAGGCTCCTAGGTGGACTCAAAGATAACATTGGTAAGCAGAACTGTCAAAATCTTCAATTTTATATCTGGGTATGGGTGACTGCAATGGTCAAGAAGCAGGTAAATAAGTGGACTAAATTGATAATTTCAGATAGCCATGAGAACTATGAAGAAAATAAGTTAGGTGCGTTGGTGGAGAGGGACCACCCTTTCCGCCAACCATTTGGTAGTGACAGAGGGTAGTTAAATTTAGTTTTTGTGGTTAGGAAGGGACTTTCAGGGGAGGTGACCTTCTTGTCTTTGTGTCAAAGAACTGTCGAAACTGACTTAAATGTTTTGAGAAGAGCAGAGGCCACCAAAACACACGCACAGTGCACTAGTTATCTTAGCACATGTGTCCCACTGGCCTGTATCCATCTGAAACACAGGAACCCAGGACACCTTAGTTTAAAAAAAGAAAGGGCTCAAATCTTCTTGAATGCCACACATTTTATCTAACTTGTGGTTTGCTTTGTAAACATAAGAGATAAAATGATGTGGTTACCTGAATGCTTTGTTCCTTGAGAAGAAATCATTCTCTTTTTTTCCCCCCCTTTGGCATATTGATTACTCATTAATCCAGCAAAACAAAGGATTAATTAATCTCCATGGTTCGATGAAGAATAAATTAGCACAGTTTAAAATGGGCCTGATTCAATATTACAAATTGGAGGAAATGTTCCACACACTCTCTCTCCATTCACTTCTCCAAACCTAATCTCCAGAGAACAGTATTGGAAGACTGAATCTAGTTTGCATGATATTTCGTATTCTGGCTCCTTCTTTAAAATTCAGTCCCTTGAAATAATCATTACTTTCCCCAAACCCCACTTTAAGTATTTCCAAACACAGAAACAGCACCATTTTTTAAAAGTGTTTTAGACATATTACTTATCTGAAACAACCTTTTCCTTTGTAGAAAACAATCTGAATAGCCAGTTTTTCAAAACTGAAAATAATACAGCAGCCACATACATTCAGGCATTTACATAATTGTCCGATTATTTCTCCCGGCACATGAAAAAGATTCATACATATCATCATATTCAGTCCGAATGCTTCCGTAAACTACAAAACACGTGTAGGTGCTGTCTCTGAGCATCCTCAGGAAAAAAAAAAAAATGGAGTGTTTTCTAAAGTCATCTTTTTTTGGTTCTAAATTGAGTTTTTTCAGAGCTATAAAAGAAATCCAATGTCAGATGCGCAGAATGCATTAAGGGGTAAGATCTACACTTGTAAAGAAAATGCTGCTATTTGAAACGTCGATATCTAAGAGATGATATCCCCTTTCAGTGCCCACTCCCCATTTTTTGTTGTTGTTGCAATTACATTAGCTTAAAGGCACTGTGCATGTAGAATCAGCCCCCAGATACATAGCCAAAATTCCTATAAAGAGGTAACGTTTGAAAGAGCAGAGAATGAAAAGCGGTAGGACTCGTCTTGGTCTCCTATAAGCATATCTTTATTGTTAGCTATTCTAAGATAATGGTTTCATTTTCTGCTTCTCTCTTTGATGAGATTATAAATAATTTTCAAATATGGATTTTAAGGTAATAAATGAAAAACCGGCTCTTTTCTGTAAGGATCAAGAAACCAAAATCTTATAATGTATTCAATCCCAGCTACTAGGTATTTACTTCTATAGTATAGTATCAA
This sequence comes from Herpailurus yagouaroundi, assembly GCF_014898765.1. Classification (NCBI taxonomy): domain Eukaryota; kingdom Metazoa; phylum Chordata; class Mammalia; order Carnivora; family Felidae; genus Herpailurus; species Herpailurus yagouaroundi. Next base: position 13,663,202 of record NW_024412400.1, read on the forward strand.
CATAGCATAATATAGTGTCAAGAGGAAACTATCTACTTATTGCCAAGGCAAAGTGTACGGTGTGTGCTAATACAGTATGGTTGAAAGAGTTCAGGACTGGGAATTAATGTATGTGGTTTCTCATTCAGACTGCCCCTCCCTACTTGGCCTAGGCAATTGCTGCATTCTCCATAGGCCAGCCTCCTCACCTGGAGAATAAGAGGTTACATCAGATGGACTATAAGGTCATGTCCAACTCTACAGCTGTATGACTCAATAATTCAGCTGACTATTCCTGACGACACAGTTAAAATGACATTGGCTTTAGATCCTATATTTAGAGACCAGGTACCTTTGGCAACATAAGGCTTTTAGGGAGCCAAGCTGGCAACGAGACTTGCAAAAGGCAAGGGGAAGCAATGTTGTTGCCGGCAAAGAGCCATGGATTGTTACGTATCCAAGAGACCCCACACCATCCCAGGCCATGCCCGTGGTCACAGTGACCCGGAGACCAGTACTTGGGAGAATTCTTTGAAAAGAAGGATAACACTTCACTAAAACGCTACCCTCTCTCTGACTTTGTTGTCAGATGGGCCTGGGATCAGACCACGTGCTAAAGGCTGGGGAAGACTTCTGAACGCCTCCATCTGCACATGTATAGAATGGACAGCGAAAAACATACTCTGAGTCTTTTTGTGAACATTAAATAAAACAGTGATTGAAAAGCACGCTGTAATGTATCTCTTCTCATTTTTAGCAGTTTTTATAAACTCCTCTGACCTTCAGACAGAAACGAACCTGCACTGAGGCTCACCTACCCCATATGTTTTAGAAACACTAAATCATTCCAACAGCAACCAAAGAATTTCTCAGTAGGTAACAATTTACTTGCTTAGAGTTAAATTCAAGTGTTTTGTTTTATTAAAACAAGCAAAACAAAGGTAATAAGGTTCCATTTCTGCTTTTAGCTGAACATTTGTATGAATGTAATTATAGCTGTGCTCCATAAATCTGACAGCCATTTTCAAACCCGATTGGTAGATTTTATGCAAGTGTATGCACGGCACATTATGCCGCACTGTTTCAGTTGCAAATGACACATAAATACAGCAGCATGAAAATTTAGACAACCACTTGGAGACCTGCAGAACGCCAAAAAACAACTTCAATATACAGACTACAAGCCCGGAATACCCACGGCCTTGATGTCTGTCATTGGTCATGCTGGGCAGGAAAGCCTTTGCCTTCTGATCTAATCAACTTCAGAATGATTGTGAAGCCAACAGCTGTGTCACAGCAATTGGAAAAACTGATTCAGAACAAAGGGGAAGACCCATCTCTCTAGGACATCTCCCTCCGGAACATACACTAAGCTTCAGTGGAATGTATAAATATTTCATTCACTATTTTGTACTACATTCCTCCCATGATTTATACGCCCAACCCATTACTTTTAAAAGTACATTAACGTACCCTTTTAACGGTGCCTCCTCTGACTGCCCTCTTCCCTTACTTAATGAGCTTAGGGGGATTAGAACCCTAGGCAGAATCTATGGCTGCTCTGTGTAACATCACAGGGTATCAAAATATAAACTCGTTTACTTTCAATTTGTAGAAGTGTACCTTCCAGCAGGACAGTTGCTATGTGGGATGTTTTCTGTTTGGGGCTTTCTTTCATGTATGATATTGGAGAGGGACAGGGTGGCTTCCGAAAAAATGGCATATGGATGTAATGAAATATTGCCCTTCTAATTTCCTCTGGCATCTGAAGTGAACAGGTAGAAATGGGGGCATAGGCATGCAGAGGAAGAGTAGGAAGAGGAAAACTGGTGTGAAACCACTCGAAAGAGCTGGAGGTCCACAAGCTGGCTCACTAATCCTTTTACAGTCTCACAGTTGGGCCAGTGGATTCAAGTACATAGAATTGACAGGATCCACATGGCCTCCTTCAGTTGCTGACTTCTGTCTCTGCAAATTATAACAAACTCCAGAGTGGGGTGTCTGGGTTGTTCAGTCAGTTAAGCATCTGACTTCAGCACAGGTCATGATCTCGCAGTTTGTAGAGTTCGAGCCCCGTGTCGGGCTCTGTGCTGACAGCTCAGAGCCTGGAGCCTGCTTGGGATTCTGTGTCTCCCTCTCTCTACCTACCCCTCCCCTGCTCACACTCAATTTTTCTCTCTCTCTCAAAATACAAATAAACATAAACCAATTTTAGATATAAATTAAAAAAAAAAAAAGAAATTCCAGAGTTCAATTGGATTGGGATCAATGCAATTTATGAGTAAGCCTGATTTGGTGATTTTTACTTCCTAATAGTGACTTTACTTAAAATTTAGAAAGATGTGGGCCAGAACACTACTTAGTATCCTCCAAGTCGGGAAACATAGGATTTAAAATATGTTATTTCCATGTTTTATGGGGTTCCTGGGTGGCTCAGTCAGCTAAGTGGCCGACTCTTGATTTCAGCTCAGGTCACGATCTCACAGTCGGTGGATTCGAGCCCTGTGTCAGGCTCTGTGTTCATTGCACAGAGCCTGCTTTGGAACCTGTCTCCCCCTTTCTGGCCCTCTCCTACTTGCACATGGGCTCTCTCTCTGTGTCAAAAACAAATAAATGTTTAAAAAATTATAAATAAATAAAAATGTATTATTTACATGATTTAATAATAAGGTAACTCTGATTTGTGGCGCCTGGGTGGCTCAGTCAGTTAAGCGTCCAACTCTTGATCTCACCTCAGGGCTTGATCTCAGGGTTGGGACTTCAAGCTGCACACTGGGCTCCATGCTAAGTATGGAGCCTACTTAAAAAAATAGTAATAATGGGGCGCCTGGGTGGCTCAGTCTGTTAAGTGTCTGACTTTTGGTTTTGGCTCAGGTCATGATCTCATGGCTTTGTTGGTTCAAGCCCTGTGTCAGGCTCCGTGCTGACAGCGCAGAGCCTGCCTGGGATTCTCTCACTCCCTCTCTCTCTCTCTGCCCCTTCCCCACTCACGCTATCTCTGTCTCTCAAAATAAATAAATAAACTGAAAAATTCTTTTGTTATAAAGTTTAAGTTTCAAAATGTTAAAATAATGAAGATGATGATGATGACAATGATGGTGTAACTGTGATTTTCCTTAACCTCCAGAGAGTTGAAATAGCTAAAAAATTAAAACAAGGGGTCAATTTCATCTGGAAAAAAAAGCATAATACACTAATTCTTTTTCCTGCTACCAGATATTTTGGGTACCCTCAAGTGTTCCTGTTCCCCTAAATACAACCAGAGCTGCAACGGTGAAGAACAAATGCTTCCGAACGCGTTTTCATTTCTCTCGTTCAATCAAAGGTTCCTGTCCAGGTAGGTCCCTGCTCAGTTCACCCTCGTGTCCGTCCTCGCAACCCGCACCCCCACTAGAGAGGTGATTGGTGCACAGATTGTGTTTCCCGAGCTCCTGGGTCTGCTAGCTTCTGCCTGGGTTCCATCTGGCCAGAGGCTGGATAGCAGGGAGAAAGACGATATAAGTCATTCCCTCCTTCTTCTCTGCTTTTGGAGGCTTCTGCATCAGCAAGTAGCTTCTCTGTAGTTTCAGCTTCTACAAGCTGCCACTTCTCTGGGGCTCCAGCTACATAACATTTTCCATTCACCTCCATGCTAGCATTGACGATAGCTTCCTGCCATTGATAATCTCACAGAGCCCTGTTTAGCTCCTAGTTCTTTTGTCACTCTCTACACAATTCCCTGCAACAAGCTCCTTTTTAACAAATAATTAGCATGGATTCTGTGCTTCTGGCTGGCCTCTCACTGACAGAGCTCAGCAGCAATTTATAGACTATTAATTTTTCTTTAGTTCATTCAACATTTGTTGAGTACCTACATGCAGCAAGCACCATCTGAATTGCTAGAGGTACGGCAGCAAATGAGGCAAACAGCATGTTTGTTCTCATGAAGCTCCCTAAGTTTCAAGAAGATGGACAATAAACTAAAATGTAAAATAACAGATAATAGCAAGAGAAATGCAGAGAATGCAAGGTAGATGATGTGAAGGTGAGACACAGAGCACAACTTTAGCCTGGAGAGTTACAGAAAGCCTGACTGAGGAGGCACCAGTCGAGCTGAGACGTGAAGGACAAGAAGGGAGCAGCTATGTCACAGAGGGGAAAGGAGCACTCTAGGCAGAGACAGAGAAACGAGCCGGAAGGAGTTTGGAATGGTTGAACAACACATAGGCAAGGGAAGAAAAGCTCAGGAGAATAAGCAGGAGTCAAAGATGGAGGCAGAAAACCCGTCATGGAGGTAGGATTTTGAATTTTATTTTTCTAAGTGGGTTTGGAAGCCATTAGGGAGTTTCAAGCAGGGGTAGGGAGCATGATTTCATTTACAGTTTTAGAAAATTACTATGACGGCTTTTGTGGGAGTGGATTATGGGAGGGCAGGGGGGAAGGCTTCGAGATGAGTTTTCTCTATTGCCAGAGCACCTATCATGGTGGAGGTCAGGCTAGGGCGGTAGCAGGAGAGAGGGAGGCAATGTAACTGCTGTCAGAAGGGAGAGCTTATGGGATCGTTGAACAGAATGTGAGCAGGTAAGGCTAAGGCCGAAGAATGAAGGATAACCGTGATTTTTTTGATTGAGCAACTGGATGGATCCTTAAACCAAAATCATTCTTGATCATATTTTTGTCATCTTACTCTAGTTAACTTTCTTCTCTTGGGAAATATTCATATATAACATAAACAAGGTATTGGTTTCATTCCCCAACATTTCATTTTGAAAATTTTCAAACCTTTGAAAATTGTACAAGGACAATGCTATGAACACCCATATGTTCCCTTACCCCTATTCACTGGTTTCAATATTTTGCTACAGCTACTTATAATGCTTTCTCTCTATGTAGCCCCACATATGTATATATATACACATAGTTTTGCTGAAACATTTAAAAGAAAGTGGCAGATAGGACACTTTCCCTCTTGATTCTTCAGGACATATCTGCGAAGAACCAGGATGTTCTCCTGTAGAGCTAGCCTATTTTCACTTCCAAGATTTTTACTTTAATGTTATACTATTATCTAACATGTAAGTCCTATTCACATTTCCCCAAATGTTCCCCCCCACCCACAAATTGTTTCTTATGGCCCTTATAGCACCCCCCCACCAACATCTGGTATCCGATAAAGAATCATTCAGTTCTCATGTCTCTGTTGTCTTCTTAATCTAAAAAAAACTCAATCTTTTTGTTTTGTTGTTGTTGTTGTTGTTTGTTTCATGATCTTGACTTTTTTAAACATTTCAAGCCTGCTAAAATGTCCCTCAGTGGAAATTTGTCTCTTTTACCAACATTAAAGACAAACTTTACTTGGTGGGATCACTACAGAGATGATATTGTGCCCTTCTTAGTTCATCAGCCAGGAGACACATGCTATTATGGACCAATTATGGGTCAGATAAGTTTGATCACTGGGTTAGGATGGTGACTTTTTGGTTTTAATGAGTACCATTCTTTTTGTTTTTGTTTTTCAATGTTTCTTTATTTTTGAGAGACAGAGTGCAAGTGGGGGAGGGGCAGAGACAGAGGGAGACACAGAATCCAAAGCAGGCTCCAGGCTCTGAGCTGTCAGCACAGAGCCCGATGTGGGGATCAAACCCAAGAACCGTGAGACCATGACCTGAGCCAAAGTCAGATGCTTAACCAACTGAGCCACCCAGGCGCCCCAACCAATACAGTTTTAATAGCCCTTACCACCTGTTACAATCCAACTCATTAGAGAAATTTCTCTTTGCTATTTAAAATATGAGAACAGCCACTGTATAGAATGTGCATAAAAATGTCCACCCTCGTAAAGGTGGATGGCTCTCTGGAAATAGAGGGAAAGTAGCAACAGCGATAGTGAAAGAAGGCCGTATGTGTGCCACCCATCTTAAACAAGCAGCTGTAGCTAGTTTCTATTAGCAGTAACTCTTGGGAGAAAAGTTAGAACATAGTATGAGTAGAAGATGATATGCCGATCTATAAATGATCACCGAAAGTGAGTTCCTCCATGCATTATGCCAATAATTTGCTTGGAATAAGTGCCACAGGCTAATTCCATAAAAGAAAATTTATGCAAATATCTATGCCAACAATATGCTGGATAGTCTTCCCCTTGTCTTCACAATTAATCCTCAGGAAAAACCTTGCTTTTTCATACATGTAATAAAGATTCAGAAAGGTTCTCTAGGGGCGCCTGGGTGGTTCAGTCAGTGAAGCGTCCAACTTTGGCTCAGGCCATGATCTCAAGGTCTGTGAGTTCGAGCCCGGCATCCGGCTCTGTGCTGACAGCTCAGAGCCTAGAGCCTGCTTTGGATTCTGTGTCCCCCTCTCTCTCTCTCTGCCCCTCCCCTACGCATGCTCTATCTCTCTCTGTCACAAAAAAAAAAAAAAAAAAAATTTAATTAAAAAAAAAGAAAGGTTCTCTAACTTTCAATAGTTCAAATCCTCAAATTTAATTCTCAAAATTAATTCTCAAAGTTAACATATGCCAATTTGCCATTTGAATCTTTACCAACGTTACTCTAAAATACATGTACTTTCCAGCCAAGCTTTGAAGGTTCACACTTCAGACTTGTAAAGTCATCATACTTTTCCTTGATTATAATCATGAAAAGGAATGGGAACAGATGAAGAAACAAATTAGCATAAACAAACACTTTGTTTTTCTCATAAATGAAGGGAAAATGGGAAAAGAAGATTTTTTTTCCTTCCAACTATAATACCTTAAGGGAAAATAATAAAAAATAAATAATAAAAATAAATAAAATTACCTTATGGGAAATAAAAAATTTAAAAAAAAATTTTTTTTTTCAACGTTTATTTATTTTTGGGACAGAGAGAGACAGAGCATGAACGGGGGAGGGGCAGAGAGAGAGGGAGACACAGAATCGGAAACAGGCTCCAGGCTCTGAGCCATCAGCCCAGAGCCTGACGCGGGGCTCGAACTCACGGACCGCGAGATCGTGACCTGGCTGAAGTCGGACACTTAACCGACTGCGCCACCCAGGCACCCCAAAAAATTTTTTTAAATAAATAAATATGGGTAAAATAAATAAAATAAGAACCTATAATACCTTATGGAAAAAAATAATGAATTCCAATGAGAATTGGAAATATAACACTGTGGTTAAAAATCTCAATATAAGTTACAATGAAGTTATATAATGATTGTAAGTGTTACTTTTAAGGAATTTTTCATAGCTCTCTCTGTAAAATTCTTTCCGATAATTTTTAACCCATGTAAGGAATCCTTGATGGCTGGTTGGTATTATTACGTTCATTTAAAGTCTCAGCACTGTGTACTTCAATCCAAAGACACTGACTGATTTACGGTGAAGAAGGTCTATAGAAAATTGGTCTATACAATTGAGGGCAATAGAAAAATTGGCCAGAATAGTAGATACACAATTCTTTGCAATTACTGCAACGGAACTATACATCATTTACTGTGGAGGATAATAGTAACCACTGAGTGGTCAATGTAAAAATCCTGAGAGGAAGTGGGATTAAATAAGATAAGGCTCTTATCCTTAAGTGCCCTAAATTCTGTTTAGCCCTTAACTTTTTGATCTGGAAATAATAGCAAGAACTATTTCAACAAAGTTTCTTTAAACACACTGCACTGAGCCTCAAAGTTCCCCCAATCTGTCACATTACTTCATTTCTTTAATCATCCTCAACTTCTGCAGGAACTATGCCTTCTAAACAGTGGTAAAAGTGAAAGCCTTGGAATAGATAAATGAGATGAATAAATATTTTCTTAGTGCAATCAGTTTGTTTGTTTGTTTGTTTGTTATATCACTTTCTAGCATGCCTAGAGTATTACCTCATGATGAATGCAACAATAACAGGCTTCAGGCAAAGAAAAAAAATTGACCCTTGTACTTCAAGTTTCCTAACCTTTCAATGTTAGGAAATTATCTGCTTGAGAGTCCTTTGATTTTGCTTATTTTGACTGTTTATCTACCTTAAAGCATTAAGATCAGTGAAGAGTTAAAATTTTTATAAAATATTAAGTATTTAATTTTAAAATATAGGAATTTTCCCTCAAGGATCTCTAATTCTTTAAAATATTGGCTCTCCAGTTATCATAATATCTCATTTGATAAGCAAAAGGCCAGGGGTTTTGATATTCAAGAAGGATAAAACCCAGGTATGCAGAACATTTGAATAAAACTCCCCAGAGTGACATAATAGAATGACAGCATGAGAGAATAAGAGACAAAGACAGAGAGAAAAATGAATACATTCCTGAATTTCCCTTCATTCTGAACTTTAAGTTACTGAATTCCACTCCTTTTAGCCCCTTTTAAATATTAATAACAATTGAAAAAAAATACAAGAACATGGAGTGGATATCTTCCAGGAAAAGACAAGATATTTGGGTTCTAATTTGGCTCTGAAACTATCTACTTCTATGAATTTGGAAAATTCTCTGGTACTCTTTATGCCTCTATAAATGAAGGGGTTGTACTAACCCCTTTCCAGCTCTAAGATTTCACATCCCCATAATTGGAAAGTTTACAGAACTGTTTTTCTCATAGCCCATTGCACAAGGTTCTGGGTAGAGAGCATCTCTATCCAACACATCTTTAATTTTCAAAACAATACTTAGACTGCTTTCTATACATTTATTTCTTAACCTGTGTCGGGGGGTGGGGTACCCTTATACAGAAAACTGCAAAAAACCTCCCATCTCATATCTTGCAATAACGTTAATTTGGACATAAGACTATTGGCAACTGCCTCTTAGACCCTAAAATTCTGTCAACTGGCTGAGCTAGTTCACCTCAAGTATTTCATTCAGCTGTCATTAATATGAGTAAACATTCTGTGCTTCTGAAGGTTTGGACCCCACTTACAGGGCTGTGTTGGGATTTTACTGATATGTCTGAGTCTATGTGTATATGTTTATCTCAGCAAATATAAAGTCAAAGGTGGTCATTTCCTACCTTGTGGTTTCCGATGAATTTTGTGCTAAGTATAAAAAGATTTTGAACTGTCAGTGGAGGGAACTGGAGAAAGGCTGCTATTTCAATGATTCCACTGGATGTTCTGGATGCCTCCACATCCTTTCTGTTGCTGGAGTATTTCCTGATCAATGGTTTCACACCCACAGGACAGTGGCCTGAGAGTCCCAAGAAAGCCATCACAGAAAAGCCATCAAAGAAAGAAACATATTCAGATGGAAGGAGTCAATTCTAACACCTAACCGTAGGAAAATCTCACAGACACAATGCAAACGGGCCCTCTAAAACAATTCTCCATCTTAGTTCCTTTCTCAGCATTTTTATAGACAGGATTTTTTTCTCTCCCCAGTTGAACAAGAAAGAACAAAAGTAGATTCCCCAAAGGAGGAATCATTCGTACTAAGTTTCTTTATGTAGGTCACCTCTGATGTGTTCTTGGTTGCAGTTCAACTGCTAAATTTCAGATGTCAGGCTTTCAGTTCTGATGGTTCTGCACATAAATTCTATTGCTTTCAAAAAGAGTAATTGTTTAAATTCCCCGTTTGAATATTGAAGGAAACTATATGTTTGACAGATGTTTAAATACGTTATCAGTTATGTTAGGAGCATGGTACAAAATGCTAAAATATTTTACTCTGAGGTGTCTCTGTGTATGTACGTTTTAATATGAGAAAAGGAAGTAAATGTTTCCCATTAAGCAAGTGTCTAATTTAAAGACAGTAACCACGCCTATATTCAAGTAGATTATAAACGTATGTCCTTTGTGGTGACCAGCCTCTCACATACGAGGCCCGTTTTCCTAACTTTTCCCCTTCTCCAGATTTCAGTCTTATAGATATTGCTCGATGAGCCCTCTTGCTGTCTATTCTAACTGTCATTGTTTGGGTTCAAGCCTTTGGCAAGTCATTGTTTACTTCCAATCCCATAATCCATCCTCTACCATCAGGTGTTTCTAAGAAATACATCTTGCCAATCCACCTCTGCTTAAGAACCTTCCTTGTTTCCTCACTACCTATGGGAAAAAAAAAAAGTCAGACACCCTAACGTGGCCTTCAAAATCTCTGATAACCTGTTGCCAATTTCATTACTCAACCTCATTCATCTGTGTGCTTATTTAATCATTCGCAATACAACCAAAGTGCCCTGCTAAAATACCCGTTGGCCCACTGAAGTGGAAGCTCCACAAGATATAAGGTTCCTTTATTTCATTCACTAATGTTTATTAAACATCTAGGCCAGGCGTTACGTAGATGCTTAAGATTTTTTTTAAGTTTTTTAATGTTTCTTTATTTTTGAGAGAGAATGAGAACAAGCAGGGGAGGGGCAGAGAGAGGAGGAGATAGAAGACCTGAAGTGAGCTCCGCGTTGGCAGCACAGAGGCCGACGCAGGGCTCGAACTCATAAACCGTGAGATCATGACCTGAGCCAAAGTCGGACACTTAACCGACTGAGCCACCCAGGCGCTCCTTAAGATTTTTCTTTTTTTTAAATTAATGAGTTCAGCAATACTTGCTGAGTACTTTTTACGTGCCACATAGAAGCCTGGCATTGCGAATCCAGCAATGAAAGTCATTATGTCTATTTTTAAGGAATTGGCCAGGTAAATTTCCATGGATGATGACTTCAGTGTGCATCTGTGACTAAGAGTCTGATTTCTATGGCGATTAGTATACTTAAGCAGCACAGTCATAGTCCATTAATCTCTCTTTATTTTGCAAACTAAGGATTCATTTAATGTTTATTAAATAAATTAATCTAAGAATGTAATTAAAACTGAATGTCTGAAGGTTGTGGTAGGCAAATAATGGCCCCCAAACATGTCCAGATCCTGACTCTAGGAACCTGTGAATACGTCACATTACATGACAAGGGAACACATTTGCAGATGTGATCAAGGTTAAGCACCTGGAGATGGGAAGATTACACTAGATGATCCAGATGGACCCAGTCTAATCGCATGAAGAAGAAAAAGGAATCAGAGATATATAAATTGAGAACAAGTCGTCTGGGCATTGCTGGCTTTGAAGATGGAACAAGAGAAATAAATAAGAGCCAAGGAATGTGAAGATCTCTCAAAGCCGGAAGAGCTCTCAGCTGATGGTCAACAAGAAAATAGGGACTTCAACCCGCAACTGCAAGGAACTAAATTCTGCCAGAAACTCAAATAAGGAAATGGAGCCTCCAGGAAAGAATGCAAACCTCCCAACTTTTCTCTTTTAACCTGGTTAGACACTTATCAGACTTCTGACCTCACAAAACTGTAAAAGAATAAATTTGTGTTGTTTTCAACCATTAAGTTTGTGATAATTTGCAGAAGTCGCAAATCTCGAAAGATCAGCCGAAGTGAACCTCTGACATGGGTCCCCATGACCAAAAAGAAAATAACTGTCTTCAAAATTACGACAGTACAACCTCAACATGTTATGACAAAGAACACAGACACAGAAAATTAGCTATGTTTCCAGATAAAACAAAAGGGTTTTTCAGTAGCGTAATTTTGGTGAAATCATTTTCCAAAATGATAATGACTAATTGGATCATCAGAAATAGCCTTAGGACTTCAAACTGTACTCTGAAAAAAGCTATACACATGTAACCTTTGGAATGTGCTTCCAAACTTTTATACCCCTTGAAAGCTAACTTTGACATCAGTTAGAGTTTTGAGTTACAATGTTCCTCTCAGTCCAGAAAGCCCCAAGAAAAAAACACAAACAACGGTCCAAGAATGGCCCTTTGAAAGTAAGGAAGCCCAAGGGTATCAACTGAAAAGGAAATTTCCTTAGCCATGAAAGCACAAGTTGGCACAAGGCTGTCATTTGCATCCATGTAGATTGTCCTCCACATAATGGGCAGGTTGTGGCTAAAAGTCAGGCCACATTCTGCTCACAAAGCCATGTGCCTTGGCACGGGGCAGTGACTTCTCAGCACAAGGGCCCCTGGACAGCAACACCTTAGTGCCAACCAGATGATGCCCAGCATATCTGGGAAGTTGTGCTGGGAAGTTGTGCTATGCAGACACTGAACATCTTTTCATAGTGTTCCTGCCAAGAATTCTCCAGGAAGGCTGCTCTCCCCAAGAAGGGTGGTATTTTCTAATTCTTACAATGGTATCACGTGTGTGAACGGTGGCTCTGGCTCAGCCTGAAAACACCGGGCATATTTGTTTACTGTTCATGTTATTGTAGCCAGATTTTAAAAAATAATAATAAAATAAAAAGAGGCTAAGATCTGGATTTACAGGTGTTACAGGAGCAGATGAAAGTGGAGGTTATAAGGCTCTGTTAGAACTAAGTCCAATGACCCAGTCGAAGGAGGGTCACAGAGATTCGGAGCACAGTGACACAAGGCTTTAATTAATGTTCTTGCAAGGACAGGCACACAGTGTGTCTGATGGGGCAGTCACAGCAGACAATTTATCTCCTACCACACAAGCCCCGTCCCTGGCTCTTCATTGGCTGAGCACTACAGAGGTTACAGCCTTACCTGGACTCGCCTACATTCATGTAAGGCAAAGAGTGGTCTGATTGGAACAAATGTCCATCCCTTTGAGTTGACTCAGAGACTTTCAGTCCCTGCTCCTTTTGTTCTTCCCCCTCATGCTCATTGCAAAGGCTGCGAAAATAAGCCCAAGAAATGGAGAGGGGCAAAAGAACCAGGAAGTGAAATGTCTAAGGGTTTGGGACTCCATTGTTGTCAGGGAGGGGAGGGGGTCATACATATCTCCAATAGGTTGTATTGTATCTATTGTTAATTAGACAGCACAGCTTTTATTTGGTCTTTCTGAAAAGGAATCATCTCCCTTATTTCTCATAGTTCTGTCCCAAAAAGAAACAAAAGATAATTGGGGGAGTTTTAGGTACTCACTACAGTGCATACTACACCTTATGCTCAATCTAGAAGTCATGAAAATAAAAAATTCACCCGGAACTATTTCTGTCCTCGAACTGTGGACTCCCCTCCAGAACCTCCCTGCTTTGGTCTCTCTTCAATGCTTTCAGTTAGTTGTTCTTTATATTTTGCCCAGAGTTTATATTTGTTATCTACAGAAAGCTTGGTCTAATAAGAGTTTCTCTGTCATACTGGAAGCAAAATTCCTCACAAGCTTTACTTTTGTCAAATGTGTCCAGATGTGTGGTTTGCCCAAAAATGCTGATCATAAATAGCCCTACCATATATTTCAATTTTCCTCTGAGGCTCCAGATTTAAGCCTTTGTCCTGGCATATCGTCCAGCTTAGCATTTGTACTAAACTATTCTAGCTTCGACAACAGAAAAATGTAGTCCCCTACACATAAGCAAGAACATCATATGTTCCAGAAGACAAATCAAGCCTAAGAAGGACTCCTGAGATAGCAAGAAAAGTTTGCTTCCATACTTATCTACTTTTTACCCAAGGAGAAAACACTTGTTTGAAGACACCCTGGGGACAGTAACCTATTTCTATGTTAATTATGATAATACTCTGCCTAAGCACTCTTTTGTTGAAATTTAATCCCATTTTCTCTCATCTTGTACTTTGTATAAATTGATAGTGTGTTCTTTTCTTCCTTAAAATTACCCTTTTATACTTAAAGAGATTTAGGAAATCACCTCTTAGCCAAATCTTCCAGGCTGAGTACCCCCAATACCTTGTTCTCCAATCAGAAGTACTATTTACCTTCATTTTAATCGTTTGATTTGCCGTCCTTCACTCTGAACAGCATTCCAAATTGCTTTTTGAAAATATAAGCCTGACCCCATGACTCAACAACCCCATTCACAGGTACATACTCAAGAAGAATAAACGCTGTGTGCATACAAAGATTATGACAAGAATGCTCTTAGAAGCCTTAATCCCAGGATCTGTCAACAGAAGAAAACAGATAGACAGTTTGGAAGACATCCAGGCAATGAATACTACTGCAAAGTTATGAAAATGAAAAACAAATACTAAATGAAAAAAGAACACGGATGACCTCAAAAACATACTGCGTTAAAGAAGTCAGACTGTGAGGAATGCATTCCATGTGATTCTACCTCCATGAAGTTTAAGAGCAGAGAAAACTAACCTATGGATAGAAGACGCATGGTTAACTCTGTGTGTGTGTGTGTGTGTGTCTGTGTCTGTGTATACACACATATACATATATATATTAGACATTATAATATGTATTATACATTATAATATGTATACATATACATATGTATAATATATATATATAATATGAGGGGATCTGTTCTGGACTAGAAAAGGGATGGGGGAGCTTCATGGAGAAGATGGAAATGTTCAATATCTTGTTACGGGGGGTAGTAACATGGGTACACATTTAAAAATTCATCAAGTTGTAGATATATATAAGGTTGTGTTTATATACACATAAAATGAAATACATATGAAAGGGAGCTGAATACACCACCCCAAAATATGCTACTTTGGCACGTGGATTATTATGAGCCGAAGGCAATCAGGACCCAGCTGACCGGGGAAACAGTTTTACCTCTCCCTTAACTACCTAAAAGAATTTATACAGGGGGCCGGGACCAGAATAAAATCTATTACCAGAGGTAACTTTTTATCTGAAAGACCTATCTGCATGGCAGGGCAAACTTCTAATTACCAAATAGCTACTCTTCTTATAGACCATTGAATTATCCTCCTCCCTTTCGAAGACCCAGGCCCCTGCCTTATTCCTTAGTTCAGGATGGTATATAAGCCCCAATTGCCTGACTTGCCCTGGAGTCTCATATCCTTGGTCCCCTCATAGGTACGAAATTTCATTTGATTTTCTGCTATTAATCTGTATCATGTTCATTCAATTAGCAGACCAGCCAGAGAAGGGAAAGGGAAAAATTTTTTTTGTCCATTACACACACATACACACACACAAACACACACCTGTATTTATGCGTAGATACATGTGTGGATGCATGTGTGTGTAAAAGAATCAAAGCCAAATATCATTTCACAAAGACAGCCCTCAATGATGAAAGGCCCCCAAACTTAAATCTGTAGCTCCTGTCTTCCCAGCTTCCTAACAGGACAGAATAGACACAACACACTGATTTCCTAACAGAAGGGGCATATGAAGAAAAAGCCTCAGGGACTCCTGTAAAAATAAGGACTGTTTTATAGCAGATACTGGAAAACACCAGCCAGACACCTCCAAGTGGGAAAATCCATCTAATGGGAGAATGCTGTCCAGAGATGGTTCGTGTCATATCTGTGAGTAACGTGACAGTCATCAAAAATCAGTAATGAAATACTGTAATTTGACTGAGTGCCATATTTCTGGGCCCCTGACTTGAAATAGCAGGTTACAGGAGTTGTTACAAACACTGACAAAAGAGCAAGGGCTTTGAGGTAGGAGAGCTGTGGAAACATGTCAGTTCGATCTTTGCCTAGCCATGACCCTATGAAATGTTGTAATCCTCTGAGGGTGTCTGGTTGCCTCATCAGGAAAATGGGATAATAAGCAGAATGTCATAGCATTCTCTGAGAGGAGACATAATATATAGGAAAAAATATGTAGAGAAGAAAAAATAGTAATATCTTAAAATTTTCATCTGTAGAGAGTCTATGAAATGATTGTAGAGTTCATTATCTCTTACCAATTTGATAAGCACTCTTACGGAAAATCCTGGATTGCACAAAAATCATTGCTATCCCGGCACTGCATGAGGCTGGTTAGAACATCATTCTGACAAGAATATGGGGGCTTGATGGAGCCTCACAGGAGTCAGTCAATTTCAATTTGGGCCATGGTCAGTGGCCAAACCCTTAGCTCAAGCCAACCCTCTGTTAATTCTAGTCTCTGGCCACAAGTAAGAACAGATGTGAGCACATGAAAGGACCACTACAAATCCATCTATCAAGTCCAGAGAAACGATTCAAGCTATGACTTCCTCACTATGGGTCAGTTATATCGCCATTCATCAAGAACACAATTTCTTGTGCCCAGGGAAAATGCGGGAGACTCTAGAAATGGCCGGTTGGAAAAGTTTGACAAGGAAAGAAATAGCTCAAGAAGGTATATGGATTGCACAACAGAGCTGCTGCCTTTAATTTTCTCCCACCAACCCCACCCAAAAAAAATTGAGGCATCTGGCCAGTGACCAATAAGAGAACTGCTTATAACTGCTGATAAAACAAACTCATTTGCATAGTTTCCCATCTGTTGGAGACAGTATTACTGTGGTTGTGTATCCCACATGCATCTGTGATAGACAGGAACAATGAAAAAAATGGTATATCTGCTGAGCAGCTATGTATATCCTCTACTATGAGTCCATGATTTGCTTCCACTGCCTTTGCTCCCTGACCCAGAGACCTCTGGTCTTTTTTTCCAAGAGATACTTAACTGACTTTCTTAGGGCAAATTATAATATTTGTTCCTGATATTTTTGAGGTATTATTTTCTAACTCATAATATTTGTTCCTGATATTTTTGAGGTATTATTTTCTAACTCAAAAGTTTTCACTGAGCATCCATTCAGGGCTTTCAATACATTTTTCCATAAAATATTTGATAGGAAAAACTGCTTTAAGAGGAAGAAACCCTGGACAAGGAAGTTAGGAAAATGAAGCATATACAATTTACAATATCTATATCCACACGAGATAGGACTCAGTCCTGTGGCTTTCAATAACATCTATAAGTTGATGACTTCTAAATTTTTCATTTACTGCCCAGACCTCCCCTCAATTCCAGACTTAAATGACAATGGTGGGAACAGCTATAAGTATTTAGTGATTAATATATTTGGTTTTATGTGTTTGTATGTGTATGTGTGTGTATACACACAGTGTAATAATGATTTCAGGAATAGAATTTAGTGATTCATCACTTACATATAATGCCCAGTGCTCATCCCAACAAGTGCCCTTCTTAATGACCATCACCCATTTAGCCCATCTCCCACCCAACACCACACCAGCAATGCTCAGTTTGTTGTCTGTATTTAAGAGTCTCTTATGGTTTGTCTCTCTCTCTCTGTTTTTGTCTTATTTTTCCTTCCCTTCCCCTATGTTCCTCTGCTTTGTTTCTTAAATTCCATACATGAGTGAAATCATATGATATTTGTCTATCTCTGACTTATTTCCCTTAGCATAAAACACTCAAGTTCCATCCACGTTGTTGCAAATAGCAAGATTTCATTATTTTTCATTGCCAAGTAACATTCCATTGTATATATGTGGAGGTAGATACTATTATTATCATCATTTTAAAGATTGGAATTAGAAGCACAAAGAGATTGGGGCACCTGGGTAGCTCTGTTGGTTAAGCATCCAACTCTTCGTTTCAGCTCAGGTCATGATATCATGGTTTGTGAGTTTGAGCCCCACATCAGGCTCCATGCTGACAGTGCGGAGCCTGCTTGGGATTCTCTCTCTGCCCCTCCCCTGCTTGCATGCTCTTTCTCTCTCAAAAATACATTAACTTAAAATAATAATAATAATAATAATAATAAGCACAAAGAGGTAGAATAGTATTTTCAAAGTAATACAGCCAGCTAGTATGTTGAACAGGCAGACAGGTTGGTTCAAGATCTTACCTCCATCTCCATTTGTGTTCCTGGAAATTCCATTCAGTTGTCTAACAGTCACCTCCAACTTAACAGCTCTAACACTGAACCCCTGGCCTTTACCCCACAACTTGCTCCAAGCCCGGTCTTCTCCATTACTATAAATGATGACTCGACATTTCCAGCTTCTTAGGTCATATACTTTGAAGTAATCTTCAATAATTTCTTCCACATACCACATCCAATATAGCAATAAATCTTGTCACATCTATCATCAAAAATATCCAATATCTGCCCACTTACCCCTGCCTCTACCGCTAATGCATTAGTTTGATCCAACTTTCCTTCCACCTAAATTGCTACATGAACCTCAAATAGTATCCCTGTTTCTACCCATGTTCCCCTAACATCCATTCTCCAAAAGCAGTCACAATGGCCTTTCTAAGATAGAGTCACATTATACAACTTTTAGTTTAAAGTGTACTGTTTTCCTATTGCATTCAGAGTAAAGCCAGAGTCTTCCTGATGGCATATATGCCCCACCCAGTGACCTCTCTGACCATAACCATTTCTCTCTGCCTCACTCACTCTTCAAATTGCCTTCACATTCCCTTCAGCCACAAGGTCTCTTGTTGTTTTTCAAATACTCCTCACACTCCTAGATCAGTGCCTTTCATTGGCTGTTTCTGCCCAGAATGTTCTTCCCCTCTGTGCTCATGATCCTGACTGCCCCTAAAACCTGATCGTCACATTCTCAACAAGCCCCATCCTCAATGAAGGTTTACCCATCAACATCTGCCCTCCTCCATCCTCTGTCCTTGCCCAATCTCCTTTCTTTATCCTACTTTTCTTTTTTCTCAGCACCTGCCCCTTTCCAATTCAATGTATATTTTACTTCTTACTTTATTTTTGAAGCCCATCTCTCCCAACCAGTGTATAAACACCATGACATCTGAAACCACTCTGTTACTGCCATATTCCAAGTCCCTAGAATACATGCAGCCTGCTAGACTTTTAGACAATTAAAGGCTTGCAGAAGCCCTCTGTAAAGATTACATTTTCTACTTAATCTAATTCTTTTTCAAATTTAATTGATCACAGACCCATATTTTCCATAAAAATCCTATTAAAAATCTCATGGCATTCCTGCTTCAAGGGAAAAAGTTTGGTGATGGCTATTGTAGAAGATCCAGGAAGAACATACATAAAATTTGTAGGCAGTTTTCCAGGAAGAGTCAAAAACACTCACAATATAAATTGATAGAATTTAAATTGATGCATATATAATTACCAAATAACAGTCTCTGTTATTATGGTAGTGTTTGCAGGAGGCCACACAGAACGGGAATATAACAAATAAGATTTTTTACACATATTTGCTGTCAAGTCTTACTGTCATGCTGATAAGCCTTCCTGAGTGATTCCAATAATATACCTTCTATTGTGTTTTAGATCAATATTTTACAGTAACCCCCCAAAAGAGTCAGATAAACTGAGGGATCATTGACAAGGATTAGCAGGCAGGGAAGAGCCAAAAACACTACTGACACGGATTACACAATACATTTAATTCATTCTTAGGAAATTAGGTTTAATTTTTAAATATAATGTATTAAACACTCAAGGAATATTGAAGGGCAAGAACTCTGGACCAAGAGGCATGGGATTCGTTATGGTTCTGCTTACTAGTTGTGAGGTTTTGGGCAAGTTATTTCACCCAGGCTTTAATTTCTTCATCTGTGAAATGAGAGAGCTGTAATAAGCATCAGATAGGTTTCAGGTGTAAGTTCCTTTATTTCCGTTTTTTTTTTTTTAATTGAAATCTGGTAAGAGGTAATAGTCACCAATAATTTTTACAAAAGAGAATCATGACAATTATTAGAAATGTCTTTTCACATGATTCCTTGGTAAGTATTTGTTTATGATTTTGGTTGTTAAGGTGTAACAGTGTAAGAATGGGTGAGTTTGAATCTGCATAGGAGCTATGATAAGCCATGTCAAGCCTTGTGTGTTTAGCCACTGAGTGTGTGGGTTTGTTGCTGCGGCATGATCTAGACAGGTTAAAGTATTAGATAACTAATTCTCTCTATTCAGATGGAGAAAAGAGGTAAAATGTGTAATGAGTCACAGAACATGCTTCAGAACTTTTGAAATGAAATATATCATTCAGTTTTAATAAAGTATATCATTTTCAGGTAATTCTTCAAACTCAGGCTTGATTAGATATTTGAGATAAATTTCATGGCAACATCCACAATTGTAATTTCTCTGGTTTTGACTCCACTACTAAATAAAATGGGGGAAATAATTATAGAATAATGGACTTCAAAATTAATTTTTAGCAAGCAAGAAGGTTAACTTCTTTGACCTCAAGGGCTCTCTTCTGAAATAGCCACATGTCAATGACTACATCATGACTCTGGAATATGTGGAAGGCTATTAAAGAAGATATGAATATATATACTTCTTATGCTCCTTGGAAATAAAGTGAAATTGTCCCTGTTTTCATAAAAGAACTAATTTGTAATGTAATTTAAAAAAATTTGTAATTTTTTCAAATGAAACGCCTGAGAGGAAGAATCCATCAGATTTCACACCGCAACTTTTCCTAGACCTTACTTCCTATATGCTTGGAACATGATATGAGATTCACCCAGATCACTTTCTACATCAGAGCATATTATCAACTAGTGGAATTTTCTGGAGACTGAGATATTTCACATATTAAACACTAGAAAGGGGTAAGAGATTGAAAGGATCATCAGTAGCCTCAAAAATCTCACTATCTACTGAGATTTTTTTCCTCAAAAGAAACTGATCCATGTTACCTACTGTCATTTAATCTTAGAAAACCATATATATATTTCTGTGATATTGCTATTCCAAAAATGTAATGGCAAGAAAAGAAAACTGAGGCCATAATAAGTGATAAGTTAAAAAAAAAACACTAATAAAAAAGTCAAAGATGACCTAAATAGGATGGCATACCATGTTTGTGAATTATCAGATTCAATATTATGAAGCTGACATTTTATTCCATACTGATCTAGTTCAATATAAATTTAATTAAAATTTCACCAGGATTTTAAAATAGAAATCAACAAGCTGGATCTAAAATGTATATGAAAATGCAAAGGAACTTAAAAAAAAACAATTTTGAAAAAGAGAAACAAAGTTGGATGAATCATGCTACAGATTTCAAGACCTACTATAAAGTTACAACAATCAAGATAATGTAGTATGGGATAAAGGAAAAACATATACATAAATAAAGCATAATAAAGAGTCCAGAAATTGAGCCACATATATATGGTCAATTGATTTTGGACTAAGGTTAAAGGCAAATAAATGGTACATACACAAGCAAAAAAAGAACCCTGACCCTAACTTTGGACTCTATACAAAAATTAACTGCAAATGTAAAACCTCAGTCTACAAAGTTGGCACATGTATAACAAATCATCAAATTGTGCACCTTAAATATTTATAAATTTTGTCAAATATACCTCAATAAAACAACAATAAATATAAAAATAAGTACATGGGAGATAATTCTTGTGACAAAATTGCTTAGATACAACACCAAAAGCACAACCCATAAAAGAAAAAAAAATCATGAATGGTCTTCACCAAAATTAACAACTAGGGGCGCTTCAGTGGCTCAAATGGTTAAGCGTCCAACTCTTGGTTTCAGCTCAGGTCATGATCTCATGGTTCAGGAGTTCGAGCCCTGCATCAGGCTCTTTGCTGACAGTGTGGAGCCTGCTTGGGATTCTCTTTCTCTGACCCTTCCTGACTTGTGCTCTCTCTCTTTCAGAACAAATAAACTTAAAAAAATTAAAAACTGCTTTAAAAAACTATTTTTTTAAAGACAAGGTTAAAAGAATGAAAAGACAATTCATAATTTGAGAGAAAATATTCATAAATCACATATGTGCTAAAGGACCTACATGTGGAATATATAAAGAATTTTAAAACTTTTACAATATATAAATAATATAAAAACAATTTTGGACAGACACTTCACCAAAGAACATATATAGATGGCATTAGCACACGAATAAGCTCCTGAATAGCTTTTCAGTATCATTTGTCATTAGGGAAACATTAATGTGAAAAACCCCACAATAATACCATTACACGTTGTTAGAGTAAGAGAGAAAGAGAAAGAGATAGAGAAAGAGAAAGAGAAAGAGAGAGAGAGAGAGAGAAAGAGAAAGAAAGAGAAAGAGAAAGAGAAAGAGAAAGAGAAAAAAGAAGAAAGGAAATGAAAGAAATGAAGAAAAGGAAGAGAAGGAAAGGAAGGAAGGGGGAGGGGAGAGGGAAGGAGGGAGGGAGGGAGGGAGGGAGGGAGGGAGGGAGGAAGGAAGGAAGGAAGGAAGGAAGGAAGGGGAAAGAAGGAAAGAAAGAAAGGAAGAGAAAGAAAAGACAAATAACTACTAATTGTTGGTGAGGAAGCAGAGCACATTACTGGTGACAATGCTGAATGCTACAGTTACTATGGAAAACTGGCAGTTTCTTATAAAGTCAAATATACTTTTAGCCATATAATCTAGCAATCCTGTTCCTAGGCATTTACATAAGGGATTCGGTTTACATTAAAAACAACAACAACAACTGTACAAACATTTTTATAGCAGCCTTACTCAGAGTTGCAAAAAACTGTCAACAACCCAAAGGGCCCTTTGCTGGGAAACTGGTATATCCACACTACAGAATAGTAGTCAGCAATGAAAAGAAATGAACCACTGATATATGCAATAAAAAGGATAAATTTCAAATTCATTATGGTAAGTGAAAAAATCCATATATAAAATCCCACATATGGTATCATTTCACTTATACAAAATTCTGTAGAAGACAAAACTGTAAACACAAAAGAAACAATCCTACCAGGGACAGGAAGTGGGAAGAAGGTTTGAGTACAGATGAACATGGAGAATTTGGAGGTGGTGATGATTATATGACTCTATTTTTGTCAAAACTCACCAAACTGTAAAATAAAAAGATGACTCTTAGGGGCACGTGGGTGGCTCACTTGGTTAAGCATCCAACTTCAGCTCAGGTCACGATCTCACGGCCTGGCCTGTGAGTTTGAGCCCCGCGTTGGGCTCTGTGCTGACAGCTCAGAGCCTGGAGCCTGCTTTGGATTCTGTGTCTCCCCCTCTCTCTGCCCCTCCCCCACTTGTACTTTGTCTCTCTCAAAATATACAAACATTTAAAAAAATTTAAAAAGATGATTCCTACTATATGTAAGTGACCTTAATACAATAACTAATAATTATTCATCTCCAAATCTAGCCCTTCCATGAATGTGTTCAACACAGGGACACAACAAATCTACTAGGAAAATTATTCTCCTAAATAACAAAGTACTATTATTAAAATAATTGAGCAATTCTAGGCGTAAAATTTAGGAAGCAAATGCTAGGGAGTTTGGAAAAATGAAAAAAGAGATATAAATACAAGTCATAGTAAGACTTTGAGTGTCACCTAAAATAAGATAAGGAGGCAAATGTCCCTCCAAATCAATTTATTCTAAATCTTGGAAATTTATTTAGATAATTCAATGAAAACTCTTCTGTTCTTTAATGTATGGATTACACACGAACAGATAATGAACTAATGTCTGTGAATCTTGCTGATAAAACATACTATTGCTGTCTAAGAACTCCATAGTTGCACACTGGTTTTGAAACTGGAGAAGGTATAGTAAGGGAAGTACAGTAAAGAAGATAAGGGTAATGGAGAGAAAGACTGTGTGTTAGACAAGAGCTATCTGATCATGCTCTTTTCCTTATCTGAACCCTTCTCTGACACTGTGCATGCCACACCTCATTATATACAGGATCACCGCAAACAGAAGATGGGGTACAAGGATAAAGGACAAAGTATTCTTAAACAGAGAAAGGCAACTCTGTGTAATCGAAAAGCTTCATCTCTGCTTGAAAGGTAACCATTATCCTGCAATCCTCTCCTATTTTTATTGGATTTTCCAAGTCATTTATAAGCATGGATTACTCAGTTTTCAAAGGAGTCATACAGAAAGAATTATGCTCTATGTGTAATATAAATGTTATATTCATAAATAAGCAAAAAAAAACAAGATCCAGGAATATATTTGCTTCTCGTAACAGGAAACCAGGATGTCATGTTTAACATTAAGAGCTCACTGGAAAAAGAAAGGAAAGTGTAAGGAAAAAATATCAAGAGGCTCCTCTTTCTAAGCCACACTATTTATAAATGCTCTTGAAGCAACTTGCATATTGTATAACCATGATGTCTAAAATCACAATTTGCCATGAGTTCTATATTTAAAGGAAAAAAAAAAAAACCCTGGTGTTTTGTCGGTTCATATTCAATTAGTGGAAGGCTTCTCTGGACAGATGTTGGAGTTTTTTTTCTTCCAAATTCTTTCACTTGAAGACATTTCCAACAAAGTGTCACCCTACACACTGATCAAGCAAACCGTAACTTCCTTTGGGACATGACACTATGTTAGTCAGCCCCGGCTCATACGATAGACATTTTATATAACCAAAAGCAGTTCACATCCTCTGATACTCACTAGATCTCCTTCAAAGTGATCCTCTGTGCAGGTGATTTAAAAATATTAAATTCTTATGCATGGTTTCAATCAAATGTTTTCTTGAAAGAATAGAATTTATGTATATGGTAAAAGTGCAATTTCGACATTACTTCATTATTCATTCATTAATCCATTTGACTAACGTCTACTGAGCACCTAATAATATATTCCAGGGACTATTCTAGGAACTGGAGCCAAACAGACGTAGGTCATGCTCTCTAAAGGGGTAGAGAGACAATAAGAAACACAAAACAAACAAAATAAGAAAGGAACAAAGAGAGAAGATAAATACGTCCGCTGGCAAGCTTGGAGCAACTAACAGCAGTCTGGTTTCAGCTCTGTACCTATGCACTGCTAAAGAGTTTTATTTTTCACATTGCCAGTAAAATGCACGCAAAACAAACCAAAGATATTCTGCTTATACCTCTTCTTATGATCGTTGTTGAATTCAAATGAGATTCAAATGTGCTGACCTGTCACAGAGTTTGCAACAAATCACTCTGAATTATTTTAATCTTTCATCCAGGACTACTAAAAATTCTGTTCTCTCCCATGCTTCCACATTCATATAGATAATAAATTAGATGATTTCCATTGTGTTATTTTCGTTGTTTGAATTCAGCTGTGTATATTTGCTCTCCCACTCCCTCCATCTACTCTTCAATAAACAAGAGAACCCCTAGCAAAACAGCTTGCTCTTGGAGACTCACAGGCTCATTGTATTAGAATAACAGAATTACAAGAGGATTAAGCAACCAAAACGGATCAATATATATTCCGGTTCTGGTAACATCAAATGACCTAGACGTGTTCACCCTCTTCCACCTTTCCTGTGTCCAATCCCACAACCCAACCTCATCAAAGATGAGGAGGTGAGAGGAAGGGAATGATGCCTTCTTTAAATCAGATATCCAATCTGTGGCAGCTTCTGAAAGCTATCACAGAAATGCTCGATTTGACCAGGTCAAATTTCATTTGTCGTGTACTTTTATCACTCTCAAAGCTGGTGCAACGTGTTTGCAATCGAAATAAGGAAAACAAAAATGAACTGCCCCGTTGGCTTGTCAGATTAAAAAAGTGGATTGATTTTACACCTTTGAAATAAGCCGCCTGCTCCAAGGCTCTCTCTTCTACTTTTTCTGTTTAAAGATTCGTGTACTCTTTGGACTCAAAGAGAAGCTTTAGGTTGGATAAATGTAGAATACAATTCGATTCACGATGATGACAGCACCTAACATTTACTGAGCACTAACTATGTGCTAGGGATGGCACTAAACGATTTGTGTCTGCTGTATTATTTAATACTGAAAACAACTATTATTTATAATTTCTCATTCCTTTTTGTTTATTAAACTACTGTCATCCTACTGAACCCTGTACTTTTTCCCAAGCCATTGTTTTCTTCATTTTTTATTCACCTCGATCTCATGGTTCATTATTTTAAAAATGCATATGGCAGGGCGCCTGGGTGGTTCAGTTGCTTAAGTGTCTTACTTGAGCTCAGGTCATGATCTCATGGTTCATGAGTCTGAGCCCCACGTCGGACTCTGTGCTGACAGCCCAGAGCCTGGAGCCTGCTTTGGATTCTGTGTCTCCCTCTCTCTCTGCCCCTCCCCCACTCACACTCTGTCTCTCTCTCCTTCAAAAATAAACATTAAAAAAAAGTTTTAATGCACATGGCAAGCCATAACCCTCCACGCCACACCCTTGCATCTAGAAAACTAAGCAAAAAACCTCCATTTGTACATTTACACGTGGTACACACACACACACACACACACACACACACACACACACACACCCTTGAGTAGCTGAGCTCAGGCAAAGTCCCACAGAAAGACAGCTGGGTTCCACTATAAATTTATGATGACCGAACTCAAATGCAAGCACAGCACTGGCTGGCAATCATAGTCCATTTCTTTGGTCAATTCAACTTTCCCATTATCTGCAGCCATAACTTCAATCTTTTCTATTCTTCTCAAAGATCCAACTTCTAACCATCTCACTCTTCCTTTCCCCCTTAATCTGAGAAGACGACTTGGCCTTCTACTTTAGTGAAAAAAGTCAAAGTGAAAGAGGGAAAAATCCCTCAGCTACCTTCTAATAAACTATAAATGGTACGGCTTCCTTTTTCTTTGACCTGCAAGATCCCTCATGTTACTGTAAGAGGGGGCCTTCCTGTCATTTAAGCCCAGGGAGCCCAGTTATTTCTTCCATTCCTGTCTTCCTCTTCCTCCCCAGGAACTTGTGTGCTTCCTTTCTTCTGTGGGTCCAAATTTTTCTCAACCGATCATGCCCATCAAAATTTAAATATGTTCATGTCTCTCCCACTTTGAAAGAGTCCCTTAATTCATTATCCCAAACTCTTCATATTCTCTTTCACTTAAGAGACAAACTTTCCACAACAGTTGGCTTCATATTCAATATCCATGTCCTTAATTCACTTGACACTGGATTCTAACCCCCATTAATAGAAACAGTTCTAGCTAGGGCACTGTGAGGTAGGTGAACTGCTCATTTTACACAGGTAGCACTGGTGAAGCTGAGATTTGAACCCATGTCAGTTTGATTCTAGAACCCAAAGTCTTAATTGATAAATTAGACCACACTTTAAAAAGGTAGCCTACATCCATCCAAATTACATACACATTAACCTTTCGACCTAACAATTTCAGTCTTGGACAGTTACCTTATATGAATACTTGCACACCTCAAAAGGGCATACGTATCAGATCATTCCTTATTCATAGCAAATATTTGCAAATAAATATGATGTCCATTAACAGAGGGCTGGGCAAATAGATTATTCTATATAGAAAAAATGGAATACCAGGCAGTAGTGTAAAAGGAGAAACTCTCTAACATATAAAGATTTTAAAGACAAGTTTTTAAAAGTAAGGTGAAATTTTATGCATAGTTTGCATAAAAATGATGGAAAATGAGAATACTTATTCTTATCTGCCTATCTTTGAATAAAAGACACAGCACACACAAATAACAAAAAAGGATCACCTTATGTTAGATGTTAAAAAATGGGCAACAGGAGAAAAAGATAGGAGTATGGCATCACAATATACCTTCATATATTGTCTTGATTTTGAACCATGATAATGTGATAATTACTTAAAAATTAAATTTTAATTTTTGGTATATTGTTTTACCATGATGAATTTATGAAAAAAAACTTTTAATATTCAGATATTACGTAAAACATTATTAATATGATGGGTTTGACTTATGAACGTGCTCTATCACATCACTCCCTGTGGCTTTTCCGACAGCTTCCTCCTGCAACCAAAATAAAATCAAATTCTTTATCAAGGCCCACAAGGCTCTACTTAGAAATTTATCAAAATATATTCAAGAAATTTCCCAGAATGAAAATATGATTTTCTCAATTAAAGAAAGCTTACCGAGTCCCTAGATAAATGGATGAAGAACATCCACACCAAACCATATCACCGTAGAATTTCAGATGTGTATGCAGCATTGGGAATACAATGTCATCTGATTTCTGAACATCAACACTCAAAGGTAGGAAACAATGGAGAAATGCACTCAATATTCTAAGAAAAATGATTTCTAGCTTGGAATTCTATATC
Source organism: Herpailurus yagouaroundi (assembly GCF_014898765.1). NCBI lineage: Eukaryota > Metazoa > Chordata > Mammalia > Carnivora > Felidae > Herpailurus > Herpailurus yagouaroundi. Next base: position 13,690,851 of record NW_024412400.1, read on the forward strand.
CAACCAAACTGTCAACCAAATGTGAACAAAAAATGAAGCCACATTAACGTCCCCCATAGTCCTTTATGGGAAACGATTGGAAAATATATACCACCACAATGAGAGAACAAACGGAAAGCCAAACTGGAGACATAAGGCCGTGGATACAGTGCAGAAGAGAGAGGAAGGGGATCCAAAAGACTAGTGTGCAAGGAGATCAGAGGAAGCCAGTTCTGTATTGGTCTAGAGAGCCACTAGGCAAATCAGGACAGGGTACCTACCCAAACAGCAACAGAAGCTTTACTAACTTCAGAGTACATAAAAAATCATACAAAAAAGAAAGTACAATTTTAGTACAAAAAAATGCTCAGATGTGCTATAATAATATGAACACTTAATACTCATATAACTAAATGTTAAAATATTGCTCTATTAGAGAAGATGTGGATATGAATGGGAGTGTGAGAAACGGAGTTGAAGCGTCAATGTCTATAGTGGAAAAATGGTGGATAATATCCAAAATCAAAAATATCAAGAAATAGAAGGATGGTCATATTATTGAGAGCTGTTGAGATAAAGATTCAAGGAAACCACAGGAAGATTTCCAAGTAGTGGTCTGTGGAGGCAGGAAGCAAGGACAGAACAGGCGCCTGCTATTTTCCCTCATTTTCTTTTTAGAAATACTGGATTAGTTAAGAACATGAATAACTATAATAAAAATTGGACTTTAAAGAAGAAAGAAAAACACCCTTAACAACTAAACTTGAAGTCACAAATATTAGTCAATAGTTAAGCTTTTGTCGTAGTTAAAGAGAGTGAAAGGAGAAATTCAAAGACTCATGTCTTTGGCATTCTAAGAATGATATAAAATTAATAAACTATCTGCTCAGATGTACAATTAATATTCTTAAGGGGAAAAGATCAAGAGTTTGTTCATTCTTCACAGCTGTTTTCCCATTCATTTTCCATTCTTAGCAAAAACTCTCACTAAAATTAATGGCAGTTATTTGAGTGGAAGTAAGGATAATATATTCTTCCACAAGCCAGGAAGTGCTTAGTGAAAATAATGGGAGAGGGATTATTGCTGAATTAAAAATAATTCTTAATGGCCACCAAGCATTATTAAAAATGAAACAGCATTAAAGATCTCATTATTTTGCATCATTTTACCACCTTTGATGAGGGAAATGACACTTTCAAAAATTTCTTAAGTTCACAAGTATTTATGTGTTACTAAATTTTAATTTTACTGGTAAGACATGCTACCATTATTTCATCTATTTCATCTATTTATATATTATTAGTGATCAGGGACATTTTATCACCTCTAGGTTTATTTAAATCATCAATAAACTCAACATTTTAGCTACAATATTATTGTACTATATGATTTTTAAAAATTGCTACTCAATTTCTTGACTTCCATGCTCAATGATGAAATAAAAGGACTGCAGTTATTGTAAAAAAATAATTTTTCTTCTAAATTAACATGCGTTAAATAAGTTCCTTTCTTCCTTAGGCATTGTGAGGGTTTCTGGGTTTTTTTTTTGTTTTTGTTTTTTTTTTCCTGGTTTGGTTTGAGTCACAGTTTGCTATAATTGAGGCTTATTTCTTTTCAAAATAAGATTATTTTATTTTCACTAAAAACATTTTCTAAAATGTTTAGTTTTGGAAAATACAGAAATATGAAAAGAAAAGGAAATAATCAGAGCTCTCTCTCCTGTTGCTCTGAACACTGATACCACATGTTATAATGGGAGACCTTCTATTAGCTTAACTCCCTGAGATATTATTTAGAACACTGTTCACTGCCAATTAAGAAAAGTAGGACTAGCAATAAATAAATCTTTTTGGCATTAAGCCACTGAGGTTTCAGGAATATTTATTACTATAGTAAAAATCCAGCTTATCCAAGTATTCTACCCAACCCTAGCCCCATCAACCTCTTTAAAGGGGGGGGGGGGGGGGGAAGAAAGAAAGGAGAGAGGAAGGGAAGAAGGGAGAGAGCGAGGAAAACTAGGCATCTGGACCCATTTGCTTGATAAGATCTTCATGCTAACCTAACAAGGCCACATATGCTAAAGAAAGAGAAAACTTAAACTCTATTCTAATTGTAGTACTACAAAAATAACCCCAAACCAAAAACCTCTGAGAGAATGTGGCAGACTCTACTAAAATTATCAGTGATTATAATAAAAATAGCCAACATTGGCTGAGAGAGTATTTTCTCAGATTCAGTTCTAAGCATTCTGCATATGTGAACACATTTAATTTGCACAAAAATTACGAGACATTATGTGTGCATATATATTATATATATATATTCCTTTTTTTTTTAACAAATGAAAAAACTGAGACACAGAGTGGCATATAATTTTGCCAAGGTCACACAGCTAGTAAATAACAGATCTGTGATTTAAGTCTAAGAAGCCTGACTTAGACTTAACCTGAAAATTGTGTTTTTATCCACCAGGCTATGCTGTCTTACCAGTGACTGGAGGAATTCACTTCTTCATATGAGAAAATGGCACATTAATATGGTCAACTATAAAGTAGATACAGATATAGGATATAATAATTTATAGGTTACTCAATTCCATTACTTACATTTGCTTTTAGCTTTGACATTCTTATGTTTCTGGCATGTTCTCCTGCCAGGGAATAGATTGGTTTTCAAGACAAAGCAGTAAGTGGCACAGGCTGAAGAAGATGGAGGAAAAAACAAGAGTCTGTCCCTCCTGCCATGCCATCTTCCCTTGGGAGAGAGGGGAGGGTGGATGTTAAGAGCTTTAATGGCCTAAAGACCTCATTTTGAATGCTGGGTGACTTGTTTTATAAATGGAGGAACAGAGGCTCTATGATATTATTTCACCTTGGCTTCTTCATTTGTAAAATAGCAATTGTAAAGCCCACCTCAGAGACTTACTGTGGCGTGAAATCAAGATATTATAGCAGGTGCTTGTCACAATGACCAGCCCAAATAGTGGTGAACAAATTGCTAGGAAGACACCATGTAACTGAAACTGGCTGGGCAAAAGGGGATCATTGGCTCTTATGACTGTGACATTAAATGGGAGTTGAAACAAAATCATCATGATCTCTGTCTTTCAGCTCTGCTTCCTTCTGAAGCATCTCCCTCTCCGACACGTTCAACTCTCACAGAGGCAAGATGTCTGCCAAAGGCTCTTGGATCACATTCTACTTTATGAGCCACCCGGAGCAAAAAGAAATGCCCCTTTGTCAGGGGCTCAAGGAAAAGTCCTGAAAACGCCTGCACTCAAGACTGCCTGGTTCTGTTTATGCTCTACGCCTACTTCTGAGTTGTGCCGAGTTCTGATCGGCCCGACCTGGGTGTCCTGCCAACTATGACGACAAGGAACGGGATCAAGTCTACCTGAAATACACAGGCAAAAGTAATGACGGGGTACCAGTCATCCAAAGTGCGGGAAGGGGAAGGAATGGATGCTGCAGAAAAAGAACAGTTAACGTCCACTGCAAGTGGACATTTCTCTTACATTGTAATTTATAAACAGACAAGGGAGACATTCTAGATAGTCAAGTTCTTCCTGTCAAGATGAATTGCTGTTCATTGGTTAGACCTTAGAATAGTGCCAAGACAATACTGAGATGTATTTATCAAAAGTAGGAATGTCAGCAACAGTATGATTGACGGGAATGTAATTTTTACAATATGAAAATACTTAATTTTGACCAGGTCAAGCAAACTAAGCATTTTAGGAGTTAACGTATTTATTTCCATCTATTTAAAAAAAAAAATAGAAATGAAAATCCTTGGAAATACTGCATCTGTATGGTATGGGACATTTTATCCCAGCTAAATGCCATAGCCCCTAGTTAATTTGGGAGGAGTCCTCCTTCTTCTTTATGATGAGATACTTTTTTTAAAGAACTGCCTTCTTCCTAATCATATTTTAATGAGCCAGGCAACTTACATATACACACAAAAAAGCCAACAATTCACAAGGCTGCATAGGGTTCTTTGGAGGGCTAACCATGACAGGCCAAAACATGTCAGGACACTATATTGGGCAGCTCTTTTCTGTTGAATACTGGAATGGCTTGGAGAACCACGGCCACATAAATAGATTTTTATTTTCCAAATTTATGTAAAACAATGATGGGAAAACTAGAGGCTGCAGGTCAAATATTACCTTCCACCTGTTTCTGTAAATAAAGTTTTACTGGAACACACCCATGGCTGTTTCTGCATTGCAACAGCAGAATGGAGTCATTGTGGCAGAGGCCATATTGGCACAAACCTAAAATGTTTACTACCTGTCCCTTTCCAAAAATGTTTGCCCAACCCTCATGTCAAAAATATAGGTAAAGCATATATATGATTCCAGGTCAAAAATGTCTGACCCTGTAACATACAAACACAAGATGTTCTTCTTCCTAACTTGATAATGTTACAGCCACAGTCCCTACAAGTCGCCCAGAGCATCTGTGTTTTTAAATGATTTTGTATTTATCTTGCTAAATCATGAAATATACATTGTTATTTTAAAATTGCACAGAGGCTCCTCTGGGTCCTGAGATAATTTGAAATCTAATGATAAAAATATTTGGTTCTAAAACATAACAGTGATATTTGAGGACAGAATGCCAGGAAACACCAATATGATGTTGTGATGAATATTTATGAGAACCTCCACCTGGCCTTCAAGTTTTCCATGCTTCAGTGCTAATGTATTTGTGTCTACATGGTGTGTGTGTGTGTGTGTGTGTGGGTGTGTGTGTGTGTATGGAAGGCTAAGGAAAAGGAGAACCATTCTGAGCCCAGCTCTAGAAGAATAACCAAATATACTGAGACCAAACTGTTAACCCCCTTCCTCCCTTTTAGAAGTCCTGACTGCAGATCACCTTTGGATTCTAACTATAGAACCCTCGTCTAATTCTTGCATCACTCTTTATTCATGTCATTGTTTCCCCTCTTTCCTGAAACATTTTCCCCCCATTTCTCTTAGATCATTTCCTTTAGCACACAAGCATGCTGTCTGTATTAACTACCTCTGGTTTACACTAATTTCTTTCATTATCTTTACAATAACACCATTGAAAGACTTTTCTATGTTTGCCCTCTTCAATTTCCCTCTTCCATTCTCCCTTGAATCCATTCCAATCAGGCTTTATGGCCCCTGTTCCCCACGCCACTGAAAAAGCTCTTTTCAAGCCACCAAAAACCCCTCATGTTACTAAATATGACCTTCAATTTTCAAATCTTATTTGCCCCAAACTTTCGGTAAAATTTACAGATCTATGAATACCTTTGCTTGTAACACTTTCTTCACCTGAATTCTGGGTTATCAGTCTTTCCTGGTTTTCATCCTAGCTCCATGGACATTTCTTCTTGGTCATTCTGACTGGTCTTAGCCTCATTTTTCTGATTTCTAAACATTAGACCGACCCTAGGTTCATTCCGCAGACCTCTTTTCCTGTTAAACTTCTCCTCTCTTTCTACACCTACATGCTCAGTGAACTTATCCAGCCTCATGATTTTAAATACTATTGTTGTCCTGACTAAGTGGTTATTAAGTTTTCAACTGGCAGGGACCACAGCATGCTGTCACTGTCTTGCATTAGAGCTATACCAGCTCTGTTTCTCTCTCTCACAATCTAGTCCATAGGGATAGACCTCATTTGTCTGGAAAGTCTATAGATCACCTCACTGGTCCACTATATGGACGGCAACATGCTGATTGGACCTGGAGAACAGAAAGTAGCAAGAAGCTTAGAAGCCTTCCTAAGACACATGAATAAATGCCAGAGCGTAGAAACAAAAACACAGAAATGAGAGGACCACTACGTCTGTGAGCTTTCTGGGACTCCAACGGTCTGAGATACTTCTTCCAAAGTGGAAGACAAAATGCGGCAAGTAGCACTACCTAGAATTAAGAAAGAAACATAATACTTTGGTATCTGCAATTTCCAGGCAAAACATATCTCATTTCAGGGTGCTGCTCCATACCATTTAAAGGATAACTTTAAGGTTTCTAATTTTGAGTGGGGCCCAGGACAAGGGTAGCTTCTGCTGCAGTGAAAGGTGCTCTGCCTTTGGAGACTTTTGTCCTGGCAAGTCCAGTGGGGTTTACAGTGCTTATAGCCAGTCTGTGTGTTTCATAGATCTGCTGGTAACCTTCAACAGAACAATAACAGTGTAGACTTCTACCCTAAGGTGTCACAGCAAAGGTTTATCCTATTCTACAGATAACTATTCTCTTTCTGAGAAACAAATCCTAAGTTGCCATTGGGCTCCCACAGATTCTGTCCACTTGACTATGATCTGGACCAGGCCCTGAAGGAAGAAACAAGTCGTGTGACCAAGTAATTTAGAGAGTGCCTACTCCTGTTGCATTGCCTCCCGCTGCTCAACATAGATTTAAGGCTTCAAGGGAAGTTCTTATGAAAAGTTTGAGGATAACAGGTCGGGTTTGGTTTGTGGCATGGTAGACTGAAAGCAACTGGAAACAGATTGTTGTAGGATCCCTGCCCGCTCCAATCCAGCTTAGTTCTTAAAGACAGAAGTTACAGAGGAAGTTACAGACATCAACAGCCTTACCCCAAATGAAACGCAAAGCCTTTACCTTGGCTTGTTGGTCTCTACCAGATCTGTTCCCCAGAAACATAGCAGACCTCATCTCTTACCCCTCTCCCACCATCAGACCATGCTCAATGTTCCCAGAATACCTGAGCACCATCCCAGCGCAGAGCCACTGCACATCTGGGATCTCCACTTGATCTACTCTTCAATTTCAATGTAGTCTCTACTGAAATGTCCTCTCACTCAAGGGCCTTTCCTGAGCACTCACTGTGAACATCCCCATGTCATTTCCCTGTAACCCTTACCCTACGATATTTTTCTTAGCATGCACCACCACCATGTGACGTATCAAACTTTTATTACCTATTTGTTGAGATTTTTAAAATATTTTATTTAAAATATTATTTAATATTTACTAAATCTATTATAATATTTAATTTTATTGGTTTCTTAGGTATGTATACATGTATGCATGCATTCATGTATTTTTCTTCTCCCCTATCCAGAATGGAAGATATGCAGAGGAAAAGAGGTTAGATATAAGTTCTGGGATATAGTACACAAGAAGATGCTTTCTTATCTAGCACCACCCACGAACCCTATATTCATTTTTGAAGCAATCAAGGGATTCACTGTTCCCATATGTTCAGCTCCTCAATATATCTGACCTTGGTAAATGAACACAGTATCAATACAGCTCTGGATCCAGCATTCAACTAGTGACACACACTTTATCAAGGCAATGCCTCTCCTACAGTGCCAAATGGAACCCTTGATGACTTTTTTTTTTTTTAACGTCTTCAGACTATTTACTGGATAACTCTGGGATCAGAAGCCAAAGGAAAGGGATGAACTACTAGTTTCCCATCAGTATTGAAAGGCCAACGATTTCCTGTCAGGATTATCAGGTTGTCAACCCTCTGGTCTATGTTTTAACTTCCCTCAGAAAACGTGCCATCCTGTGCTTCTATCCCTGACTTGAGCGAAATCGCAGGCTAGTTGTTGTCACAGAATGAGGTGATACGTGTGAGCGCTGTGGGTACATCTGCTTTCTTGTAATATTGTTTTCGATAAAAAAAAAAAAAAGATGCCGACACATCATTAAAGATTTTACCGCAGTGATTCCACATGTGCATGTTCTTCAGAGGCCTAACAAGGATGCACCTGCTGTATCTGACAACTATCAAAGTTCTTTTGTAACTCCAGTCTAATGTAAACAATTTAGAGAAGGAATGGACTTTGAAAGAATTTGAGGATAAATTCTCAAATTTATGAGGAGGTGATTTATACACCAGCACAGGTTGCTGGTTGTCCCTCCTATCTTTTCTTTTCACAATGTATTGGAATTTTGTGGACGCGTGGCCATCAATATAAAAATTTGACTTTTCAGCCTCTCTTTTGCAGGAAAGTGCTGCCATGGGACTAAGTGCTAGCCAATGGCTGTGAGATGTGACACACCAACTTCTGGGTTATCCTTTGACATTTTAGGTGATGGAATATATTCATAAATTGCTTAAATTGCTACCATATTAGGTGTCTGTTACAACTTTCAAACTTGTATCCCATATACCTAGAATGCTCTGACGGACTCAACATGTTGTTCATTGACCACTTCTGTATAATACAGTAGAATCTTTTTTTTAATTGTTTATTTATTTTTGAAAGAGAGACAGAGTGTGAGCAGGGTAGGGGCAGAGAGAGAGGGAGACAAAGAATCTGAAGCAGGCTCCAGGCTCCAAGCTGTCAGCACAGATACCAACACGGGGCTGGAACTCCATGAGATCATGACCTGAGCCTAGGTCGGACACTTAACTGACTAATCCACCCAGACACCTCTACAGGAGAATCTTTAAGAGCACAGGCTTGGGACACCTGGGTGGCTCAGTCAGTTGAGCATGTGACCCTTGATTTCAACTCAGCTAATGATCCCAGGGTCGTGGGATCAAGCCCCACAGAGGGCTCTGTGCTGAATGTGGAGCCTGCTTGGGATTTTCTCTGCCCATCTCTCTGCCCCTCTGGGGCTCACGCATGGACAAATACACACTCTCTTGCAAAATAAATAAACTTATAAAAAAAACAAAAGGGCACAGGTTTGAGTGACTCTGTGGGTTTGAGTCCTAGTTCACTAATTTTTGCCTGTGGAAATTTGGTCACCTGACTTTACCTCTCTACACTTTATCTCTTCATGCTTTCAGTGAAATCAGAACAGTACTAGTGCTATCACTAGATTTGCTGCTAAATGCGATGAGCTTAACATGTTTAAAACAGAAACTGACACTCCATAAGCAGCACCTAATCTTATTTATTTAGAAATGGCTCAAGGTCATCATTCCTTCCGCCAAGTTCTCATCATCTCAGTGACGCTTTCCTTGTGTTTCACAAATTCCATTCTCTTAGCATGTAGTATGATGATTCCCGCTTGACAGAGAACAGCCTTTGCTAAGAAAATTTTCTTAAAAGCCCAGTCGGGCTATGTGAGTTGGTTGAGGAGGGATGAATGGAGGCTGCTGCCAGATTTTAAAAGTATATATATATTGGGGAGCCTGGGTGGCTCAGACAGGTAAGCATGTGACTCTTGATTTCTGCTCAGCTCATGATCTCACAGTCTGTGAGATCGAGCCCCACATTGGGGTCTGCACTGACAGCATGGAGCCTGCTTGGGATTCATTCTCTCTCTCTGTCTCTGTCTCTCTCTCTCTCTCTCTCTCTCTCTCTCTCTCTGTCTCTCTCTCCCTTCCTCAAAATAAATAAACTTAAAGAAAATATTTGATTACTCTGCAGAGAGCCAGGAGCGACATTTCTTTGATGCCAGGGGTGTAGGAAAAAAGGATGGTGCAAGCTAGGAAATTGGTGGGAGACTGCAAAATCTGTTATCCCCCCTGTAGGGTCACAAGATACTCGGTGAACTTACTCAAGGTCAGAGAAACAGTGCAATTACACATTTGTTAGGAAATTAATGATGGAGCTGAGGTTCTCCTATGAGGAGAAACATACGAGGAAACGTGATACAGAGTGAAATAAAAACATGACATGGGATGAAACAATCTGTGCAAGAAGGGAGTTACTTGTAAGAATGAAAAAAATTTGAAATTTGTTAGCAAATAGTCTAAGGTAATCTTTAGGTTCTCACAATGCTTGGACATGGGCAATCAAGTTCAGGTAGATATTTGCTTGCAGATGCCCATTGCCTTCCTACCATCTTCATCCCAGAAAAATGGACCACACTCTCCCCGGAGTTTCCATTGTACCATTGACATACTTCTTTTCTATCAGCTATGATATTGTACTGAGTGTTGCTATTTTTAAAATGTTTTTAATGTATGTTTAATTTTGAGAGAGTGAGAGAGCGAGAGAGAGAGCGAGAGAGAGAGAGAGAAAGCACGAGTGGGAGAGGGAGACACAGAATCCGAAGCAGGCTCCAGATTCTGAGCTGTCAGCACAGAGCTCAATGTGGGGTTCTAACCCACGAACTGTGAGATCATCACCTGTGCCCAAGTCGGACGCCCAACCGAGCCACCCAGGTGCCCCCCCCCTTTTTTTTTAATACACTTTGCTCCAATATTAGAATGTGAATTCCTAGTGGTGGGGACTGTGTTTTATTTATTTCTATAACCTAGTATCTTACAAAGAATGCAAGTCTTTATTGAACGAATGAAATAAAATAATGGCTTTCAGCCACTTTTCCATTCATGAATAAAGAGGAAATGATGGTAGATACAGCCATCTGTGATGAGTGATGATATCTGCAAGACAGAAAAACTACAAGTATCCCATCATGTGCCTATTGCGATGATCGTAATGGCTTGCCTACATTCCGTCAATCAAAAATGTCAATGGCTAATCACCTCTTAAAAGGCAGGTGTGGTTTAGTGAGAAGCGCATTGAATTTATGCAAAATATCTACTATTTATGTAGCTAACAGTATTTTATTATATGTATCAGTAGGAACAGTTTAAGTATCTTAGAACCCCAAATGGGGGAAATCTTTAATTTCTATACTATATCATCTCCTACATAGATCATGACCTTATAGTTCCATGAGCTTTCCAGGTTCTCTTTATTTACACAGTATTTTAAGAACAATGGAAATCTTGCTTTAAAAAAAATACTGGAATATATACTAGTCATCTGGGAGTGGGGAAGGTGAGAAATTTGTAGGAAACATTTAAAGGATGGGTAGATGATGAGAACAACAATCTCTCAGCAACACTGACTTTTCAAGGAATCAGCATATTTTGACCAACTAGCGTTTGGTTAATGTCTTCTATTTCCAACTTTATAAGCATTATGTGTAATTACACGCAGATCAATCCATTAGTTTACATGCGGGTAGTGGGAATGTTCACAAGGAAGGGAACAATAGGAAGGGTAAAACAAAACTCCAGGGCAGTGAGCTCTTCTGTGAATGAAGAAATCTGACTTCTTGGGCCCCTGTCCCTGCCAACTCCAAATAAAACCAATGGAGGCTGTCAATGCAATAATTATCAAGTGCACTAACCCTGATTTTTTCACTATCCTCATTTTGAAGCATTGCATTTTATTTTTTAATATACTTACACGGGGAGTCCGTTTGGGGCCTTTGATTTTAAAATCTGATAGAGTTCATTTGTGGCAGAGTAAATGCAAATAAAATTCAACTCAACTTGGAAAGGACAGTATGTGTGCCTTATGAGCAACTTGTGGGGAAAGCAAGTCCCACTGTAGTAGGCACAGAAAAATGTCATTTGTTTCTATTGATGGATGGCATTTCTTTGCAAAGCTGTTTTGCTCAATAAAGTGGGCAGAGGTATGGCAAAGCCAAAATTTTAAGGTGGTGGACACAGTCTTAGATATGTGAGCAGCAAATGTATGGAAGATGTCAGCAGACACAAAGGACAAAGGCGGTTGACAAAGCTGCATGAAGAATACAGACATCTGATCAGTTAGCATATATTGATTTACTTTTAATCTGCAGGAGGGCTTTTCATTTATAACAACTCACTCACCACTGCCACTTAAAAACAGCATTTCTAAAGTCAGTTTTAAAATTCTTACTGACTCCATAGACTCTGCCCCAATCACTCACCAGTTGTGTTTGGAATCGTAAAAGATGTGCAAGGCTCTTTAGGGACAATGAACATATGAAAAAGGAAAGAGTAGGAGCTGGTGGTGAGTAGGGTAGGAAGGATTAATAGGAACAGGTGCGGAAGCATGAAGGAAAATTAGCCCATGACATAGGAAGGGGACATCTGTAAACCCAATGGCACCAGGAAGAAAAGAGATTGGCCACAATCCATATACAAAAGTCAGATTTTTTTGTTTGCTTAGCTCACATTGGTAGATAAACGGTTACCAAACCAGAACCACTAAGTTGCTGATTTGTGAGGCCCCATATTTTTTTAAAACAAATCTGTGCTTACAACAATACCAAAACTCAAAACGATTAAATTATAATGTAGGATCTCAATCTGATCAGTTACTTTTGAAGCCTAATTATATTTGTCCAAGTGTAATTTGAAGAACTAGAACAGGGCTTTACAATATCCTGATTAATGATGGCGTTTGCTCTGGTTTTCCTGTTCAGCCAAATTATTCTCATGAAAAGCATGACATCTGATCTTGCTTGTAATATCTATCAGCTTCCTGACACTGGGTAGGTTTCTAGTCTTTAAACCTAAGTTTCCTCATCTATAGGATGATTACCACAGCCTCTGTCTCATAGGTAATTAATAGAATTAAATGAAGTAATGCTGAAAGAGTTTTGTCCACTGCCAAACATAATTAGCACTCAAGAAATGTTAGCTGTGCTCCTGCTATTATCATAAGGTTCACCTCAGACACAATGTGCCCAAGGAGAGAATGCTCCCATTTGGAAATATACAATATAATAATGAGGAGATCTGCTCAAGTGCATGCCTCAAAAGCCAGAATTGCTGCCCACCTGTCACCCCCCGCCCATACACACACACACACACACACACACACACACACAATGAACTAATATTTACTTAATTCCCTTCCCCCAAATCCTGAATCATCTCGGATCAGCCACTTCAACCTCCTGTATCTTGGTATCTATGATGTTATAGAACATAACGCTATGTACTTGGCGGTATTGTTTTACTAATTACGAAGTAACGACTTTAAATAGTTTCGAAAATACCAACTCTTTATGCCCGACTAAATGATACTGACCTAGAAACATATTTAGCAATTATGAATAGCTTAGAAAAAATAGAGAAAGAATTATTTAAATCTTCATCATATTGCTAAAGATCTTCAGATTACAGCCTACTTATTCTGATTAATTTTATTATCTCTATCTAAACATGATAAACAGATAAAATAATATGCTTTTGAAGTTTATACTGACACTAACAAAATATGTGAAATAAACAGTGCAATAAATGCCAAGCACCTGTTTTAATATAATAGGTTTTCGTGTGATTTTTCTTAAAATTGCTGGCTTTCTTTGGCTCTTTGGGAATTGTTCTTATCATGAGAACATAAATTCTAATGTCTGTTAACAACAGATACTACTATGGTGCATTTCTTTTTGAAATATACACAAATAACAAAAATTAAAGGCATAGCAATAGTTTTCTTTACGCGTGATTTTCAGGAAAAGCTAACACCTACTCTCTAACCATCAAAGAAAAAGAACTCCAGGGAAGCCAAAAGGAAATCCATTTTTTCAGCCTCAAACAAGGGAGAAACCATCTGTGCTAAATCATAAAACAAATGCACTGAGAGTTTATATCAATATACACATGGGAAGGAGGTTATTTACTCTGTGGAGGAAAAACCCTTGTTATATTTAATCATGTGAATTTCATGGGCAAGTAGACATCGACACCATTTTAGCATTTTCAAAAAACACTTAAGATTCTCATCTTAAAGAAATACAATCAACCCACCATCAATGAAACTCCTCAAAGAGAGCCAAGTTCAGGAATCTCCTTATCTCTATCCCATAATGTTCCAGACAAATTCCAGAACAAAAAGGAGTATTAGAAAAAGAGTTGCTCAGTTATTCACATCTTTTCATGTTAATTCTTTCTCTCTAGCAATCTCTCACATTTCAGGTGGTCCCTGTCTTATGATGGTTCAACTTACAAGTTTTTTATTTTATGTTGTGCAAATATGATGCCATTCAGTAGAATTTGTATCTTTCCCAGACTGGAGCCGTGCGATGGATCCCCTCTGACGCTGGTGTGGTGCAGCCGCAGTTCCCGGTCAGCCACAGGATCGTGAGGATAAACAACCAGATAGGCCTACAACCCTCTGGTACACATACCTTCTAGTTTTCACTTTCTGCACTATCAATTAATTGCATGAAATACTTAACACTTTATTATAAAACAGGCTTTGTGTAAGATGATTTTGCCAAACTATAGGTTAACATAAATGTTTTGAGCACGTTTCAGGTAGGCTGGGCTAAGCTGCGGTGTACAGGAGGTTAGATGCATTAAATGCATTTCGACTTAAAATATTTTCAATTTACGATGGGTTAATTGAGATGTAACCTCATCATAAGTTGAGCAAGATCTATGTTCTTTTTGAACATTAACGGATTCTGCCTTGAACTCTCAAAGGTCTAACACCAGATTAGCTAAAGAAAATTGGCAAAACATTGAAAAAGGTATTCTGGAAGGTGTAATCATTGTCGTTTTTATTCAGGTTACCGATAAAATTTTGTTCCAATAGATAGGTTTGCCTATCTGAGCAATACTCAAATAACAAAACCATTTCTATACTTGAATTCAGAATGAGGCCAGCCTTGAACTCAACCAAAGGTGTTTATGGCTAGATGTGATAAAAGGCCATCATTATAACTCCATCATATAGCAGGACATCCCAGGAGAGCTTCCTAAGTCACATATTGTATTTCTCTGAAATACTAGACTTGTGATAGAGAGAAAAAAAAAAAAGAGGATTTTCTGAAAAGCAATTGCAATATGATTCAAACTAATTTGTCGCAGATGAAGAGACGGACTTTATAATTAATAAGCATTTAAGTTCAAGATTCCACATTCACAGGGATTTTTATAATCAATATTTTAATCTATAGTGTTAGCTTAAGTGGGAGTTTTGTTGCCTTCATGAGGGCAGAAACTGGTTCTCTAATTTGAAAAGATTATGGAAGGAAGTACTTCCTAGAATTGAAACATTTCTCTAAACAATTTAATGAATAACAAAATTTCTCTCAAAGTTACACCCAACACTGGAAGTAGCCTGTCTTGTACAAATTGAGAGAAAAATGGAAAGACAGAGCCACAAAGGAAGACTGTAAAGTTTTAGAGATTTTATTAAACATGAGCTAAATGTATTTCAAGAATTCTAGATGGGCTGTGTCCTAAGATTCTACATAAATGAATTCTGTACCCATGGTCTACATTGTATTCATCAAACTCTGTTACATGTTGAGATAAGTCTATAAAATATATTCATTCTTTGCATTTAAAACTTCACGCCATCAGAATAACTTTTTATTTCTCTACTGGTCTTTATGAATACTTTAATATTCATTTCTATTGTGTAAATGAAAAGCCAGCTTGTCATTTGGCTATATGCAAGATTCGTAAAGTTTTATTTCTGAAATAACATCACTTCTAAATTCCACTCCTCGATGCACTGTCAGCTTCCGTTGAGTATCTGACATTCTCTCCCATCATGTTTATGATCTGCAGATGTCGAACTTTGTTTCCCCACCTTGAAAAACTGGACAACCTATCCCAGGGAACTTTTCATTTTTCAGTCAACACTCAGGCAGCAGGTATATACTGAAAACTTCCTGCGTAGCAACCACATATTGAATACCTTCTGTGTAGCTGCTGAGAATGCAGGGCTCAACATACTGGCCCCGTGGTTCCTGCCGATACAGTATATACTGCAATGAGGGAGACACGTCAGAGGGGTGTCGTAATGGACAACAGGCTGTTAGCAGAGGAAATCTAATGTGTCCAAGGTAGCTTAAACTAAGCTTCCCATCGCATCCCCCAAACACAAAATCGCCTTTATTATTCACAAACATTGAACTAGTTGTTAAAAGAACAAAGCATTGAAGTTGAGGCTTTTTATCCTTAATAATGTAAATACTGGTAAGATAGCACTGATTTGGGGGGGGGGGGTTTCCTTTTTAAATTCATTTCTTCAACTTTTTATTTTAATAAGGTTTTGGGTAATTTACTAAATTTAATCTCTAAGAGGAAAACAAAGGGATGCTCCCACCTCTACTTCCTTCTCCTCATCGTAACAAACATCAGTAACTGATCTCAGCTCTTGCTATAATGAATCAAAATGTGATATAATTAAGAATGCACTGTCTGGAAGAAGGGAACAACCGTGGGGATGAACAGGCCCGGGGAGAATGGAAGAATAATGACAGAGATGGAGGAGGAAGGATGGGAGTAGCTGCATGATCCAAGAATGCATGAATGAATGTATCTCTGATTCGGTCTACACTTTAAGGTACTCTCTTGATTGTAGAAGAATTATAGGGAGAACTTTGAATGAAGCAAAACGAGAGACAGCGTAGAAGCTAGGATGGCCCAGGCGTGATGGAGAACTTAGAACAGAAGGGACATTAGGGGCGCCTGGGTGGCTCAGTCAGTTAAGCGTCTGACTTCAGCTCAGGTCATGGTCTTAAGGTCCATGAGTTCAGACTCCACATCAGGTTCTGTGCTGACTGCTCAGAGCCTGGAGCCTGCATTAGATTCTGTGTCTCCCTCACTCTCTGCCCCCCCCCCCCACTCATGCTCTGTCTGTCTGTCTCTCTCTCTCAAAAATGAATAAATGTTAAAAAAAACTTAAAAAAAAAAGAATAGAAAGGACATTCACAAAGAGAATGAGGGAAACTTTACAGTCAGGATACTAGGTTGAATCATAAAGATTGGATTCTAGGGGCGCCTGGGTGGCGCAGTCGGTTAAGCGTCCGACTTCAGCCAGGTCACGATCTTGCGGTCCGTGAGTTCGAGCCCCGCGTCGGGCTCTGGGCTGATGGCTCAGAGCCTGGAGCCTGTTTCCGATTCTGTGTCTCCTTCTCTCTCTGCCCCTCGCCTGTTCATGCTCTGTCTCTCTCTGTCCCAAAGATGAATAAACGTTGAAAAAAAAAAATTAAAAAAAAAAAAAAAGATTGGATTCTAAGAATATTAATGTTTTCCCATTAATATAATGGGAATATTTACTAAGTGATTTCACCTGTTATCATACTTTGCATACAAGAATACCAAGACAGCATTTTTTTAACCTCTTCTTTAATTTTTTTTAATGTTTATTTATTATCGAGAGCGAGACAGAGCATGAGTGGGGGAGGGACAAAGAGAGAGGGAGACAAAGAATCTGAAGCAGGCTCCAGGCTCTAAGCTGTCAGCACAGAGCCCGACATGAGGCTCAAACCCACAAACTGCGAGGTCATGACCCGAACCAAAGTCGGACATTGAAACAACTGAGACATCCAGGCGCCCCCCCACCCCGAGTCAGCATTTATAAATGCTTTTCCCAGAGGCAGTCAACAAATAAATGGCAAGGACAGACACAAATTTAGGTCTTCTGACACTATAGTCTCAGCTCATTGTACACTGTCATCCTTACAAGAGAAAGTAAGAAAGGAGGATGCTGCAGAGAGGACAGTGGGTATCAGCAGAGATTATGTGGTCTTAATGCCTTTAGTTTTCTTCTTAAAATATTACTCAACTTCTTTCAGCCATATGGAGTATTTACATCTGTTGAATCTCCCATGAAAATAATTAGAGTTTTCCCTATCCTTAACGAAATTAAACAAAACCTTTTTTCCTAATCTTTTGAGGTTTTCACACATGAGTAAAAGAAACAGGAAGAGAAGGGAGACTTTCTATCCTGAGGTGTACATGTCATGTGACAATTTCAAAATTCTACCAAGTTTCCACAGTAGAAATTTTCCACATACAGCAACACACTGCACGGTTCCTTGTTCTTTGGCAATCCCACATCATTTATGGAACGTGAATCAGTGGACAACTCTTCCCCACATGCCTCATGTAGAATGACTTTTATACCCCAGGGTTTGAGAATGAACTTATCTCTGTCCTCTTTAGACAGACAAAAGATGCCATGAGTAAAAAAGAAAATGAAAGGAAAAGGAAGGCATTGAAAGAAAAGTGAACAATAGGGTAGAACAGAATTCGATGCTATCTTTCATCCTTAATTGGTTGAGGATTTCCAGTGGTCTAGGTTTTCAGGGAAACACAGAGTGACAGTGATTTCACCTATTTTCTTTTAATGTTTGTTTGTTTTTGAGAGAGAGAGAGAGAGAGAGAGAGAGAGAGAGAGTGTGAGTGAGGGAGGAGCAGAGAGAGACACACAGAATCCAAAGCAGGTTCCAGGCTCTGAGCTGTCAGCACAGAGCCTGATGCGGGGCTCGAACCCACAAACCATAAGATCATGACCTGAGCCGAAGTCGGAGGTTTAAGCAACTGAGCCACCCAGGCGCCCCGCAATTTCAACTATTAATCTATGCTTCAGATTAAAATCCAAATAAAATGGCTAAACTTAAGGTAGGGGCACATTGAACAAATATAAACTCTAAAAATAGAAGTCTAGATGTTAGAACAAAAAGGCAATGGTTACCAAGAGGTGCACTGAATAATGCCATGTGTTAAATATGGAATATGGTTGCTATACATTTCAGCAGAGTGGAGTATTTGAGAGCAGTATTTCTGTAGGAAATGATCTGCATTAATTTTCACAAGTTTCCTTACATCATAATTTCATAATTGACAACAATAACTGTCACTAAAATTCTTAGTATAAGAGCAAAGTACATTTATTCTAGAAAACTTAAGTGAAAAATATTTGAATGTTTCTTTATGAAATACACATTGGCTTTGGGACAGTCTCAAAGTTTTCGAGTTGTCAGAAATTTGAAGATGGCAGAGTGCATCTTTTTGCATCATTTCATGCATTCAGTAGAAAATAAGCTGTCAGTATCAATGAAGAACATGATTAAAAGTATGCCTGTGGAGTCAGACTCAGGTGGAAATCTGACCCTGATTTTCAAAAGCTACGGGATCCTGTAAAAGTTACTTGAACTCCTTGAGAGTTCATTTCCTCATTTCTTTTAAGGAAAAAATTATATTCATTTCCCAGATTTGTTGAAAGCATAGATGACATTACGTATCCAAAATGCTTATCTGAAACCTCTGTACATTAAATAAGGAAAGACATCCAGGACCCACCTAAGGTACTCTCCTCTCTCCACTCTCTTCACCCATCCCACTCCCAATCTCAGTCCATAAGCTTGAGCCACACTCGCCTTCGTCCTGAGCTCTGAACATGCTAAACCTGTTCTGACCCTGGTCTTCTGCCCTCTTCCTGGAAATCTTTTTTTGTTTGTTGTTTCCTAGATCTTTGCATAGCTGACTTTTCCTTCATTCAAGTCTCAATGGACTTTCATCTCAAAAGAAGATTCTTTCTCTCCTCATGCTCCTTAGAAGAGCCCCCTTCCCTCTGCTATTCACCTTGAATCCCATTTGCCTTAGTTTTCTCTACTGCACCCATCACTACCTCTAATTTTTATTAATATGTCTGTTTTCATGAGCGTTGTCCATGATTCTCTAGCAGAACGGATACTTCATCTGTCTTGTCTAGTACTGCAGCACACTTGGGAGAGGCTGGCTTCATACTCACCAAACATGTTTTCTCTTTTCCAAGAATCATGGCCACATTTCCCAGCATTCCTTGCAACAGCACGACCACATGGCTGAGTCCCAGTTAATGGAATGTGGTGGCAGTGATGTGAGCCCCTTCAAGGTTGGAACCCCAAAGACCTCAATTGTCATTCTCTATTCTTTCCTCCTGTCTTCCAGGTTGGATGAAGAAGATCCTGGAGATGGCTCCAAGGCTCTAGCGTCTTGCAAAGTTGGGAGGTATAATGAAACTAGAACTCTAGTCAGCTTGGAAAAGCTTCACGAGTAAGAAAACAGTTTCTCTGGGGGCGTCTGGGTGGCTCAGTCGGTTGAGTGTCCGACTTCGGCTCAGGTCATGATCTTGCGGTCTGTGAGTTCGAGCCCCGCATCAGGCTCTGTGCTGTCAGCTCAGAGCCTGGAGCCTGCTTCGGATTCTGTGTCTCCCTCTCTCTCTGCCCCTCCCCCGCTCATGCTCTCTCTCTCTCTCTCTCTCTCTCAGTCAAAAAAAAAAAAAAAATTAAGAAAAAAAAAAGAAAACAGTTTCTCTGTCCTTTAGCCACTGAGATTTGGGCATTTCTTTGTTACAGTAACCAGCCATAGGAATACCTCAGCAAACATACTACAGGACATGGAAAACTGCCTGACACATAGTAGGTGTTAAGAAATCAATTTCTGAGTCCCGTCAGAAATTCCTACATTAAATCCCTAGTCTCCAAAGTGATGGTATTTGGCAATGGGGAGTTAGGGAAGTAATTAGGTAATTAAGTCATGAGGGTAGGGCCTTTATGATGGGAGTCATGTCCTTATAACAAGAGGAAGAGAGGTGTTTGGGTGGCTCAGTCAGTTAAGCGTCTGACTCTTGCTTTCAGGTCAGGTCATGATCTCATGGTTCATGGGATCAAGCCCCACATCAGGCTCTGTGCTGACAGCATGGAGCCTGCTTGGGATTCTCTGTCTCTCTCTCTCTCTGCCCCTCCCCCACTTGCACACACCTTAACTCTCTCTCTCTCTCTCTCTCTCTCAAAACAAATATTTAAAAAATTTTTTCTAAAAAAAAAAAAGGAGTGGGGGAAGGAAAAGAGATGTCTGCCCACCCACTCTCCTTCTCTCCCTCCCTGAGCAGGCACTGAGGAAAGGCCATGTGAGCACACAGAAGTTGCCCAGCTATAAGCCACGAAAAGGGCTCCCACTAGAACCCCACCATGCTGGCATCCTGGTGTCAGACTTCCGGCCTCCAGAGCTGTGAGTAATAAATTTCTGTTGTTTAAACCAGTCTATGGTGTTTTATTATAGCTGACTATGCTGGCAAAGGCAGTAGGTACTCAATAAATAGGTAATAGATATTGGCTAAATAGCACAATATTTAAATTAATGGCATTATGTGCCCTCCTATATCAAGTCTCTGTCACTAAACTATATTCGCTCAAAGTGGGTTGAAGAAGAAATCATCCTCTGTGAGAAGCAATTCTTTTCAGATGTTGCTTGAAGATCTCCAAGGTGTACATATTGTTAGAGGTTGAGGAAACGACACCTCCCGGGCTCAGAAGTTTTCGTGAATATTAACAGAAAGAGAAAATAAAGTGATTGTGGTGTACAGTGTTACTCATTCCCTGCACTGACATTTCCTGTTTGGGATCATAAAGGGAATATGAAGGACTCATAAAACCCTAAATGAATTGTGCCATAAATGTTAACTGCCACTGGTAACAGTGTCGAGTGCGACTCAAATGCAGTACAACCACAGGGAACCCCCACTACCTGGGGGTGAAAGCGAAGCCGATGTCAGGTCCCAGGATGTGCCGTTAACTATGCGCCGCCCCCCCACCCCCCGACCAAGGTTATATTCTTACGCACATCTGTTAGGAAAAAAGCTTGGCCAACACAAAGTTGTATTTGTTTAAATAAGACAGCGTGCTTCACATCCTGAAGAGACTGCTTCATAAAACTTTCCTATGCATCTTAATTTTTAAATCCCCAAATGACAATTATTAGCCTTCAATCTACGACCTTTCAAAACGAGCCACATGTCCAAGTATGTGACCGCGTGAAGTCCATCATACCCTTAGGCCTTGATAACATCACCTTTTGGGAGATTTAAAGGGACTCATCATCTCGATTTAAGACGACGACGTCTGTGAATTCGCTCTATATTAGAAGGCAAGCAAACTAAAAATCAAGGAGAACCATCAATTACGTAGAAAAGTGTTTCACAAGAGTGGTTTTGAGTAGATTTCTTGAGTCATGTACCATCTCGATTTTTCATCCTTTTCTGCAGATGCCTTTAAGAATTTTCATTATTTGTAG
This sequence comes from Herpailurus yagouaroundi, assembly GCF_014898765.1. Taxonomy (NCBI): domain Eukaryota; kingdom Metazoa; phylum Chordata; class Mammalia; order Carnivora; family Felidae; genus Herpailurus; species Herpailurus yagouaroundi. The sequence goes on from NW_024412400.1 coordinate 13,712,340, forward strand.
TACCGTATGGGCTCAAAGGATTCTAGCAATTGCCATCCAGTGGACTGTTTGCCTCTGCAGATGGAATACAGGCACTCAGGCCATTCAGAGTTGGTGAACTGGCTCCATAATCCCTGCATTGAATCACTGCCAAATATCGTGGCATTTGAACCCCTCAGATGTGATTATTAAGCTTTAGGGCAGTAATCCTTTATAACTGGAGTATTAGAAAGAGGCAAGTACAGAGGTTTTAATTTTTAAGAAATACTGTGTGTGTGTGTGTGTGTGTGTGTGTGTGTGTGTGTATACACACACATACACCCGCACCCACATCACCCAGGTTCACAAATGGAATACTCCCAGCAGAGTGGAGGTGCCAATGCACCATCCCAAATGTTCCTTCTTATCCTGAATTTTGTAAGTTTCTTGGGTTCCACTTATGATTTTTCTTTTAACAGTCGGTCACTAACATTTAAGCGTATTTTTGCTAAATGCCTGTTCTCTGGAATTGGGATTAGAATCCTAAATATATAACAGCTGTTAAAAGAATTTTTACCATCATAAACTAATAAGCATTTTGTTGTGTTTTATTTTGTCTAGTTTACATCTGTTGAATTAAGACTGTCTAACATGTAATGGATCAGAAAATATAACACTGGGGAAAATGTTTTGAAAATCTCTTCTTACTTTAAAACACCAAATCTAAAAGATTTCAGGCAACAAACCCAGACAAATCCATTCATTTTTAGCATGGCTATGTTTGTGATTATTTCAGGTTAAGTACAAATTGACACAAAAATATCCATCTTCAGCTGATATGAACGTAAGTTTATCGCTTTTATGATGAAATGCAATGCAGTGAAATGGCAAACACTTCTTCAGTTACACTGCTTTATATTTTCATTCTACTTTTATTCAAGGAAGGTGTTAATTCTTAAAAAAAATTATAAATTGTTCATAAACACTTGAGGAGATTGTTGCCTTCAGCAGTGATGAGAGAAATACAAATTAAAGCAACAGATACCATTTGCACCCAGGTTAACAAAAATCTAAATGGCTGATAGTATCCAATATAGACTGGACTGTGGTAGAACATATCTTTATCAACTTAGGAGGGCAACCTTGCAACTATTGTTATCTTTTTAGATAAAATATCACTAGTCAAACAATTGTGTTTTCCTGAAACAGTACTAAAAACACAATCTCACCAATATATAAGGATATATATACATATGTACACAGAAACACACACACATATATATACACATTGTACACATATGTATTCTATCATTATGATAATAAAGAATAATTGGAGATCATCTAAATAGTCCTCAATAAGGGAAGATTTACATTCTTCATTATAAAGCCATACTATTATATTTTATGCAGTACCTAAAAGGAAGATAGATTTCTGTATTTCTAGTGAGGATGGGATGCTCATGATACATTGCAAAGTGAAAAAAAAGGAATTTCCACAAGAGTGAGCATAATGGACTTCCACTTGGCCTCAACCAAATTCTTTGGCCTCAACCAGATTCTTTCAGGGGTAACATTGTATTCGTTCCAAAGAAATTCCTTGATACACTTGGCTGGGGTGGAATCTGAAGTCCCAAAGGGACCTGAATAAATTAGGCATTATTCTTTCCCAGAGAACTTCTTGGTGGCTCCATAGGTCATGCAGACAAAGAAGAGAGGAACAGGAAGATAGATGGGATACATGACAATATCCCACATCGAATGTATAACCCCTCTTAATCATCCCTCAAATTTCCATTTCAAAAAATCTTAAAAGAATTATTGAGGGTAAGTTTCTTATAAAAAGAAAAAAAAATCCTCTTTGTTTTAGTCGTACAAGAAAGGGACAGAAAAGAAGAGACACAGCCATAATCCTTCTGGGGAAGCCACAGCCTTGTGGTAAAAGAAGAAATTTATCAACACGTAAAAAGCACTATGCATTAAAAAAAAAAAGACTGATTACTTTTGCTACGTTCCTATTAAGATACTGTTCATCCAACATTTCTCCAAAGAAGACATACAGATGGACACAACAGACAATGAAAAGACACTCAACATCACTAGTCATTAGGGAAATGCAAATCAAAACCACAATGAGATATTACCTTGTACTTATCAGAATGGCTGAAATCAAAAACACAGAAAGTAACAAGTGTTGGTGAGGACCTAGGGAGAAAGGAACCCTAGTGCACTGCTGGTGGGAATGCAAACTGGTGCAACCACTCTGGAAACAGTAGGCAGCTTCCTCAAAAAACTAAAAATGGAATTACCATATGATCCAGTATTTCCACTACTGGGTATTTACCAAACAAATATGAAAACACTAATTTGAAAAGACATATGCACTGCCATGTTTATTGCAACATTGTTTACAATCTCCAAATTATGGAAACAACCAAAGTATCCATCAATAAATTAATGGATAAAGTTGTGGTGTGTAACACACACACACACACACACACACACACACACAACAGAATCTTACTCAGCTATAAAAGAGAATGAAATGTTGCCATTTGCAGCAACATGAATGGATCTACAGGGATTATGCTAAGTGAAATGAGTCAGAGAAAGACTAATACCATATGATTTCAGTCATAAGTGGAATTTAAGAAATAAAGCAAATGAACAAAGGATAAAAAGAGATAGCCTCTTAACTACAGAGAATAAACATGGTTATGGGAGGGGGCAGAGGGATAGGTGAAATAGAGGAGAGGGACTAAAGAGTACACTTCTCCATGATGAGCACTGAGTAATGTATAGAATTATTTAATCGCTATATTGCACACCTAAAACTAATATAACTCTGTATATTAATTATACTGGAATTTTTTAAAAAATTTTAAAAACTTAATGTTTATTGACTTTTTGCAAGAGACAGAGTGTGAGTGGGGGAGGGGCGGAGACAGAGACACAGAATCTGAAGCGGGCTCTAGGCACAGAGCCTGGCGCAGGGCTCGAACCCATGAACTGTCACGAGACCATGACCTGAGCCAAAGACAGATGCTTAACTGACTGAGCCACACAGATACCCCTAAAAACCTTTTTAAAGGAGTATTTTTCATCAAAAGAAATCAAGAAAATATGAAATGTAAGAAACAAGACAGAGCTGCAAAAATCTTTAACTGGCTATATAAAGCAACTCTACAAATAATAAGGGAAAAGACAAATATCTTACAAGAGAAATGAAGAGGAAGTAGGACAGGCATTCTGCAGAAGTGGAAATAAGAGACACTTCTGGTCAACCATAAGTTGCGCTACAACCACAACCCAGCATTGCCTAGACAACTTGAATACACCACACCATACCACCCAGTCATTCTACTCCCGGCCATAAGCAACATGTGTCCCGGGCATCAGGAACTCAGCAGCTTTGCTCACTGTAGCAAAAACAAGAAACAGCCCCAAAGTCATCAACCCTAAAATGGATAAATCAACTGTGGTACGATCAAATTTCACAATACAACAGTAAAACTAAATGAACTACAGCTAATCACACTACAAGGGATGCATCTCAAAAACACAATGTTGAACAAAACCAAAATACAAATTTCCAAAATACATATAGTGTGTTTTTCATTTTGATGATGTTTAAGTACCTATATTTGGCAAAGCTATGAAGAAAGGAAATGCTAAACATGAAATCCTGGATTATGGTTCCCTCAGGGAGTTGAGAAGGAGACTCATATTAAAGGACATGTGGGAGCTGCAAAACTATCTGTAAAGTCCTGTTTCTAAAGCTACATGTTGTGTCCAAAGGTGCATATTTTGTTAGAATTTTTTTTGTTATTATTTCCCTATTGTTTGTATTTACATACACATCTAAGCTGAAGAGCTACTGAAGGACAGTAAGCATCCACCACCAAAAAGTACCTGGAAGGATAAACGGCTACCCTTTGAGCCTAGGAAAGAAGGAAACTGGAATTTTCACTTTAATGTGTATTCAAAAAGTTTGGATGTTTAGGGATGCTGGTGGCTCAGTCGGTTGAGCATCCTACTTCCACTCAGGTCATGATCTTATGTCTTCCGGGTTCAAGCCCCGTAATGGGCTCTGTGCTGACAGCTCAGAGCCTGGAGCCTGCTTGGAATTGTTTCTCCCTAGCTCTCTGCCCCTCCCCCACTCGCACTTTCTCTTTCTCTCTCTTTCTCTCTCTCTCAAAAATAAAATAAAACATTAAAAAAAATTTTTAAAGAAGTTTGAATGTTTATCCCAAAAGAAGGCACACTAATTCTGTAATTGCAAGGAAAAGCCCCAGCCTTAATGGGTCTTTGCACACCAATGATTATGGAGCCTCCCCAGTGAGCCAAGCAGGTACCCTAATGTCATCCAAGGTCACTGCCTGCAGTCACCGCAAAGCTTGGCATTAGGAGGCAGCATTGAAAGTCCCTTCAAAAAAGTGATTGATAAAATTTGCCTTCCGTAAAATGGTGAGGGGACCTCATCAGAAGCATTTTTGGTTTTCAGCTTAAAACTTTTTTTTTCTTTTCAAAAGGGATTCATTACAACGGAAGCATATTTTTGCCTCCCCCCTCCCCCGCCAAAGACTCAATAAGTTTATGTTTAGGAGTCTTCACTGACATAGATAACAGATAAAAGAGAAATCTGGTAATTTTTGTTCAGCCTTAGCACTTGGAACAGCACCGAAAATACGCCAAAACCTTTTCTTCCTGTGTGTCTTTTGCACCAATGATGCCACTTCCTTCCACGCTCATCCCTTCTAAACACTTACTTCTCATATATCAGATTCCTTGTTTAAAGAAAGGTTAATTTCACCCCAGTGGTTATAACCAAATTGTAAATGTGGCAAGATCCCATGCTGCCTACTTAAGTCTTTGAAAATAATTTATTTCTATAAGGTAATATTTTATCAATGATTTTAAAATTAAATGTTATGGTGCATTTAATCAATTTTCATGTTAATTTTTAAAAATTATCAAGTCAGAGGATTTTTACAAGTCAAGCTTACAAGAGCGGTTGGGGTTAGGACTGAGCAGAGGGAGATCCTGACTGCAGCTCCAAGCATATCGTACAAAACCCAAATTTCTATGCAAGAGGTATGGACTCAGCTGGGATGGATGGTGGAATCTATTTCCCAAAACACCTGTTCTGGATACTTAGAATTAAGTAATGTCAAGTCATGCATTATTAAGATGAGGCAAGAGACTATCAGAAAACAGGAAAGGAGACCATCATGGCTAGGAACCACATGAAATGTGCCAGAGGAAACTCCAGCTCTTCCAACCATGTGCGAAAAATAAAGGTGAGGAGAGAGAAGCAGAACAGTATTCTCCATTTTATATGGAAACATTGCCTTTGGGGAGAAAAACCACATGAAACAAACACTGTGATCTTAGGCTTCACTACAAATGACCAACTCTGGGCAAACTTGTAATGTCTTACCGGTCTTGGTCCGCTAAAGCATAGATGCTTAACAGCGAAGTACAGAGCAAAGTTGAAATTTCCAGGGAGACATAAATAAGTCTTCATGTACCTGAGGGGCTTTCAATAATTTGAACCTTGAGTCCCAGGGTCTAAAATAAAAATCCATTCCAAATAGTGCAAATTGGGAGTCTGTCTGTAAGCCTTTTCTAATGATACAAATAAAAATTGTTTTTTTTCCTATTAAAAAATATTTTTTAGTGTTTTTTTCTTTTTTGAGAGAGAAAGAGACTGGGGGGGGGGGGGGCGGTAGGAGAGACACAGAATTTGAAGCAGGCTCCAGGCTCTGAGCTGTCAGCATAGAGCCCAACGCGGGGCTCAAACTCACAAACTGTGAGATCATGGCCTGAGTCGAAGTCAGGTGCTCAAAAGACTGAACCATCTGGGTGCCCCATTTTTTTTCCTTTTTTAATATAGTTTCTATCTATTAACTGATTTATAAAGGATAAACTTGTGCTAAACAGCTTTATATGCATTATCTCATTAACTTTTCACAATGACCTCAGGAAGTACCTTATCATGTTCCTACTTTAAAGAGAGAAAAGACAGAGCCTATCTCCCTGACAATGCTGATCTACAGCAGCATCAAACTTGGAAATACCTACTGTTCCAGTTACCACTGCTGGGTAAGAAGCTGGTTTAGTGACTTCATACCACAACCATTTCCAATGTTCATGGTTCTGAGGGTCAGGAATTTGGACAGAACACAGTTTGTTTCTCATGGTTTGGATGGGAAGGCACAAATACCTGGAAGTACCTCAAGCGGCTAAAGAGTAGAGTCGTCCGGAAGGTTCTTCACTGACAATTCAGGCAGGGGGGCTGAGAAGACTCAAAAGCTGGGCTCAGCCGAAACTCTGACCAGAGTACCTCCACAAAGCCTCTCCCTTGTGGTTGGGTCTCCTCACCACATGGTAGCCGGGTTCAGAAAGGTAGTGTCCTGACAGCATTCAGAAAGTAAGCTCTTCAAAAGAGCCAGATAGAAGCTACATGACCTTTTCTAACTTTGACCTGCAAGGTGCTACAGGACCCCTTCCACCACATTTACATGGGATTGAAGTGAGTCACAAAATTAGGCCGACTGAAAAAAGAGGGTGGAAGAATGGCAACACCACACTGCAGAAATTATTGCAGCCATTTTGGCAAATAGAAACGTGCAACTCGACACGTAGACTTTTATCAAGACAGTTAACATTCACCTACCTTTATTTTTTTTTAATTTTTTTTCAATGTTTATTTATTTTTGGGACAGAGAGAGACAGAGTATGAACGGGGGAGGGGCAGAGAGAGAGAGGGAGACACAGAATCGGAAACATCACCTACCTTTTTGAAGCTATTGCTCGTTGGATATTATGATTGCTGCAGCAAAAGAATCCCAAGCAATAATATTCCTTAACCCAACTTCAATAACAGTAATGTTATTATCTGATTTGTATATGTAGTCTTATAGGAGATGGTGTGTGTGTGCATGGTGGGGTAGAGATGGGTGATAGCCTTAGAACTGACATAATGTGAAAGAGATACAGATGAGCAGAGATACATAATCTTCTGGCCTTTGGAGAATCTGAGCAAGAATTGGGGCAACCAGAGTTCTGAGCTGTGGGAAGCTTCTTTCACTATAAGCAGACTCCCCACGCCCCAAAAAAAAAGTTTAGGAAAAAAATACTTCAAACTGTTCACATATTCCTATGACAATTTTGAAAAATTACATACCCTCTTTCCCATCTCTAAGTTATCTAAAAGTTTTATTATCAGTTTAAATAATCACAAAGGATGTAAGTTCCAGACCATGATACACTATTCTTTTCTCTCAGCACAGAGATATATGTACAGCTTGGAAAGACTGGAAGCCCCATGGTTTATGGTGCCTGATTAATCATTACATGAGGTGTCTCCTTTGTTGGTGCCCCCCTGGGAAGTTTTTATACCTCGAAGCAACAGACCAAAATAAGATTTATGTGCAAGAAATATACTTTCTTTTGTAAAGTGCTATGGTACGGAGACCATATAATGTATTTTCCAATCCTGACCATTTTTGACAATGAAAAGGGACACTATTAACTACTCTAAAAAATAAGCATAAACCAGGAAAATGGGGATATACGATGACCCTAGCAATGAGAACACTAGGAAGCTATCAGGCAAATCAGTTTACAAAAGAGAACTCCTGGAAGCTGACTATCTGGTCATTATCTCACTGATAATTATCCATTTTCTGTACTCTTTGAAAAGTTTTCCATAGCCCCAAAAGTTTGTATAGATCTATTATTAAGCTAGCATCCAGCCATACCAGTCGCTAAAGTATTGAAACCCAGCCATACCAGTCGCTAAAGTATTGAAACACATTATTCAACAGAGGAACGGTAATTGGAATAACCAACAAAAATAATCAATAATCCAAACCTGAGCATTTGTGTTTCATTTCAAAAACCACACACAAGCAAACTGTGATTCCAAGACAACCTGGTGGCATGGGTACTGGACACGGAGCTCGGGAATCTCTTACAGAGGACTTGCTATTTATTTCCAAAGTTGGTGGGCAGCATAGAGGCATAAATATCCTTATATAGCAGAAATGAGACTTGTAACTGCTCCCAATGTCTTCTTTAAGCTTCCAAAAGAAACGTTTGTCATTCCCCATGGGGAGAAGTAGGGGCTGGGTCCAGAAGCTGATAGTAGGGTTACTGACAGCCATGGACACACAGTTGTCATGAATATAGACAGCAAACGCCTTCACTGTGGGATAATGTCCCCTCTGACAGGTTTGTGAGACCTGTGTTTTATTTAACAATTTACCTTATGAAGAAAGAGAGTTGGCCCTGTGCTTCGTAAACAAGTTTCCAGGAAGGGAATCTCCTGGAAACCTATTCAATGACTAAAAAAGAGAGTCCTCTAGCAGGACAGTGCTGTGTCTCCACCCTCTGTCTTGCACCCGGCTGCACACCCTTCTTCCTCTACCTGACCATTCTTTTCGTGAAAGAGAGACAGGATCTAGAAGCTTCCACTACCTCCAGGCAGCATCAACCTCTGAGCATACTCCTACTACTTTTTTAGGTTCTTCCGCTCTGCTTTTCTTTAGCCCTTTCTGCTTTGTCTCCAGCATGAACTGGGCTCTACCTGGTCACTGGCTGGTGGTTGGCACAAGTGGTCTCCTGCTTCGCCTCAAGGAGGGTGCAGCGGCATGTTATGTCTCCTCATCAGAGAAAAAGAAACCAATACGCAGGCTCCTGACCTCAGTAGTGGAGATCAGATCACTGCCATCTACTTTTCCTCTTTTCCCACTTCCTCCGTCCCTCTCTCCATCTCTGTGGAATTACCCACAGGATGATATCATTTCAGGGGAGAAGAAAAAGGCCCAAGTGGGGAGCAAATGCAGGGGGAGTAGACAACGAGTACATGAGGCAGCCCAATGAGTCCCCTTCTTTCGTGATTCACATGATTACTTCATGGCTAAGGATTCACACGTTGTGGGAAATGTGATGTGATTCCCTACATCAAGTCAAGGAAGCAAACAGAATTATCATTTAGCTGCTGACAAAAGTATCAAATGAAAGTTCAAAAGCAGCACATCAGTAAGTATACTACTGGGAAATTATTAGAATGATTTTATGAATGAAATATATTACAAATAATATGACTAGGTAAGAAATTCACATGATATACCATTCGCTTCCTTAGACAATAAAGAGTATGATATATATAATATTTGACTTATATTATCAGTTATACTGCTGCACTGCTGGAATATTTTGAACATTGCATTTTACCATTTTATATCCCATGTTGAAGAGACCATCCTAGATGCCTGGACATGGTTTCTTCATTTACTAGAGCAGTGGGTTAAACATGAGTAGAGGTTTAATAACCTTGTATTCACATTTTCTTTTAACATACGTATTGGAGTGGTTCTCAAGGGGATACTTATCACCTCATTTTGGAAGGGGCACAACAGTGGATTTCAGAATAATCAAACATGTTAGTGAATGTGAATAATTCTGAATTGCCATAGGGTATCCATTTCTGTCCTCTGTCACAAAAAAAAACCCAAAAAAACAAAAAGCAAAAAAACCCTTCTCACATGATTTCCCTCAGTGAGAAGGCTCATCCATTCCGGAAACTCTAAAGAATTACCTAATGGTTAAGAAGTTAGCCATTAGACACTGTATTATGACTGTGGTAGGCTGAACAACAGTCCACCCAGATGTCCACAACCTAATCCCAGGAACCTGTGAGTGTTACTTTATATGGCAAAAGGAACTCAGCAAATGTCATCAAGTTAGGGATCTTTAGGTATGGAGATGCTCCTGGACTATGTGGGCGGGTCCTTAAATGGAACCACAGTGTCCTCGTAAGAGAGGCAGAGAGAGAGGTGGTTACAGGTAGAGAGGACAGTGTGAAGAAAAAGCAGAATTAGATTTGAAGATGTTTTGCTGGTGACCTTCAAGATGAAAGAAGGGCCCATGAGCCAAAGTATGCAAGGGAGGTATCTCTGGAAGCTAGAAAAGGCAAGAAACAAATTCTCAACTAGAAGCTCCTTCAACATCTTGATTTCACCTCAGTTCCAACATCTTGATTTCACCCAGTTCCAAACTCCAGACTGCAGAAGAGTAGATGAGTATTAAGCCCCCCAAGATTGTGGTGATTCGTTTCAGCAGCCATAGGAAACTAATACAGTGATGTATCACAGGGCTCTGAGAAAATCCTTACTTGGTCAGGGAGAGGCCGAATGTTTTCTAAAATTCTATAGGTTGCCAATTTCAAGTTAACTAACCAGGAAGGTATCAGGATTCCTCAGTAGCAGGGAAGAGAAAGGGAGAGAGAAAGGGAGCTCCTTGAGTCATGTCTATTGACTACACAAACAACACACTGGCTGACTTCCTTTAGCCCCAGGAAATGGGTTAGGAGCCCAGAAATCCTCAAACTAGTAACTCAGAAGAAAGGGCCAGAATCTCATGAGGCAGGCTGAGCATTTATAGCTTCATTAAAGGCTACTAAATTTTATGACTCAAGAAAATCACTGGCAATCTATTCAGACAAGAAATGTTTTTGTGGTTTTAACCACAAAACCTCTGTGGATCTTATGGCTGCATGTCAACTATGGAATCTACTCTCACATTTTGGATCCCAAAATATTTCTCTGGTTATTTGGCTTGCAATAGGGACCTTAGTGAAAATTACAAGGTGGTCAACATTTCTGGATGTTGTCAGTATAACCCAGCTTTCGGTGAACCTGTACACAACTTCTGGTTCATTTTCAAAGGATACAATTCCTTTTCCAAGATGGTAGGAGAGCTCAATGGTTCCTGGTCTTGGAGTCAAGAGTTTAATGCTATCTGATCAGGCATGGGAGGAAAATTTGAAGGAAAAGTTTAAATGTTGGAATAATGGAAGAATGTCAAGTAGGCCTTAAAATTAAGAAGTACAACACCCATGACTATTTTTTTTAAAGAATTTTCTAGTCTTTTGCTTCTACTTTCCACACTTTACTCTCAGCAGGATGACAAAAGAAAGTATCAGTTTCTGGATTTTAAAGCACAAAAAATACCTAGACATCCTGTAATTATCCTAATGGTTTCCAAGATAGGACATCACTATTCATTATTCCTACCCCCAGCACTGAAATCAAGTTTTATACATACAAGTACTTCTCTGAGGAGTAACATGTACATTTAAAATTAAAAGATTACAAAGAGTTCTATCAGGGGTAAAATCACTGTCCTCAGCATGTAAATAAAGACAAAGGGACTCAATGGCAAGGAGTATAAATATATTGTATTTAATGTAGTGGATAAGACTACTTGTTGGAGGCTAAACGGCCAACGTTTGACTCTCAGGTCCCTCTACGAGGTGTACAACTCTGGGCAAGATTCTCGATTTTCTGAGCTTCACTTCATTAATCTTTGAAATAACAATAATAGTACCTACCACCTAGGGCCATTTTGAATATATATATCTATATAATACCTATAAAGGTGCTTAGTATGGAGCTTAGAAAATAGTAAGTGCTCAATAAATATCAGCTACCTTTACATGACCTTGAGGCCAATATGAACATGACTTGAAATATTTCATTAAAATATGTTCGTCATAATCTGGCTTGACAAATAATGGCTGAAAAGATAATGAGGCATTTTAGACGTGGAAATGGTTACCAAAGGAAATTTTATTGCCAAATATATGCAACTTGTTTTTTATTATGAAAAACATATTTTGTAACTATTTTTATTGTGCTTTCATAATAAAAACCATGTTGCATATATTTTGAACATAAAATAGACTAAAGGATATACGTGAAAAAGCTAATCTTCCTCTTACCGCAGAACTTCAATTGTATTCTACAGAAGTAACCACATACGTATATGCACACATGCGCATGTGTGTGTGTGCGTGTATGTGTGTAAAATACTCTCGTAATTTGACTCCTGGATTTCCTTCTTGTTCCTCTATCAGGATTTCCTCACCCAGAGGCCTGAGGGAGTCCTAAAACGATTAAATTATGTCATATAGTTTCCTTGCTTAACACACTCCAATGGCCCAGTGTACTTAAATAAAATACAAACTCGTTACTCTGGATAACAAAGTACTACCAGCTCTCACCCCTGTCTTTCTTTCTAACTTTATCTCATTCTGTTTCCTTTCAACTAAGCTCCAGAAACACCGGTGTTCCCTCTGTGTATACAATGAACATTCAGGCTTATTCCCGCCTCAGGACCTTCATACTGCCCCCTCAGCCTGGAATGCTCTTCCTCCTGAACTGTGCATAGCTCTGTCTCTTTTTTATACAGATCGCCGATAAAACCTGTCCTCCCAGCTCAGGACATGGCTGACTATACAGCTCATGTAAGCATTCAGTCATTCTGTTATCATTTCAACCAATTCTGAGCCTCTGTGTAGCATCTAACACCACTGTACATTTTTTTCTCATTTGTTTGCTTATTTTTATTTATTCATATGTTTACTTAGGTAATTGCTAGCTTCTCGGTTTCCTAGGATGGAAGCTCCTGGACAGCAAGACTTGGTTTTGTTCACTCCTGGGCCTCCTTCACCTAGGAGGATGCCAAAATATAATAAATGCCTGATAATGTTAAATACATTTTTGTTGAAAGTTAATGAGGGTTATTTAGGTCCCTTTTCCATGTAATTTCAAAAATGTTGCTACATTGTCCTTGCACATACATCCTTGTACATGTCCAATCAAGAGCCAAAAGTTTAATTACTGAGTCAAAGGTATATGCAATTTAAATTTTGATCGTTATTTCCAAATCACCTTTTAACAAAGTTATACCAATTTACATTTTGAGTAGATTCCTTGAATCTTCTTTAAAGTGACTTTATGACACGATATTTAAGATACATTCTCTCATTTTGAAGCTCAAGACACTCTATAATTCCATAACCTTGAAATGCCAAAAGGATAGCCCAAGAGCAGGCGTCTACGGCGGCCCTTTGGGATGGCTGGAGAAACCGCATCTCTAGTTACTGACAAGGAAAGGGGCTACTATGAGAAGCATACGTGACTCCCTTCTGAAGGTCTCTCACTACTCAAGTCTTATGTTGGAATTTTTAGCAGTAAACAGAGGTTTACTTATCACATGCCTCATAATCTCTTCCAGGTACACAACTATAATTTATGATAACAAAAATCTTAGTTTATGAGAACTGGATTGAGCTGCAGGAAAACACAATGGCAGAAACAGGTACCTTATTCTAAAAGGGTCTCAAATCCCATGAGTTTACTCCTCCCCACTAAAGGCTTATTTATCCTGCCCTTTGAGTCATCTATGCCAACAAGCTCAGATTCTGTGTAGCAGTAACTGGGAATTACTCTACTGATGGATTTATATCTCTATGTTCATACCTATTTAAACCAGATCAACAAGGCCATTGACAGAAGTGGGGACATACAGACGCCAGTGACTCCTCCAGGCCACTTTGAAAGACATCCTCTTCCAGTGCAAAATCAGCCAACTAAAGTCATTGGCAACAGCCAGAAGGAAGCCAGAAAACAAATCCAGTGTCACACATATATTCAGCCTCCATACCAACGCACTCCAAAAGGTCTGCCAACCTATTTCACCTAGAAATACCTTTAAATGCAACATCAAAGTTCAGCCAGCATCATTCAGACACATGTCATTTGAACTTAAGATGCTCTCTGTTGTTCATCTCTTACTCAACAGCAGCATATTCTTGCCTTACAAGAGTTACAGCATTGGAGAAATTGCCCAATTAATAGCCAGATACCAAGTCTCGGTTCCAAATGTACCTGCATAAAGCATCGAATTTGCTAAATACAGAAAAACGGGGTACTTACAGCAGGGTGTCCAGTACAATAGGTGTAGCTGGCATGGGACTGATAGTGCAAGCTTGCTCTTGGAAAGGAGTATGTATTCCAGGCTGGTTGGCTGCTGTTCCACTGAGAGCTGAAGCCAGGGCTCATGGTCACGCGTGACTTACTAGTTTGATAGGCTCTCACCGTGGAGCTAGACTATCAAGAAGAAAGAAAGGCAATGTAAAGACAGCTCTGCATAGAACCCAAGTCTACTACATATAGCGGCATGCACTCTGGTATGACCGCAGCACAGGTCTCCGCTGGTTAAGGAAATGGCTGAACTATTTTATTTATTTATCTGTTAATCTTTATTTTTGAGAGAGAGCGAGAGTGAGAGAGAGCGCACGCGCGCGCCAAGTTGGGGAAAAACAGAGAGAGAGGAAGACACCGAATCCAAAGTAGGCTCCAGGCTCCGAGCTGTCAGCACAGAGCCTGATGCGGGGCTCGAACTCACAGACCACCACCCGTGCTGAAGTCAGATGCTTAACCAACTGAGCCACCCAGGTGCCTCAGGAAATGGCTGAATTCTTAAGAGGAGGCATTACATATTGTTCTGACTAGGATACAAGTATTTTCTCACTGTTAATTTTAACTGGATCACGAATTTTAACTGGATTAGCGAAAACAGGATTTTTTCCCCTCGTTGCGACATGCAGCTCCATCGGTCAGCAACGAGACGTGTTTTAGCGGCAATGGCAGCAAGGATACTGTCAATTACATAAATGTCCTTTTATCACAGCATTCACCTTAGCAATTCACTGCTCGCCTTACCCAAATGCAGTAAACAAAAATCTTGGTCGACGAGGACTGGATGGAGACATATTGGTCCCTAACTCTAAATGGTCTTCAAATGCCACGAATCTATCACTTTCCTGTGGGAGGCATCAGCACAAATATGCACAATATTCCGTGTCACCACTGCACTACCTAAAGGCAGCAAAATGAAGGACTTGAAATTGTCATTTGCCCCCAACCAGCCATATCAATGTAATTAAAAACAGAGAAATAGGAAACTTTCCATCAAAATGTCAAATGTTAAATATATGTGCTTTCTCATAATTATATGTAGGGTACAATGAACGGAACACAAAACGCACTTGTATCTTCTTTCTTTGTCCTCAAACGACCAGAGCATATAAGGGATACAGTAGTTTCTTTTCACAGAACACTTTCTATCATCAAATTGCCATAGCTACTTACCCCAGTAGCACAGTAACTTGTGCACTAAATTCTATTTATAAATCCATGGGCACATGCCAACTCAATCACTGGGAAAATGTGCTAATCTCATTGCCATTATATTCAGGAAACCTAGTGGGAAGAAACTTCTATCCACAATTGTGTTTTCCCATTAGGCTGGATTTTGATACCACTAGAGACTTAGAGGAATGACTTTTCTGAAGACAAGTTTGGGCATCTTGGAGTAACTGAAAGAAAGGAAAGACCTTGGCAACTGGAAGGCACTAGGCAGGGCTGTGTCACAAGAGCCTCAAGATATTTGGAAAGGGAAAAGAAAACTGAAACCAATGATTTACTGGTAAACAATTTAAAATATTTAAACCCAAACTTGGAGAATGTACCCTTGTTGAGGTAGACAAGTTTATTGACTCTCTGTCTCCACTCTCATTCTCAGCCTGACCATGTATACTATCCAGGTGTTCAATAGTTCAATGAGATGTACAGGTACAGCAATGCAAAGTTTATAGACTGCTGTATACCTCCTTGGGGTAAAAACCTGTTGGAGAAGCAATAACGGACTGCTATAAAATTAGGATTTTTTTATGTGGTCCTAAGTATGAACGCTCTGTATTTGCATTAGAAAACATGTTATTTAGGGGCACCTGGGTGGCTCAGTCAGTTAAGCGTCCGACTTCAGCTCAGGTCATGATCTCGCAGTTCATGAGTTTGGGCCCCGCGTCGGGCTCTGTGCTGACAGCTCAGAGCCTGGAGCCTGCTTCGGATTCTGTGTCTCCCTCTCTCTCTGCCCCTCCCCTGCTCATGCTCTGTCTCTCAATAATAAATAAACTTTTAAAAATTAAAAAAAAAAAAAAAAGAAAACATGTTATTTATATGATATATACTACCCTTCAAAGACTACATGAACTCACCTACGAAACTACCTTTGGACCCAAAGGTATCTTGGTTTCTGCTCTGCATCTATGGTCACTAACATTAATCACTCTGACTAGCTCAGTTGATTGTATGGGTAACTCCTTCAAGGCTAAATATGGTTAGTTCCGTTACCTGTTTTCACATTAAGATCAGCTCAGGGACCTTAAAATTCTTGGAAATTGTGTATACATAAGTTTATAAATACTCTCATCTCTTAGTTTAATTATGGTCCTACATAACATCTGTCTCTGTTCAAGGATTTTATTCATGGTGGTCTTCCTCCTGCAAATCCTTTGTTCTCCCTCCTTTACAAAACTCACACTCAAGTTACACCTTGTACTTGGTTCCATTGTAGATGCCTCTAGCTTACTGCCCTTGCCTTCTGGCTCTCACACAACCCTCACAGTGTGGCTCACACACATTAGCATGTGATTACGTTGTTTTGTATTGTTCCCTCTATATGTAAATTTCAGCTCTCCAACCTGGTTGAGAGTCTAATGAGGTCAAGATCATGAATATTCCCTTTTTGGCAGCATAAGGAGTCTTCATCTTCCTTGACCTTGGAAGGCTCTAATAGTGTTTATCTCCTGATCACTGCAATCATCTTTTCCTTTGACTCCTTGACCCTTCTGACTGTACCTTCCTGTCTCACCTGATTCCTTATCTTTCTATTTGCTCTCCCTAAATTAGGTTTTTTGGTTTTTGGTGGGGTTTTTTTGTTTTTTTGTTTTTTTTCTTTTGGCCAGGGGATAATCTTCAGTTCTGTGCTATTCTTTCTATTAACTTTTCTCCTTTGTGATCTTATTCATGGTCAAAGCTTTAAGTATTACTTCTTAGAAGATGACTCTCTGATGTAATTTAATAGTATAAACTCTCTCCCAAATCCTAGTCCCAAATCTTAAAATATCTTCTGGATATGTATGTATAACTATCAATCACCACAAATGGAACCAAAGTTTAAATTACTGTGTATAAAATTAAATGAATTTATCATTTTATTCTAAAATTTCACCACCCCACAAGTTCTTTATTTCTGTGAATATTATGGCATTATTTTGAAACCAACTGCTTTCACCCTTTAGAATGACTGTGACTCATTTATTTGTCCCCCAGCCCATTATCAGTGCCACCCAATTCTATTGAATCTCTTCAGTAGGTCTTGAACTGATGTTGTCCTTTCCATTCCTATTACAAATAAGAGTTCTAGGACTTTATCAGTTTATATCAGAGTCACCAAAACTACAATAACCTTTTACCTTAAGTTTCATTTAACCCTCTACAATGACACTAGATTAGTTTTCCTAGAAACCTGATTTTATGGTGTTACTCCCTCATGGAAAATGGTCAGCGGTTCTCCATGCCCTATAAGACAAAATCCAAAATTCCTAGTCTCGTTGCACATTCTTTTGAATTTGATCCTAGCCAACAATGTGAGGCTTATTTTTTGCTCCTTTCTATATAATCTCAAGCTCTGGATAGATTGGTACTTCAAACAACATGTGTGTGTCTGTCACACCTATCTCCTTCCTAGAATGGCCTCCCCTTCTCTCAGTTCACATGACCCTAGCAGACTCCACCTTTTCTGAAAAACCTATTTCAACCCTTGGCCACCAACCCATAGGGACTTTTGCTTCTAAAGGGCACTGACATTACTGATTTTCTGCCATATTCATCTAGCTCTTTCATTTGTGTGGCACCCAGAAAATCAATGTCATGACTTCATCAGTATAATTCACCAAATACCCTAATTTGTCTCTCACATGACAGTTCATACATCCCAACATACATCTTTGGGGATAGGTGTGTCAATTGTGTTTCTTCGGAAGGAGATCAACGCAAGAACTTGAGTGTAAGTAGTTCATTTGGGAAGTGATTCTAGAGAAAATCAGTAGGAGAATAGGAAATATGACAATCCATTTGCATCACTGAATCAGTCTTTACTGTTAAGAATTCTGTTCCATTGGGAGGCGTTGGGGAACAGTGTAGGCTACGTTTCAGAGTTATCTTACTGAAAGGGGAAGGAAGCTGGAATACTTAACCTTTGATTGCCATTCATCATTGGCTAAGGGCTGTTCCTGGGAGCATTATCACCCAGCATACCTGGCCTGCCCTACACACAAGCCAAAAGGAAGTTCTCATGTAGAGAGTCCCATGAGATTGTGGAAATGCTCTGAGAAAGTAAGTGCCAAGAAAGTATGGACAGAGCCTCAATAGCATCGATGCTAGGTAGATGACTCCTTGAAATTCTTTGCATCTGCTATAAAACCCCAGACATTTGCATTTTCCTTTTGCATGACTGACAGCAGGGGTTCAAAAATATTGGTCAAATTGGCTTAACTACACTACCATTAAGGACTTGAAAGGAAAACACACAAAAGAAGATATTGGGATGGCTGGTGAGCACAGTGAAGAGGTGCTCAAAATCAGGAGTAATCAGAAAAATATAAATAAGGTACCAGTTTATACCCAGGCAAATGGCTAAAACTAAAACCACTGAAAACACTAAATGTTGGTAAGGTTGTTGAGGAAATGAAACATTGTCAGGTTAAAATGGAATGGCCTCTGTTTTGGTAGTTTCATAGAAAATTAAACATACCTCTAGGAGCACCTGGGTGGCTCAGTCGGTTAAGCGTCCATCAGCTCAGGTCATATCTCATGGTTCATGAGTCTGAGCTCCACATCAGGTTCTATGCTGTCAGCACAGGGCCCACTTGGGGCCTGTATCCCCCCCTCTCTCTGCCCGTCCCCCATGTGCACTCTCTCTCTCAAAAATTAAATAAACATTTTTTAAAAGTAAGCATATTTCTACTTATGACCCAGCAACTCTATCCCTAGTTACATACCCCGGATGAAAATAGATTTATACAAAAATACCTTTATAAGAATGTGCATAGCAGTCTTGCTCGTAATAGTCCCAATCTGAAACCTATTGAAATGTCTATCAACAGGAGAATGGTTAAAAAAAAAAAAAAAGTACATTCATATAATGGAATACTACTCGGCAATAAAATAGAACAAATGTCTGATATACAAAACTACATGGATGAATTTCAAGATTGTGCCAAATAAAAAAAGACCAGGAATAGGAGAACAGGCATGTATGATTTCATTTATAGGAAGTGCAAGCTGAGGAAAACATATAATAATAGAAATCAGAAAGTGGTTGCTGGGGGGAGTGAAAGGGGATTGATTAGAAAGGGGAATAATGTAATCTTCTAGGGTAATGGAAATGTTAGCCATCTGATTTTGGGTGGTCATCACATGAATGCATACATTTAGCAAAACTCATCAAACTGAACCCTTGAGACATGTGCATTTTATGCCTTACTTACATCTCAAAGAAAAATACACTGTCACTGCAAAAGGCTGATTCTGAATTTCCCATGGATATGGAGGCTACACATGAAGTCCCATGATGTAAAAGTCCTAATTTTCTAGACCCCATAATTGGCTCGTCTGAGTTCGCTCTCTTTCCCCTTCTTGGTGTACTCTGTGAGAGCAATGCCAGGGAGTACCTAACAGCCAAAAGGCAGGCAGCCAGAGAGAAGAGCAAAGAGTCTGGATAAAGAACCTCTGAATAACCAAGAGCTGGCAGCATCATCTGGTGTCTGCCAATAGATCAGGGGTCAGGGCTGTTGGAGCAAGAAAAAATGGAGCACAGCACAAAAGAAGGGCCCTCTTACATGTTTCCAGAAATTACAAAGCTCCAGGGAACACTTGCCGTTCTCTCTACTCAGTCAGCACTAGCAAACAAAAGGAAGATAAAGGGAGGGGCAGAAGGAAGCTGCACTCAGAGGGAAAAAAAAAAAAAAAAGAAAGAAAGAAAAAAACGCAGTGAGGAAGAAGGGAACGGCTAGTACTAAGATTTCTGGACACAACTGAATGTGTCCTACAAGGGGATATTAAGATAATGCATTTCTATGCAATTTACTACTCATCAGACACTGCTCTGAATGTTTTATATTTACACTCTGACAACTCACGTGCGCTCATAACAACACTATAAGGTAGCTACTGTTCTCACCTGCATTTTATAGGCAAATAAAATGATGCGGAAAAAAATGAGATAATTCAAAAATGTAAGAATACAGAACTACTAAGCAGTTGAGTGGATTCAGATCCAGGGAGGGTCCTGTTCACAGCTATTCTACCCTTATACCATCTTAGTTTGGATGATCTCTAAAACAGATTGTAAGGCAAGGAAGGACTGGTTTGGTTTTGTTTTGTTTGGGGCGGGGGTAATAATTACCAAATTCAGGAGGAGAGGAACAGTGAGACGGGCTCAAAAAACGAGGACAAACTATTAAGTGTACGCTCTTGGGATCTATGCTATAAAGTAAAAAGCAGTGGATTCTGCTAAGACCTCTGAGAAGTGTTCAAAATGTCACCCAGAATCAACCACTGAAAGCTGAGAGGCTAGAATACTGGTAGACTCGCTTCTGTCCCACACTCAGTAAGGGTGGCCCTCCAGGAAATGATCACGCCCAGCCCTTTCAAGCTATGTTTGGACATGAGAGAATAAACTCTCTTGCCATCAAAGGAGGGCCTGGGGCAGAGAGTGGAGGGACCCACAGGTAAACTCAGGTGGGATGCTGTCAGTGCTTGGTGGATAAAAACTCTCCATCACCGCTGGGTTTGAGTTGAAATCAAAGATGAGCCAGACATGGGGTTGGGAGAATGTGATGTGGTGACCAGTGGCAGCCTCTGCAGCCACTTGTCCACCTCTCTGAAAGTAAAGCACAATGGTAGTAACCACTGCAGCAATGTTTATAGAACACTTGAGGCTATGTGTGTTTTATACACAGTCTCTCTGAATCCTCAGCATAATCCAATGGCCGAGGTGTTATTATCCACCTTTTGCTGAAGAAAGAGGGGCATACAGAGTTCAGGCAACTTGCCTAAAGACACACAGCTAATAAAGATACAAAGCTAAGAAGTGAAGATGGAAAGGATACAGAACTATGGTTGATTACGTGATTAATAAATTGTCCTCTCCAAGAAATAAGGCTTAGGAGTGAAGCACATACACCACTCTGAAACAGAGATTAAGACAGAAACTATTATAGGTAAAAGTTGACGTAAATATATAAAGTCAACGATCCAAAAGAACACAAAGCTGTTGTGAGATGCGGGCAGGCGCACCACTCACTATTCTGCAAAAACACCTCTCTCTGTTGGTAAAATCATCATATGGTAATGCTCTAAAGGTAACTTAAGTTCAATAATCAGTGATGGCACTCCAACTGCCCACATACGCCTCCTTTCAAAGTTGCTCTGTGTCCATTAGTGAATGGCCTCCTCAGCCGGAAGAAATTATAAGGTAATTCTAGAGATACAGTCAATAAATTTAGATTGAAATTTCTTTAAGTATGTTCCAATGGTAACCTAAAAGTACTGCTATGGTTATCTCAAGGAGAACTTCTGTTCTTTATAATCAATAATTTTGAAATATACAGAAAATACTGTATGTACTAATAGAGCAGAGTCCTATAATAATTATTGCAGTCGAGGTGTTTCACTAGTTTGCCAGCCCAACCAGTCTTCCTGGAACACAGCATATGCCTATACGAACGTGGTTATTCCAGGTGACACAACCCACTCCCACACAACCCCGCAACCTGAGTCTGGTTGAACCAAGTAGTCACCTGACCCAACATGGGCCAATGAGATGACTTCTCCTAGAAATATGGAACAGCCATTCAATGACTTATAAATCTCCACTGGGCATGTGAACTGGGAAGTGATGTAAAGGAAGAAATGGGGTTTGGTTGTGTGAATGTAGAAACAAACGAAGCCTGTCTGAGGGCGAGTGAGGGGGGCAGGGGAGAAAAAGAACCTATGCATAGCAACAGAGACAAGAGGTAAGTGACACTCTTGCTTAAAGGAGATGAAAGGAATATTTCAGTTCTGGATGACTTGTAGTTTTTGGCTCTAGTCTCTTGCAACACTTGGCTGTACTCCTGATCCTGAGTTCCATAAGATATTACCATATCCAGATATTAAATCCCTCCTTCCTGCTTAGGCGATCTTGAGAAGAACTTGCAATTAAATGGCCACTGACTGTGGGACGTGGAAGGAACAGATGTGCAGAAAGAAGTAGGTTTGAGACCATGTGATTTGGATGCTGAGAGGCCAAGGGCTTCAGGCCTGTACCATGTTTCATGGAAATCTTGTGAAACATGCCAGGGACTCCCCATTTGCCTTCACTCATTGAAATGGATTTCCCTTCCTAACAACAAAATCCTCACTTTTTAGACATCGGTATTCTTTCTCTCTGTCCCTGTACCTTCATTTTCACCTGTAAAGTGTACTTATTGTTCTTCTCCTTTGCCTTTTTAACTCAGCATTTCCGGTTGATATTAGGGATTCAGTGACACTTCACTGAAGATTCCATAGCAGGCATCATCTAAGTAAACATAAAAAGCATGAACCAAGTATTACACATAAAAAAAGATATTTGGGGTCAACCAGTTAGCAGAGAACATGACAAAGTATGTGTGAGAGATGGCGATCGGCAAACTGTTAGAAACTTATTCAGAAATATAATCTACAGGGGCGCCTGGGTGGCTCAGTCAGTTGAGCATCCGACTTTGGCTCAGGTCATGATCTCACGGTTCGTGGGTTCAAGCCACCTGTCAGGCTCTGTGCCGATAGCTCAGAGCCTGGAGCTGCTTCAGATTCTGTGTCTCCCTCTCTCTCTGCCCCTCCCCCACTCATGCTCTGTTTCTCTCTCAAAAATAAACATTAAAAAAAAACTAAAATAAATATATATATTTTAAACCTATATCTAGCTTCGACTCCTAAAACAGGGCTAGAAATGGGATCCACACCTATATTTTTTGTCATTCTTTTCTTCCCCCAATTGTTCATTTTATTTTTAGCATCACGTCACCAACATTGAACTAAGAGAGAATGAGAAAAAAGTTCATGCACACATATATGTATGTGTGCGTACATACAAACTCATATATATCCATACACATACATACATTTCTTAAGGACCCACGATGAACTTTTTAGTAAGCAAATGTCAACATGAAGTTCACAGAGAGGCTAAATGACTTCCTGTGTGTGTTTATTTCCCTGCACTGCCCCTGAGGAAGTCTAAAAAGAACAGTTTCTACCCAAAGGCTCTCCGAGTTTCAATAGGTTTTTCAAAGTTCCCTCCCAGCCCCCGCCCCAAGCAAAGGATTCCCGCTGTGAGGTTTCTAAAGATTTCACTTACAGCCAGCTGAAAACAGAGCCTGAATGGACAGTAAAACCCACACCAAGCCTCTCTTTGCACCCTGTGTGGGGACAAGTGGCTACTTTGTTCATTTACAAAGGCTGGGAGAGAGAGAGGGAGAAACTGCCCCTATGGTATAAGAAGCTCCTTTCAAATAAATCCTTTTAAATGGATCTAAATCGTGACACTCAAAAGGAAGGAGGCTACACAAGCAATTGGGTAGCAACTTCTAAGTCCTCACACCCCTTCCCCCACCCCCCCACCCCCACCCAGGAACAGAAAAAAGTTTTCTCTTCTCTGACGGATTATCTTTTGTAACATTCCTCAAAGATGAGTCTCTCGCTCCGTCTCCACAGATTTGCTTCTCTCTGAGGAAAACGAGGCGTTTCTGTTGTTGTTATTGTTGCTTCCCTGACACGGGGACCGTCTTTATTTTTCCAACATCGCCTCTTCCATGACTCGTAAATATAAAGTATCTGAGTGATTTGCTCTGCTTACCAGAGGCCCTTTTTATAAGATGATCACAAAACAGGGTGCTTTCTGGCACTTCATTCTATTGTTATTGTCTGGCTTCGAAACTTCAAAGGATGGAATGTGACAGAACATTCTGTATCCTCTGCAGACACATTTGAGGGCTCTCGCCGCTCTGGTGGGATCCCAGCCCCAACTGAAGGCTGTCCTCAGAGCAGCAGGTCAGACCAGGTGACTCCTCCGCTCCCTGATATCTGATTAGACCCGGAAGTCACCAGACCCATCCCCACAGGTCAGACGTTCTCCTAGACACCAGGAACCGCCACTCGGTGACTAGTGAACCTCTATTGGCAGAGACTAAGAAAAAGCCCTGACCGCTATTAAGGACTGATTATTCCAAGGACTCAGAGTCCTTTGGAGGTTGGAAACAGGGTTCCTGGCATGAACGTACACGGAGAGGCAATTTCACACCTCTCCACTGCTTTCACGGAGGAAAGCAGGAGAAAAGGAAGTGAGGAAAGGAATTGAGGAAAGGAATCAGGTAAGTCACAGGACATCAGCTAAGTCTGCTCTCTCCCAGCTTTTTACCTTTGGGAAGTTCCCACACCCTTAGGATGACTGGCAATGCCATGTAGTTCTTGCTAAGAGGAGACATTGCTGGGATAATGATTTTATTTTTTTTTTCCTTTCTTTCTTCCCCAGATCACCTCAACTTTTATTTCCCCCCCGTGGCCACCGGACCGGGCTGCAGCTGTAGATGCCAGAGACAGGACTGGTTCCTAAGCCGGCCGTTGTTACTATGTTTTTAAACACTTATGTCAGGGGCACTTGGGTGTCTCCGTCGGTTGAGCGTCTGACTTCGGCTCAGGTCGTGACTTCCCGGTTTGTGAGTTCGAGCCCCACGTCGGGCTCACTGCCCTCAGACTGTCAGTGCACGACCCGCTTCAGATTCACTGCCCTCCTCTCTGTGCGCCTCCCCTGCTTGCGCTCTCCCCAAAGCAAATAAATGTTTTAAACATTTGTGTCGCAATTTCTAAGGGCCTGATGGAACAGGATGTGCCTTTACCCCACCTGGCATAGCTGGAGCTGACGGCGAAGGCGGCTGTGTTGCCGGGTGGCGAAAACAGCCCACGAGTCCTGCACCTTTGCCACCTTACACGTTCTGCCCAGGAGCGGACTGCTGCTAGACTCAGCGCCAGACCAGCATTGCCGGCAATCTAGACCAGCACGGAACCTAGGAACCCGAAGTGCCTCCCAAAGGTGGAACCGTTTGCGTAAAAATGCCGAGCAGAAGGGAGCAGTAGCTGTAGGTAAGAGCGAATAAGTGCCTGTGCCAAGAGGGAAATCCAAGATTACACTCACATGTGGAAGGAGGCTGAGAGCAAGAAATAGTATTGTCTCAGCTCAATGGTAACAGATGCCTGAAAGGGTGAGGCCATGGGTTTGCTGAGACCACTCCTGCCTTGGGGAACCGGACAAGGCCAAATGGAACCCCGAGTGGCCTTGCGCACGGAGACACTCTTCCTATCAGGCGATGATGAACTGGATGAACTATTAATGACTACATGCAATTCTGACCACATGCCACTATCTTTTGAGTATGCTGTGAGGAGTCTGTGGCCAGAGATTTGGGGTGGGATATGAAATAATGGAAAATATATGCATTGGTTTCTGTCCCTGGTTCCTAGCACAGATCTCATAAAACCCTTGTAATTTCATAATGATTAGAGAACCAGGGGCATCTTTTGTTGATATTTGCTCTTTGACCTTGGTTTCTGAGACAGAACTCCTCCTTCTCTAGGGATTTCCTGGGTGATGGCTGGGTATTTTGTTCTCTAAGAGGCAACTCTTGGAGAACCCCTGGATTGGGGTGGGTCACCAGAAAGACCAAGCCATGACTAGATAGATGTTACTGCTAATTATTACGGAATTAAAATGCTACTACTTATTTAAAAAAAAAAAAAAACACAAAAATACATAATCTTAGGGACTAGAATTTACAAAAGACTTCTTTTTTTTTTTAAGTTTATTTACTTGAGAGAGAGAGATGGAGGGAGAGGGAGAGGGAGAGGGTGAGTTGGGGAGGGGCAGAGACAGAGAGGGAGACAGAGAATCCCAAGCAGGCTCCACACTGTCAACACGGAGCCCTGAACACAGGGCTCGATCTGATGAACCGTGAGATCATGACCTGAGCTGAAATCAAAGTCAGATGTTTAGCTGACTGGGCCACCAGGTACCCCTAAAAGCCTTCTTTCCTTCCCTCTCTCCCTTTTTATTTCCCCCTTCTCTCATTTCCTCCTTCCCTCCCTTCCTTTTAGCCTTCCTCTCTTTCTTCCTAAATTGATAGGGAAAAATTATGTTCTAAGATGGCAGATAGGACTGATAGGGAGATTCCAGTCCCCACCCAAAGACTCCCCTTCTGGATTATTCTTCCCACCCCACTTGCTGCGGGCCAAATTACTACTAATGTGGAAGTAACAGACTAGAAATTGTCCCCCTTACTTGTGCTCAGGGCTCAGACCTCTGGAGAGTGATATCCTCTGAGCCCGTTGGTGTGAAATAAACATGCCTTCCAAGATCTCAGAGTGCTGCTTCGTTCTTCCACCGGTGATCCAGACCAGGCTTCATAACATATTTAGTTCCCTGACCAGGAAACCCAACCACGCTGGCCCGTTGTTGACACCGATTTGGGAAAATGGTGAGGCCATGAAGGAATGAGGAATCTCAACAGCGAAGGTGCACCCTGCCTGATATTTGGCAGTCTCCCACTCAGTCGCCTCAGACTGGCCCCGATCCGCTGTTCCTGCTGGACTCAAGACTTTGTAGGTGAGGATCTGGGCCCGACGTCAGATAATAGTAAGGCCTGGGGTCCCTGACCCAGTCAGACCCACCTGTTGGGGAGGAAGGGGACCCTGATCACCTCCCAGAGACCTTTTAGAGGTCTCACAGGTAGGGATTCCCAGGGAGGGAATGTATTAACCTCTGGTCTGAGTGTGTGAGTGAATGTGCAGGCCAACCTGGTCCTCCAGTTGGGACTGAATCTGCGGCTCCACAGGTGGGCACCTTTAAGGTCCCCAAAAGCCCATAGAGTATGAGTGGGCCCGTCTGCAATTCCATGGCGAATGGCATACAGTCTATGGCGGTATTGGAATAATTTCCAATCATTCAGTCATAAAACTGAGACCGCTACGGCTAAGTGTCACCTAAGTTCTTTTGGGACATGCCCAGACAGGCATCTGACTGTCCCCTCATTAGAGGGGGCATCCCTACCCCTCTGTCTTTGAGACTCCATCTCAGGGGAACATTATGGGGTCAGACAAAGCAAACCCACAGTTCTCAAAACTATGATCAAGAACTTCAAAAAAGGAGTTTTCGGGACACTATGGAATTAAGATGACCCCCACAAGTTAAGGACGCTATGTGATTTGGAATGGCTCACTTTTGGTGTAGGATGGCCCCTGGAGGGAACCTTAGATGTCCCATGTTCCACTGTGTCAGGCATTATGTCAGCAGAGACCCAGGTCACCCTGATCAGTTCCCATATATGGACTCTTGGTTAGGGATTGCCCAAACCTCTCCCCCTTGGTTGTGACTTACGTGCAATGAACAGGGACAGGCTAGGGTCTTATTTGCCTCAACAAAGTGGCCCAAGGAAGGTCAACAGAAGTCCCAACCTCCACAAATTCTCGCCAGTGATCCAAAGGAAGAACCAATCTTGCCCCTGCCATATGCCCCCCAGAGACCATCAACACCAACCCCCCACCCCACCCTCGTTCCAATACTCACCACCTTCAGTCTCCCCACCACCTCTGGACTTGGCAGATATATTACCAGCCCTTCTCCACTACTCATCTCCTCGATTAGAAACATAACACACCATCATATTCTGAAAAACCACAGGCAACAATAGACTTAATGGAGTCCCTCTTTCAGAATGTCCTACATAGGACTTCACTACAGACAACAAGTCCACATCCACCGGTACCAAGAGGCTCTCCTCTGGTGGATCCGAGCAGGGGCTAAAAAGCCCATGAATATGACCAAGGTATCCTCAATCACCCAGCAGCAAGGGGAATCCGCTGGGCATTATCATGAGAGGCTATGCGAGGCTTACCGCATTTATACCCCATTTGATCCCGAGGCACAAGAAAGCCAACAGACGGTAAACACCTCTTTTGTGGCCCAAGACCCCCAGATATCAGAAGGAAGCTCCAAAAATTTGAGGGTTTCATCACCCCGTTAATTGAGGTTGCTAACAAGGTCTACATGAACAGGGAGGTCACTACCGAGAGGGAAGCTGAGAAAAAGATGAGAAAAAAGGTCAGCCTCCTCACCACTGCTCTGAAGGAAGAAGATGACAAAAGGACAGAGGAGCTCCAGCCAAAAAAAGGGGGGGGGGAGCCCAGAACCTCCTTAGCAAGGGATCAATGCACCTACTGCAAGGAGAAAGGGGATTGGAAGAATGAATGTCCCAATCAGGGAAAGTCCCAGAAACCCAGTCAATATGCAAAAGAACTCTGCGGAAAAGACCTCAGGGGCCTAGCAGAAAAAGATTCAGATTGAGGGGGACCGGGACCACTTCTTCTTGGCCCCCATGAGCCCACGGTCAAAATGAAAGTAGGGGGCCAAACTATGACTTCTATGGTCGACACTGGGGCTGAACATTCTGTGGTCACCTTCCCCCCCATGCACCCCTTTAGCGAGAAGACCACAACCATCCTCGGGACCACAGAGAAATGGGCAATGCAACAACCCTTCTGCCGAACCTGTCAATGTGAACTTGGGGGGCCACACCATACAGTATGAGTTCCTCTACATATCTGGGAGCCCCATCTCTCTCCTGGTGTGGGATATACACTCAAAGCTGGGGGCCCAAATAACCTTTGAGCCAAGGGGACGCACCCGCCTCCGATTGGATTCAAGACAATAAGAATCAGGCCCCCTTATAATGGCAATCACTACACCAAGAGAGGAAGAATGGTGGCTATTCTGCACCCCGGCCCAACTGAGTGGCCCACCTGAATTCAGGACTGCCTTCTCCACCGTATGGGCCAAGCACAATGCCCCCCTCCCACCCCAGACTTGCCCACAACCGGGCCCCTGTCATTGTAGACTTAATCCCAGGGGCTCAACCGCAGAGACAACAGCAATACCCCCTCCCACAAGAAGCAAGGGCAGGCATCCAAGAAGCTGGCATTCTGGTTGAATGCCAATCACCCTGGAACACCCTGCTCTTGCCAGTCAAGAAGCCGGGAGGAGGGTACCAACCAGTTCAAGACCTATGAGCTATCAACAAAGTGACTGTCTCCTTGCACCCGGTGGGCCCAAACCCATACACCCTCCTTAGCCAGATCCTAGGCTCTGCCAGCTGGCTTACCTGCCTAGACTTAAAGGATGCCTTCTTCTGCCTCCGTTTGGCCCTCAAGAGCCAACCCTTGTCTGCCTTTGAATGGACCAAACCAGATACAGGGCGTCAGATGCAAGTGACTTGGACACACCTCCCACAGGGGTTTAAAAACTGGCGTACCATATTTGGGGAGGGACTGGCCACAGAACTCACTGGCTTTCCAAGGGAGGCCACACACAGCACCCTTCTCCAGTATGTGGATGACCTCCTCCTTGCCAGCAACATCCGAGAGAATTGTACAGAGGGCACAAGGCCCTCCTCCAACTCCTGCCGGACTCAGGGTGTCGCATCTCATGGAGAAAGGCACAGATCTGCCAACATCAAGTCTAATACTTAGGCTTCCTCCTCACCCAAGGAAAAAGAGCACGAGGGCCAGAGAGAAAGAAGGTCATCACCTCCCTACCCCAGCCCCAAAGAAATAGGGGGCTACGAAGATTCCTGGGGGCTGCGGGATTCTGCCAAATCTGGATTCCTGGATTCTCAGCAATAGCAAGACCCCTCTGTAATCTCTTGGTAGGGCCCTGTCAAGAACCTCTTGTCTAGACAGAGGAGGCTGAAGCAGTCTTCTTAGAGATAAAGGCTGCCTTGAGGCAGGCACAGCCCTTGGCCTGCTGTATATAGAAAAGCCTTCTAATCTCTTTCTGCATGAGAAGTAAAAGGTCGCCCTCGGGGTTCTCACACAGACAGCTGACCCTTGGCAATGGCCAGTAGCATACCTGTCAAAGAGGCTGGACCCAGTGGTGGCAGGATGGCCCCTGTGCCTTAGGGCACTAGCGGCCACAGTTCTGCTCTTTAAGGAGGCAAGTGAACTCACCCTGGGACAAGAACTAAATGTCAACGGCCCTCACGCTGTCATGTCTCTCATGAACACTCAAAGACACTGCTTCCTCTCTAGCTAGCTCAACTCTCGGCTAGCTCAACACCAGGGGCTCCTCTGTGAGAATCCACAGGTTACTCTTGAAACAGTGTAGACGCTGAACCCTACAACTTTCCTGCCTTCTGAGAAAGGGAAACCAGATCATGACTGTTCTGAGGTAACCAATGAAGTATTCGTAAGCCACCCAGATCTGCATGACCAGGCCCCATAGAACCCAGACCACACCTTGTTCAGTGATGGTAGCAGTTTCATTACAGAGGGCGTTCAAAAGGCGGGATATGCAGTGACAACCACAGATGAAGTCCTAGAGGCCAATGTCCTACCTGTGGGATGGTCAGCACAATGGGTTGAATTACGTGCCTTAATCCGAGCCCTCAGCATTAGCAGAGACAAGCGAGGCAACACCTACACGGACTCCTAGTATGCCTTTGCCACTGCGTACCTACATGGGGCAATATACAAGGACAGAGGTCTCCTCACTGCAGAAGGAAAAGCCATAAAAAATAAGGAAAAAATACTAAAACTCCTCGAGGCCATCTGGTCCCCCCAAAAAAGTTGCAGTTCTACACTGCAAAGGACGCCAAAAAGGAGACAACCCTAAAGCACCAGGAATTCGCGTCGCGGGTAAGTAGCAGCCGATTGGGAGGCAGACCATGTCCCCTCCCTAACTATAGCCCTGACACCCCTAATGGAGACCCCTCTACCAAAATATACTAAAAAAGAAAATAAATGGGCTAAAATTGAGGGGGCCACCCAGACCAAAGAAGTCTGGTGGAAACTGCTAGACGGGCGCATCTTTGTCCCAGTGGCACTAGTCGGCGAATACCATCAATGTGTCCATCTAGGAAAAACTGCATTAGAGGCCCTCCTCAAAAAACGCTATTAAGCTTCACACTGCTTACCAGCCTCAAAGTTCAGGGAAAATAGAGCAGATGAATCGCACCCTCAAGGGAATCTTAGCCAAGTTATGTCAGGTAACAAACCTCCCATGGCCAGACCCGATGCCCCTGGCCCTCCTGTGTGTCCGTTGCACACGAGGAACTCAAGCTTTCTCCCCTTTTAAACTAATATATGGGAGGCCCCCTCCATGTCTAGGGAGTCTCCCAGGGAACCTACACCAGATAGGAGATAAGGGAATAAGAGAACAACCTCAAGCTTTAGGGGCCATCCTAACTGAGTCACAACAATAGAGAGGGCCCCATTCTCTTTAGCATCCCCATACACCCCTTCTCACCAGGAGACTCAGTCTGGGTCAGACTGGAAACAAGACCCTCTCAAAACACAGCGGACTGGGCCTCATACCATTATTCTGCCCACCCCTGATGCCCTCAAGGTCACAGACATCACTCCATGGGACCACCACTCCAGAGTCAAGAGGGCCAATCCTGAGGAGCCCCAGACTTGGAAGACTGACCCAAGTGCGACGAACCCACTCCGATCGACCTTCCGGAGAGTCCTAGATTCTTAGGATCTTCAGCCCTGCTCCAGCTACACCCCAGAAGCTGGCTACTCTACACAAGGCAGAAGCTTGAGGAACTGCCCATCTGATAACTTAACTCCTTGCCATCGGATTGGCAGAGGCTGCCCCAAATAGCTGGGGAAACTGAGAGGTTCCTGTTCACACTCACCTTCCTCTTATGTGTAGGATGTTTTCTTGGTATTGGTTGCCTCTAATCTGGGCCCATTTGTAAACCTTCAGCCCTAAGGCCCAGGCTAAACTAGCAGTGTTGCTACCCATCCTCCCAGGGGCAGAAATAGCCACGGGGATAGGGACTGGCCTAGGAGGCACCGGCTCTTCTGTGGGACTGAGCTTCCTGGTAGGAGTTGCCCTCCAGAACAGAGGGGCACTCTACCTCCTCACTGCCGAGAAGGGGGGAACCTGCATCTTCCTCGGAGAAGAATGCTGTTACTGTGTAAACCAGTCAGGAATAGTCACAACCAAAGTCAGGGAACTGAAAGAACCAGCCCATAATAAATGAAGATGATGCCCTCTAATACAGCCTAGATCTGTTTAAAGGGGTACCGAAGGGGGGAACGATAGGGAAAAATTATAAGATAGCTGACAGGACTGATAGGGAGATTCCAGTCCCCACCTGAAGACTGCCTTTCTGGGTTCTTCTTCCTACCCTGCTTGCTGCGCGCCAAATTACCACTAATGCAGAAGTAACAGACTAGAAAGTGTCCCCATGCTTGCACTAAGGACTCAGACCTCAGGAGAGTGATCTCTGAGCCCGCCGGTGTGAAATAAGCCTCCTGCCTTCAGAGATCTCCGAGTGCTGCTTGGTTCTTCTGCCCAGTGATCCAGACCAGGTTCCGTAACACAGTGAGATCAAAACAAAATGAAACGAAACAAAACAAAACAAAATAGAAAAATCAACCCAGCAAAGGCTAATTTCTTCATAACTGAATAATTGATTCCAATACTTATTTTTCTTCTCCACACTAAAAGTCACTTTACAACTGATTCCTGGCTCAGTGCACATTCAATGAGCCCAACAGCAGTATTACTTCTGCCTGCGTGTGCCGGAAGTTAAAGTCACAAAGAACATCCCTGGGGGACAGTCCCACGGCCCCACAGTGACTGCGACTGGAATGGGCTGATTCCCCAAAACGAAATTAGCCTATACAAATGACAATAAGATAAATGGAAAACGATTCTTACAAGTCTTTTAATAGCTTACATGTCAAGAGGTAAGCAAGTTCATCTGTTTTAAGAGGAATTTCAATGCTAGAGCATGAGTGACGCTGGGACAGAAGCTAATCATCTTATCTCTACCACGTCTAGCACCCTACAGATGCTCCACATGAATCCTCCATCCATTCACTCATTAAACACTTGCTTAATGAAGGCCTACAATGGGCCAAGTATTGTGTAGAGGCTGGGACTACAACCATGAGAACGGAATCACTAGAAATGAATAATTAGCAAGGGAGACAAATATTTGCATAAACATGCAAACAGTGATAGGACTGTGTTAATGGAGGAAGTGGGCAGTGAAAACGAAGAAAATATACCACAGGGGTCCCAACAATAATGTGGCAACAGAAGAGGATGTAAGAGAAGGTGTGTGTACTGCTGGGTGTGAACTGTAAGAAGTGATATTGAAAATAGCTTCTGGGGACACCTGGGTGGGTCAGTTGATGAAGCGTTCGACTTCGGCTCAGGTCATGATCTCACAGTTCCTGAGTTCCAGCCCCACGTCGGGCTCTCTGCTGTCGGCTCAGAGCCTGGAGCCGCTTCAGATTCTGTCTCTCTGCCTCTCCCCTGTCTCTGTCTCTGTCTCTGTCTCTGTCTCTGAAATATAAAAACAACAACAACAACAACAACAAAAAAAAAACCTTAAAAAAATAAAATAGTATCTGAAAGATAGGACTGTTCAGATGAAAAGATGGAGGTAGTGAAACAATGGCACTGACTATGTGAAGGTTTAAAGCAAGAAAGAGCAGGGTTAATGTGGGAAGTTCAGTGGGTCAGGAGTTAAGAGAAAGAGCAGCATGCCCTGAGGCTGTTCTGGGGAAAGGCTCCAGGAACTGGAAAAGGAGAGAGAAAAAAAAAAAAAAAAGATGAGAGAGAGGGAAGGCACAAGTCCAGAAGGATTTTAAGAGTTTAATTTTAACTTTTTAAAATTTATTTTGTTTATTTTGAGAGAGAGAGAAAAAGAGAGAGAAAGCAGCAACAGAGGCGTGACAGAGAGGGAGAAAGACAGACAGAATCCCAAGCAGACTTTGCGCAGTCTGCAAGGAGCCCATTGCAAGGCTTGAACTCATGAACCATCAGGACCTGAGCCGAAATCAAGAGCCACATGCTCAACCGACTGAGCCACCTAGGCACTCTTAGGAGTTTAACTTTTGACCCAAGAACAAAGGGTAACTAGTGAAATATCTTACTAAGGTGGGTGAATGATTGGATTTGCATTTAAAAGCAAATTGTCTGGGGTCTATGGAAAATGGATGGGGGTAGAGTCAGACCAAAGGGTGGGGCTGGATTAGGAAGGGCATTCAGCAGGTGCAGACAACAGGCGACAGTGGCCTGAATCAAGGTGGACATGAGATATACTTAGTAGAGGCTGTAATTAGGACTTTTTGAGATGAGCAGTGGGGGAAAGGTGTGAAGAATCACAGGTGATTCCCAGGTGAGAGATGATACAGATGATACTCAGGGAGCAAACTAAGGTGATCATCCTAGGGAAGTAGGGTCAAAGATCATGCTCAAAGATCATAAATTCAATTTTGAACATAATGATGTTGAGATATCTATGTGTCTACAGCGTAGAGAACCATGGGTCTAGAGTTCACCAGAAAATTCTAGGGTGGAGACTTAGAAGTCTATCAGTAACTAAAACCATGCAAGTGAACTGAGTTGAGGCAGCAAAAAGCTTACGGCTTTCGCCAAAGCTATTGGTATAAGCTTTAGGTGATGAGCTAATTCAATTAAGCCCAGTATCTAAAAAATTAATTCCCATCGGCCGAAGATGTAAGGAATGGCTTATTAGTGGAAAATTCTCTAAGATTACTGCTTCCATGCTGCAAAGTATGGCAAAGGACCAGGAATAGTCTGCCCTTGGCATCAAGCTCATTCTAATATAGTACCTTTTACTGAGTACCTACTTCAAGGGACACAGATGATGGGAGTTTTCATTCCAAAGCAAACAATGCACTCCATGAAAATCAACACAGATTGAAAAACAACAAAACAAAACTGGACAAGGACTCAGAGAAGGCTAGAGTCACAAATGAATCTTGGTTTGTTTTTTGTTTGTTTTATTATTATTATTTTAATGGTAATCATTACTCAAGAATTGTCCTACCAAGCACACAATTTCATTTACAATACCCCTCCAATGCATCCTCTCCAAAAAATACTGCCAGAAGTTATGTCTCCTTAACATTGTTAGTTTATACTATAGGATGTTACAGGTATTTGTTACGCACTATTTCATCAGCTAATTAAATCACAGGTATTTATTGTTAATGTAGGCAAGGCATCATGCCAGGTCCTGCAGAAAGCACAAGGAAGTGACAGACTGTCACCCTGAGTAAACTTTCCATCCATTTGAATGTATCAACAGATACTCAATAAATAATTATTGAAAGAACTGCCCCTGCTCAGCTCTTGTTATCAAAATCACTTTCAAACGTTCTACTGAAATTTGAGGTACTCTGTGAAGTCTTACCTAATGTGTAGTCCTTGAGCAGATAATTGCTCCCTCATCCTTGTTATCACATCACTTTGGAACTTATGTTTATCTGTGGGAGGCAGGTGTATCTAAATTTCAAAGTTTTCACGGTTTGTGAGTTTGAGCCCCATGTTGGGCTCTATGTTGACAGCTCAGAGTGTGGAGCCTGCTTCAGATTCTGTGTCGACCTCTCTCTGCCCTTCCCCCCTTGCACACACACGCTCAATCTCTCTCTCTCAAAAAAAGAAACATTAAAAATTAAAAAAACACAAATATAATAAAAGTGTTAGAATATGTGTTTATGTATATATTTATAGCCTACACTATCTCTCACACACAGACACACACCCACATGCACACACACACATTTCAGTCTTTTAAATCAGGGGTTGGCAAACTTTCTCTGGTAAAGGGACAAATCGTACATATTTTAGATTTGTGGGCCATGAAATTTTAGTAGCAATTAGAAAACTCTGGGTAGGGTAAAAGCAGCCATAGATAGTATGTAAAACAATGGGTATAACTAAGTCACAATAAAATTTCATTTGCAAAGATAAACAGTGAGCTGGATATGGCTTGACATACTTTACTGAACCCTGTTCTAGACTGTGAATTTTTTTTTAAACCTTTGTACTTTCCCAAACAACTACCAAAATGCTATTACATTAAACACTGAAAGGAAAGGCGTTGAATCAATTTATGTATTTCTTTATATGATTATAGAAAACAATCAATTTTGAAATTCCAAGGGAGGAAAAGCTCACCAAGATGATGAATCTGCACATTGATGAGACTGATGGGGAAAAAGAAAAATGTGTTTGGGTAGAAAAATTAACATATCAGTATTTTGTTCCATATACCTACAGAATATCCAGTTGGAATTATCCAACAGAAACAAAGATGAATGGCTCTAAATATAGAGTTAGAGAATTACAGGCTAGCAAAGCATATTTTTGACCATGCTCCAAGACAAAAGCAAAATAGCTGAAATTATTTTAAAAGACGGTATTCCCAAGGCACCAAGTAAAAAAATAAATAAGTAAATAAAAAGAATCAGAAGGCTACGAAGAAAGACCTGAGGTCACATATAGGGAAACGTCTATTTTCAAGTATGGGACTATTATGGATTGCATTATCCCCACTTCCCAAATTCAAATTTTTGAGGCCCTCATCTCCAACGTGGTAGTTTTTGGAGATGAGGCCTCTGGGAGGTGATTAGATAGATGAGATCATGAGGTGGGCCCTCATGATGGTATTGTAATCCTTAGAAGCGACACCAGAGAGCTTACTTCCTCTTACTCTCTCCATCATGTAAGGAAACTGTAAGGCAGCCATTTAAAAGCCACAAAGAGCAGCCTCCCCAGGGAAGTGAATTGGCCCGCACCTTGATCTTGGACTTCTCAGTCTGTGAGACTGTTGGAAATAAATTCCTTTTGTTTTAAGTCACCCTGTCTATGACATTTTGCTATGGTAGCTTGAGATTAATGCAGGGACAGAAGAGAATGCTGGTTAGTTAATACGAACTAGCAAATTCACCTTTAAGGAAATGTCACTAATGGAGGATAATTATCTTTTTACAAGTGTTCTGCAACCATATCTCACTCTGTAATCCTAAACAAAGAACTTTCTAAGTTTCTGTTTCTTTTTCTCCAATGCTGCCACTAATCCAATTCACTCTAGTGGTAACATTCACAAATATGAGAAATGTGCTTAAAGGATTCAGGTGTATACATGTAAAATCCTATATATGTGAAAACACATAATACATTGTATATGTGCAGATAGACCTCTCTTTTTGTGATTATAAAATAGGTAGGATTCGCCTAGAGCATCAGAGCAGTTTTCTTCATCTCTTCTCTTCCTTTAGACATAATCTAGCAAGTGTGTGCTCAGTAGTCTATGTAGCTTCCTAGAATAAGGGAGGAATGAGTAGCTTCTTAGAAGAGTATCAGGGAGGGGTACCTCAGTGGCTCAGTAGGATAAGCATCTGACACTTGATTTTGGCTCAGGCCATGGTCTCAAAGTTGTGAGATCAAGCCCCACATCGGGCTCTGCACTGGTAGCAAGGGGCCTGCTTAGGATTCTCTCTTGAGCATGCACTCTTTCTGCCCCTTTCTGCGTGTGCTCGCTCTCTCTCTCTCTCTCTCTCTCTCTCTCTCTCTCTCTCAAAAAAATAAACACTTAAAAAAATTTTTTAATGTTATTTATTTATTTTGACACAGAGAAGAGAGACAGCACAAGTGGGGAAGGGGCAGAGACCAAGGGAGACACAGAATCTGGAGCAGGTTCCAGGCTCTGAGCTGTCAGCACACAGCCTGATGCGGGGCTTGAACCCACGAACTGTGAGATCATGACCTGAGCCGAAGGCAGACACTTAACTGGCCGAGCCACGCAGGAGCCCCTAATTTTTTTTTTTTTTTTTTTAGATAAGATTATCAGGGAAAGGTTCAAGTAACCTTTCAGAGAAACACAGTTTAATTTGTGCGTGTGTATGTGTGTGTTACAAATACCACATACATATACAGAGAGTGAACGAGAGAGAGATCCAGAGACAACACTCATCATTGCCCAGAACTTTGTGCACATTATTTAATTCATCTCCACAACAGCGATGTGTGAAGTCATCACTGAGGACTCTGGGGCCGGAACAAGTAAATGGTGAAAACTAAGTTTCAAAACATAGACATTTCCAACCCCCAAACACATGTTCTTCCTCATCTTTGCTACATTGCCCTCTACTCAGTGGATAAATCTCAGAAGCAGAAGTAACCAAAAGGGTTCCTCTCTCCCGCTCCCCCCCCCCCAAAAACAAAACAAAACAAAAACCCCAAAATACTTGAAATAAATGAGAGAAAGAGACATAAAAGACAATTTATGGGAAAGGGCCCTTGAATGTCCTGTTTCCCTTTGAGGACACACTGTGTGAGGGAACAAGCTGCTGTCTGTGAAACAACCAAGACTCTTGAGAAGCCTGTCGAGGAGCCATTGTTTTCTAATGCTCTGACCTCTCACTAATCCGTTCTCATTGGCAATCCCTATAATGTCTACTGACACAATGAGGAAGGTATCTGGCCTAAAGGTCATTCCCTCTGCAAGCACAGCAAAGGCCAATGGAAGGCAAGTCAATGAAAGTCTAGAATACCCGCCTGGAGGTTGCAGATACTAATAGGAGGGAAAATGGGAGCTTGAATGAGGAGCTTTAGTGGTGGCAAGCTGCTTCAGAAAGAAATTAGCTATTGTCTAAATGTTGGAATAGAATCGAAAGAGGAGTTTCAGTGATGCCTGTCA
The DNA here is from genome assembly GCF_014898765.1 of Herpailurus yagouaroundi. NCBI lineage: Eukaryota > Metazoa > Chordata > Mammalia > Carnivora > Felidae > Herpailurus > Herpailurus yagouaroundi. The sequence goes on from NW_024412400.1 coordinate 13,750,660, forward strand.
CTAAGCACGTAGCAGATGGGGTCTCTGTCGGCAAGGAGGGGTTTAGCAGAAAAGAAGCTCTAAGAAAAAGAGGAGTTGTCAGATCTTGAAGCAGCTCTGACACATCCAGGTAAGTGTCTGAGAAACACCTGGAAATCCAGCACCTTACTTTTAAAGTTGCCGTGGTGACTAGGAAAGATGCATGGGGATTATCTGTGTTTCCACAGTCAGAAACTGCCAATGCTGCAAAAAGGTTTGCAACTTACACCTCAGTAACCCTTTCAGGCAAAAGCCTTGATTTGCTAAATGGACTTTGGAGATTTCACTTTTTTTTTTCTTCGTCTTTGGGATGCCTGCATAAATACAGCAGATTGGGTTTTGTAGGCATAAAAGGAATCCTGTGGCTCAATTAAAGAAGCTAACATCACATTTCCTGTCACATTGGGAGTCCCAACTTTGTAGGATAAAATCCATAAATTAATATATATAGATGTAATATTATATCTTCAGCACATCATGGTTAAGATTAGGCAAGTCCTTCACACTTAAGTTAAAAATAAAAGTCTTTAAATTAAGTGGCATATATTTTAGTCTCACCGAAAATATCACTAATGTGAATATTATTGTGTAAATCTCCAGACAATTTTATTCCCTCTAGAAGCTTCACACAGGAACATAGACAATTTTTGTGAATACTTTTGAAACACTGAGCTTGTGTACTTCCTCACCGCCCGCGCCTACTTGATCTGTACTTCCAACAACAACTCTGAGCTCCATCATTCCGATCCACCGGCAACCAGCACTCAGGTTTGGTGTTCACATATGTTTTTCTAAATGCATTTCAACTTCATAGGTATTGTTTTGTTTTTTTTTTTTAATTCTTCATTTTAACTTATGATTTTACACAAAGAAACAACAGTTTGGGGGTAATCACCACAGCTGTTGTTATGGCTTTTAAGGCCCTACCTGGACCCGAACGTCCACCACTCATCTTTCTTCCCATTCAACCCCTTAATCACCCTGCTTCTGTGCCTCCCTGCTGTCACTAACACACACCCGGCATGCTCATTCCCCAGAGACTTGGTACCTGTTATTCCTTCATCCTGGAAAGAACTTCTCCCCACCCCGCCCCCACCCCCGCCCACCAAATCTCATAGGTGCGTTTAAATGTCACTTGCCAGAGATGCTACCCCAACCATCCTATATAAAATGGCACCATGCTCATCCCTCTCCTGGAATGTTTATCCCCTCCCTCATCCTATGTGGTAGGCAGAATTCTAAGATGGTTTTCAAGATCTCCTGGTTCACATGCCTTGCATAGTTCCCAGAACTGTGAAAATGGATTTTTTTTTTTTATCCCTAATTAGGTAATGTTATATGGCACAGTTGATTTTACCAAAGGAAGATTATCTGGGTAGACTTGACCTAATCACGCGAGTCCTTTAAATCTGGGTCCACAGGTCCCAGATAGATAAAGTCAGAGCTTCACAGCAGGAGGACCTGCTGATCCTGCTGATGTTGCTGATATTGAGGGAACAACTGCCATCTTGTGAACAGGACCACGTGGCAGGACAAGCTGGGTGGCTTCTAGGAGCTAAGGACAGCCTATTGTTAGACATTAGATTTAAAAAGGGATCTTAGTCCTATAAATCCAAGGAGCTAAATTCATCCAATCATCTTAATGGGCTTATAAGAAAACCCCACAACTTAGACGTGGTAGCAGCCCTGGAAGCCATCTTGATTCAACCATGTGAGATCCCAAGCAGAAAAGCTAGGTATGCCATGCTGGATTCCTGACCAAAGGAAACTGTGAGATAAATTTGTCCTATTTCAAGTTGTTAGGTTAGTGGTAATTTGCTAGATAGAAATGGAGAGCAAATACTATCTTTTCATTTTCTTCAAAGCACTGATCTCCAACAGGTGTATTATATATTTACTTTTTCTCTTTATTTATTATCTATTTCCCTTCACTAGAATATAAGCTCCACGAAGCCATGGACTTTATCAATGTTGTTCACTACCTCCTAAAACAGTGTCTACAACATAATGGGCTCTTACTGAATATTTATTGAATGAAGGAAGGAAACTGTATTTGAAGAGGGTGGATGCTTGCTTCGAAAAAAAGGCAAAGGGGAACCTAGTGTCTGATGGCACTGAAAGAGTGGAAGGGCCCCTTCCCGAGGCATTGGTTCTTGTCCCATTACCCTTTTTAGTGTCTTCCCTCGTCTCCCATTGCCCTTGGAAATAAGATGAAGTGTACCCTTCTCAGCAAGAAGACTTGCCTATTATCTCTAAAGCAGGTGCCAGGAAGCAAATGCTGCATTTGCCAAAGGACTCCTAGGAAATCTCAAGAACCAAAATGACCTCCCAACTGAAATGCAAATTAAAACTATGAGAAGATACTATTTCATACACATTATGACTGCTATTAAAACACACACACACACACACACACACACACACACACACACACACTCGGGCACCTGGGTGGCTCAGTCGGTTACGTGTCTGACTTCAGCTCAGGTCATGATCTTGAAGTTCATGAGTTCGTGCCCCACATTGGGCTCTGTGCTGATAGCTCAGAGCCTGGAGCCTGCTTTGGATTCTGTGTCTCCCTCTCTCTCTGCCTCTCCCCGACTTGTGTTGTCTCCCAAAAATAGATAAATGTAAAAAAAAAATTAAAAATGAATTAAAAAAAGCAACAAAACAAACAGAAAATAATTGCTGATGAGGATATAAAGAAATTAAAACAGGGTGCCTGGGTGGCTCAGTCGGTTAAGCGTCCAACTTCAGCTCAGGTCATGATGTTGCGGTTTGTGGGTTTGAGCCCCATGTCAGGCAATGTGCTGACAGCTAGCTCAGAGCCTGGAGCCTGTGTTCAGATTCTGTGTCTCCCTCCCGTGCTTTTTCTCTCTCTCTCCCTCTCCCTCTCTCTCTCAAAAGTAAATAAAACATTAAAAAAAATTTTTAATAAAAAAAGAAATTAAAACACTTCTACACTGTTGTTGGGAATGTAAAATGGTATAGTGCTATGGAAAACAGTATGGTGGTTCCTCAGAAAATTAAAAATAGAATCACCAAATGATGCAGCAATTCCACATTTGGGTACATACTCAAAATCACTGAAAACACAATCTCAAAGAAATATGTGCACATTCATCCTGCATTACTCAGAATAGCTAAAATGTGGAAACAGCCAAGTATCTATTGACAGATGAATGAATAAGTAAAATGTGGTTTATACATACAACGAAATATTATTTGGCCTTAAAAAGTAAGGGAAGTCTGACATATCCTGCGATACAAATGTACCTTGACAACACACTAGAAGAAATAAGCTAATCGCAATAATATGAACATATTTAATACCCCTGAACTGTACACTTATGGATAATATAGTAAATGTTATGTGTATTTTGCCATAATTTCTTAAAAGGGGAAACCCTCTATAAGTCATTAAATATTTTTGAAAAGTCAGCAGCTAGAATGATACTTAAAATTCAAAAAATAGAAGAATGTACACCCTGGGAATCAATGCAGAGAGGGAATTCAAGGTTAAAACCAATAAAAGGGGAAAAACGGATATTTCATATATATCAGGGAAAAATTCACCCCAAAGATGAAACCTTAAAAACCTCAAGCATACAATATAACTAAAATGAATTTTTAAAAGCAAAAAGACAGTGCAAGGAAAAGTAGACAAATGTACAGCTAGCATTTCAAAATTTAACTTGTCTTTTTAAGTACCTGACAGATCAAATAGATCAAAAAAATTGTGATGCTATAGAGAATTTAAATATAATAAGAAACCAGACTAAAAAACACATATACACACACACACACATCTATAATACTTGGCCCCTAAAACTAGAATATAGATTTTCTTATAAGTCGTATAATTCATTGACTAAAATAGAGTATGTCTTAAAATACCAAAAAGAAGAGATCTTATAAATCATTCTCAGGGGTCACAATGGAAAGAAAGTGGAAATTAACACAAAAACATCTCCCTCCTCTCCTCCAAAAATCAATGAAGTAAAATTAAATAAAATAGAATGAAAGACTTAATGAAAATTATGACTCACACACCCAATAAAAACTAGAATTTAGGGGCGCCTGGGTGGCGCAGTCGGTTAAGCGTCCGACTTCAGCCAGGTCACGATCTCACGGTCCGTGAGTTCCAGCCCCGCGTCAGGCTCTGGGCTGATGGCTCAGAGCCTGGAGCCTGTTTCCGATTCTGTGTCTCCCTCTCTCTCTGCTCCTCCCCCATTCATGCTCTGTCTCTCTCTGTCCCAAAAATAAATAAACGTTGAAAAAAAAAATTAAAAAAAAAAAAACAAAAACTAGAATTTAATGAAACTGGAAGTCAGTTTCTATAAAGCTCAGTAAAATACAGAAGGAAAAATACACATGTGAAATTAAGATCTTTCAAAAACAGAAAGAAGGTAAAAGAAATCAACTTGACAAAAAAAAAAAAAAAAAAAAAGCACAAAGAAACCAACACTGGCACTGGCAGGTGGTGGAGAAGGGAGCAAGTAACTAGCAAGAAATGGAGAATGATTTGAATGGAAATAAAAGAAAGGTAAGAAAAGGAAGGAAAGAAAAGTTATGTTTAAGTCCATATATTATTGGGAAATAGGTATTATATATTATGTCTACTATTATTGGCTCACAAAAGAAAATGGAAGAAAGATAATCTCTACCTTTAAAAGTGTCACTAGGGGCGCCTGGGTGGCACAGTCGGTTCAGCGTCCGACTTCAGCCAGGTCACGATCTCGCGGTCCGTGAGTTCGAGCCCCGCGTCAGGCTCTGGGCTGATGGCTCAGAGCCTGGAGCCTGTTTCCGATTCTGTGTCTCCCTCTCTCTCTGCCCCTCCCCTGTTCATGCTCTGTCTCTCTCTGTCGCAAAAATAAATAAACGTTGAAAAAAAAAATTTTTTTAAAGTGTCACTAGATCCAAATAGATTTAGGGGTGGGTTGTCACACTTTTTTTAAAAATTTTTTTTAATGTTTATTTAATTTCGAGGGAGAGAGAGAGGGAGACACAGAATCCGAAGCATGCTCCAGGCTCTGAGTTGTCAGCACAGAGCCCGATGCAGGACTCAAACCCACAAATGGTGAGATAATAACCTGAGCCGAAGTCAGACACTTAACCGACTGAGCCCCGAGACCCCAGGTGTCACACTTTTAATAAACATATCATCTATCTCACACACATATGATTATATTCATAGATATACATAATCCAACAAGATAGAAGAAAAAAGAAAACTACCCAGAGTATTACACAGGTTGGTTGGATAGGCAGCTGAAATCTAACTCACTTACAAACATGAATTCAAAATTACTAAAGTACCTGTAAACAAATTAATCCAGCTATACTCCTTCTGTTCTGTTCCTTTTGTGTCACAATTTCTCCACAAGTAAATGGTTGTTCAGGAAATGAATGAAAGAATGTATAGCACCTGGAACAGCATCCGGCATAAAGAACTCAATGATTGTTAGTTAGTCTTTGTTATTGCCGTTGTTTGTTATTAGCATTACATCAATAGCTGAATAAGAAAAATATGTAGCATTTTGATCAGTGAAAACTCTCAACAAATTACAATTCATAGGAAACGTACTTTGTCTAATAGTGATATCTATTATAACACTAAAAGAAATGTCATATATTATGGTTAAATATTCATGCTCTGTCTCTCTTAAACATTAAAAAAAAAATTAAAAAAAATTATATGATATAGGCACAAAAGTAGGTAAATAGATTATATAGGAACAGAGGAACTTGAAAAAGCCTATGTGTGCATAATAATCGAGATTATGACACAGATGGTATTTCAAATCCTGGAGAAAATAATTTAGTATTGAACAACTAGTCTAAAGACAATTGTCTATATTGTTGTGAAAAACAATTAAAATAGGATTATACTTTGCCATTAAATACACATACACCCCCAAAACCTCATGGATTAAAGAACTAAATTTTGTGTGTAAACACAAAACTTTAAGAAAATAAAAAGTTGAAGAATTGGCCTCTCTGCATCCAAAGTAAGAACAATCCTTAAGAGTTGGCTGCTAGCACTCAGCCTCCATGACTGAAAATTCTTTTTGAGTTCTGGTCTGAGATGAGGACGTGGAAGTCTCCTGAATTCACCTCCCAAGGAAACACCAAATCTACAGCTCTGCACAGAGCAATTCTTCCTGACAGAAATACAGAAACGAATCATTGACTCCCACATATTGGACAAACGAGAAAATACCTACACAGAAATGAATTTTGGCCCACCCTCACCTACTGGGAGTCACTAAGAACAAGGAAGGGGACTTGGACACTCATCACTTAGTAAGTCTAGTTTGGTATGTGAAACAGATATTGCCGTACATTGCTGGGAGGAGTTTAAAATGTTACATCCATTTCAGAGAACGGTTTGGCAGTTTAAATTAAAATATTTCATATTCTATGGCATCAATTTCTTTCCATTATATTTCCATAAGAGAAACAAACCCACAAATGAACAGGAAGCATGTACAATAATTTTGACTGCAGAACTATTTTTAATAGCAAAGATTAGATATCATCTAAATGTTAATGAACGTGGAAAATTAAATAATTACATTCTACAGCAGACTGTGTTAGCTGCCCATCCATCAGCCGTCCCTTTCTTCTTCCTTATAACCAGAACAGTTATATTTGCAGTGATATGTGAAGCCTGAACGAGAGATCATTAAAAATCTAAGCTGTGATAACCATCCGGCTCCCCTTTGCTGGACACTCATGTTCCCATCCTCCTTTTGCAGCTGGTGCGGACGTGACCCAGTGTTGGTGGCCAAGATGTGGTGGGACATTTGCTGAGGGTACAAGGCCTCTGATAAAAAGGAAAGCTATTTTGTCCTAGCCCTCTTACTCTTTTATATGAACAGATGCCTAGACAGAAGTAGACAAAATGTATAAGGAACGAGGCTGATGTGCAAGGATGGTTAAGAAAGATAAAAAGGGGAGCCTGGGTGGCTCAGTCGATTGAGTGCCAACTTTGGCTCAGGTCAAGATCTCACAGCTCTTGAGTTCAAGCCCCACAGTGGGCTCTGTGCTCACAGCTTGGAGCCTGGAGCCTACTTCAGATCCTGTGTCTCCTCTCTCTGCCTCTCCCCCAGTCAAACTCTGTCTCTCTCAAAAATAATTATTTAAAAAAAAATTTTTTTAAAGAAAGATAAAAGAACCTGTGCCCCTGGATAATATTGCCGACCTTTTAATGCAACCCTAGGAATACCTACCTTTAGTTTTCTTCTAAGTGAAATAGCAGATGTCTATATGGTTTAAGCCACAGATAGAGGAGTTCTGTCACTCTCTGTCAGAGGTCTCCATTAAACATACTATGGAGGGGTGCCTGGGTGGCTCAGTAGGTTGGAGCAACCAACTTCAGCTCAGGTCAAGATCTCCCAGTTTGTGAGTTCAAGCCCCACATCAGGCTCATTGTCGTCAGCACAGAGCCCACTTCAGATCCTCTGTCCCCCTCTCTCTGCCGTTCCCTTGCACATGTGGACCCTCGTGCACATGCTCGCTCTCTCTCTCTCTCTCTCTCTCTCCCTGCCTCCAAAAAGTAAACAAACATTAAAAAAATACGATGGAATACTATGCAGTGTGTGTGTGTATGTGCACACGCACACACGTTATTTATTTTGAGAGAGAGAGAGACATAGTACAAGCAGGGAGGTGTAGAGAGGGAGGGAGACACAGAATCTGAAACAGGCTCCAAGCTCCAAGCCATCAGCACACATCCTGACACAGGGCTCAAACCCACGAACTGTGAGATCATGACCTGAGCTGAAGTCAGATGTTTAACTGACTGAGCCACCCAGGCGCCCCTACTATGCAGTACTTTTAAAGGGAATCATATAAATCTGTATTTACTGATATATTAATTGTTAAAAGCACTATATATACACACATAATATATGTATATATTAGAAAAACACTTATGAATGTGTATATGCCTATATATCTGCATCTACATAAATTCTTAGCGAAAGGTCTTGAAAGCATACACACCAAAGTGATAACTGATACTGATGATGTCTGGGGACCTGGACCAAGTTGGAGATGAAGGTACACATGAGGATCTAGTCATTGCGATTATGATTGCTTGTACAACCAAACGTAAGTAAATAAAAAGTTAAGTGAAATAAAATTATTAATTTTTATAAGTTTATTTTTATTTCTTTATTTATTGAGAGGGAGATAGAGAGCAAGCAGGGTAGGTGCAGAGAGGGGGAGAGAGAGAGGCAGGGAGAGGGAGGAGGAGACAGAATGAATCCCAAGCAGGCTCTCTTATCAGCACAGAGCCCGATGCAGGGCTCGAGGTCACAAACTACAAGATGACAACCTGGGCCGAAATCAAGAGTTGGGAGGCTTAACCGACCCGACTGAGCCACCCAGGCGCCCTGAAATAAAATAATTTAAAATAAAAATAGTAAAGAGGTGAAATGTGCATTTTATTGACATCAAACTCCTATCAAAGTGCCGCAAATGGTCAAAACTTGGAATAAGTCATGGAGGCAAAGTGCCTTTAGTATCTATTCATGTTTAAAGTGTATGGGGAGTGCAGATATAAATGGTATATTCACGTATCTTCAACTGTCCTTTGAAAAGTGGATTTATTTGTGGTAAACAAACAAAGATACTGGGAAATACATGCCCTAACCATTTAGAGATACACGGGAAACAGATGTTTCCACACACGAAAGGATTTATTTCTCTACAGATGTTGCCACGGAAGATCTTATGTTGTCCTGTTGTGTGGCGAGTACATTATGAAAGAGAAGTACAGCTTTGGTTTGATCCATAAAAACTCTCCCACAAATGGCAACCCACAATATTTTCCAGAATCTACCACCATAAGATAGCAGATGGTGATGGTACAAATTGCAGAAAATTGTTAAGACATCATTTGTTGAATACATTATAACATTTATTCCTAAGACTAATAATGGAGCTAGACAGACATTAGCAGACAGACAAGAGAAAAAAATGTACGCTCGAAATGAGATTGAAATGAGAAAGAAAGCCAACTGGCATGATAGATCAGTAAAGCCAGGCCAAGACTTTGTGAAAATATAGGAAACTTTAATTTATAAAGAATTGAGGGGGCGCCTGGGTGGCGCAGTCGGTTAAGCGTCTGACTTCAGCTCAGGTCATGATCTCGCGGTCCGTGAGTTCGAGCCCCGCGTCAGGCTCTGGGCTGATGGCTCAGAGCCTGGAGCCTGTTTCCGATTCTGTGTCTCCCTCTCTCTCTGCTCCTCCCCCATTAATGCTCTGTCTCTCTCTGTCCCAAAAATAAATAAACGTTAAAAAAAAAGTCTTCCTTGGTAGACACCATTTTCTTTCCTGGTTTCTGTATCTTAATGACTCTCCTGGAAATTTCTCCTTTCCCTTTTTTTTAACAGCCTGATTTCTCTATGAGTGACCCACACCCCCCGCCTTGGATTCTCCTTTTTCCATCAGCTCTTCCCACATTCATTCACAGTGAATAAATCTCTTCTGAAAACAAAATTAGTCATTCTTGATTATATAATGCATTTTATTTTCCCTAGCTATTTTATGTGTTTCTGTTTCTTTCCTAATTAATGATATACTTTCTAGAGGTCAGTGAGTTATAATAATTTACAAGCATTTTGGTACCTAGCAAATTGGTGAGCCCAGAGAAGTATCCAAATTAAGAGCCATAAGGAACCTAAAATCACCTTATGAAATTCTCGTGTGCCATAAATAAGGAGACACTCAGAAAGATTTAGTCTTACTTAAGAATATACTGTTAGAGAAAGAACTAAGATTAAGACCTTGGAATTGATTTGGTCAAGCATTTTTTGAGAGCCTGCTACCTACCGGCACATTTTTCTAGCATTTCTGTATCAAAGGGCACAAGGAAATCAACTGGATTTTCAAGCCAGACTGGTCTTCTAATAAGCTGCTCATCTCATTGGAAAGGTAAGCAGCTGAAATCTGTAGCAGACGCTGCCAGGCAATAAGCAAGCCTGACTCCCTGGGTTGTGCTGAGATCCACCAAGATGATTGCTAATGGAAGATGTAAGAGATATCGTACTTGAAAACTCCAGCTATTTCCTAACAGCCGAGAGAAGACATGCACTAGATGTACCCAATAAAGGAATGGAGTCTGAACGTCTTACAAAAGTGGTCATGACCCAGCTCATACAAAGTTCCAAACTAAAGGAAACAAAGAGGGCACTGTGAATCCTAAAACGCTAAGGATATTCCCTCCCTCCCTCCCTCCCTCCGTCCCTCTCTCTCTGTCTCTCCCCCTCCATTCCTCCCTCCCTCTCTCCCTCTCTCCCTCTTGAAAGCAACAGTTAAACTAATTGCAAAGAACTTCAGGTCTTGCACTCAAATTAAATATTCATAGAACTCCATTTATGTGCTGCATTTAGAAGTTAAGAGACTTCAAAACCCTTTCCGCATTCCCAGTAGTCAGCTAATCCATTAGAAATGTGATACCCACCCTAACCCACAGTAACAGAGCGCCAGCCCAGGCGGCCAGCTGAGCTTGGAAGCCTTCTCAAGAGCTGCAAGGCAGGGGTTTGAGGATGCTAAGTCATTCTGGCAGTCAATCTCTGGCCCTTCTCACCAGTAAGGTTTATCACCAAGCAGCTGAGCAAAAGAGAGAGATGCTAAGGGGGATCGGGGGGGGGGGGCAGTGTTTCATGGTGACAAAGACATTATTTTCTTATTTGGTAATGACAATTGATTCATATGTGGCCTGGGGGAACAAAAAAGATCCAGTGCTCAAGGAATTTAAATATTTCTTTAAGCTGAACTTGCTTATAAACGTGTTTACACAAAGATTGCTGGGTGCTGTCTAGACAGTTGGCTTCCTTCCCACTGCGCATTTTGTTGGACAAGGGTCAGTCAAGTGCAGGCCTGTGGGCCACATTCAGCCTGCTGCTACCGGTTTTTGTAAGTAAAGGTTTATTGAAACACACCATGTCTGTTCGTTTTCGTATTATCATGTATATGAGACAAGAGAGATGCACACAACCAAAAATATTTCCTACTTGACCCTTTGGAGACAAAATTGCTGGCCCCTGCTTTAGAAAAATATCCTTATTATAAACAAAGTTCAATTATTTAGTTGAGTTAAGCTACATGTGGCTTCATTGCACTTAAATATATTAATTAACCACCTACACAAACATACATAGTATTAAGGAGGTGAAATGGAGAATTCAAAATGTGAGAAATTGCAGAATTCAGTCAAGTGAAATCTTTTACAGTCTGCTTCATCCGAAGAGGCACAAACGGAAGAAAGTTTTTAAGCAATACAATGCAACGCTTAAAGAGTAATCGCGTTTTTGATTCCGTCTCCTTGAATTTCCTGCCATTTGTCAGCATTTTCCGAACCTACTGGTAGAAATCACATTTTACTCTCACGATTCCTCCCACCCAGGGGTGGGGAAGAACAATTCCTGGTGACAAAAGAAATTGCTTGGGTGAAATCTGTTACAGACCAGATGGGCTGGAAAGCTTGATGGAAACAATCCTTCATAACCTCTCACTATCCTCCGAATGCTTTCTTATTTACTCAGAGCAAGCCTTCCATGGCACATAAGAAATGCATATGTTGCCTCACATATTATTTACCTGACATGTTGTTAGCAACTGGGGTTGGAAACCAGCTCAGGATATGATTTCTTAAGAGAAGACCAGGCAAGGGGACCCGAAGACTCGGGCCAGCATGGTGACTAGGTATGTAATTCTTACTGGAGTTTTTCCAACTCCTAACCTTTTGGAGATAAGAGCTGTTAAAAACAAACAAACAAATAAATAAGAACACTGAGGTCCTCTGTATATATGGATATTCTCTTGCATGCCAGAATCAAAGATGAGTGGGCAAGCCAACCCTATTCTCTCCAGGCACAAAAAGAACTGTTCAAGGGAAAAATAATACTTATTCCTTTGCAATCCTAGAAAGCTAACTTCTTAGATAATCTCCTAAGAGCCACCATGGTCACCTCTTAGACAATGGGGATGTGACTTTTTATAAACTTATTTAACCTGACATTTTAAAATCACAAGCAGTTATCATCATGCATTCTCCTGATCTTAGGATCACACATCACATTTCTTAAGCCCTGTTCAGTTCAGCCTTTGCTAATTTCCTACCATATGTGAGGACACTATGGTTCCAAATATGAATACGGCATATACTCTGCCCTTGATAAGTTAATAGTTTAGTAGAGGAGAAGAGATTTCAATATGCTGAATATATATTCAACAGATCATTTTAATATATTGAACATAATTTTCTCAGATCATTTCAAAATAATACACTAAAACCTAAGAAAAGGTTTACAAATTGTAATCCTGTCATTAATAATTTCCTCCCTAACTAGGAAGCAGGTGCACAAAATAAATGAATTAAAGATATGCATTAGAATAATGCTTTTCATCATTCTTTGTTCTCTGCCTGAACATTAGGAAGACCGAAAGCTCTAAATGCAAAGAGGAATAAATATTCACCTGAACACAGCTTTCAAGAAGAGATGGCTCTTTGTTGACTTTTTATACCAGAGGGTTTAATGGATTAAAAGCTCCTAAAGAACAGGAACTATGAGCTGAGCATCTTCGTACTTCCCACAGCATTTTACACAACATCGAGTCAACAAAGAGAGATGCCCGAGGTCTCAGAGTGAAGGAATGCTAAAATATGGGTCTGCTTCTCAAGACCTGTGACTCTTCACTGTATCGCCCTTGGGCCAGACCTGATGATTCAGAAGAGGAATCAAATCCCAAGTGATGGGTGCCATGTGCCCACACTTTGTATGCCTCCTACCCAGAGACCGGCTATGCTTGGCATTGTACAGCTTCTCCTGCAAAAGGAAGAAAGAGTTTCCGTGCTCCTACCACCCAAGTTTGCAGAAAACCAAGAGTTTCTCACCACACATCATTCCAATGTCTGGCTTCATTAAGGGCAGTAGACTTTGGTTTCTTGCAACTTTTCCCCTTAAAGCTTAGTATTCTCATTTCCTTTTTTTTTTTTTTACTATGTTCTCATAGACTGAGCTGTAAAAAGATTGTACTAAAAGCCATACCTGCAGTTGCAAATACTTTTAGCAACTCCTTAAAGGAGATTCTCTCTCCCTTCCCTTCTTTCTGTTTTTCTTTATCTTCTGTGTGCACAAGCACATGTTTATGTGAAAAAACAATGCTTGCCCAGTGCAGTTATTTGTGAATAGTTCCATTCTCTTCGTGTGCTGATCTGAATAATATGAGATAAAGTTGAAAGGTGGAAATAACCAGGAGAGGAAAAGAGTAAAATGTCAAAATATGAACAAAGGTAATTTAAATACTATATTAATATGTCGATATTTAAATACTATATTAATATGTCATTATTAATATAACAGCAACTTGATAAATTTTTAAAAATTACATTGAAGGAGTGCCTTGCAAGCAATTCAGGAACATACACATGATCTCTCCAAGTTCAGAGATTCACAACATTAACTTTATAACTTGTTCCTGCTGGTCCACATTTTTTATTTATTTTTTTAAAATATCTGAATCCCTTTCAGTTAAAATAAAGATGCGGGCCCAAGAATCTGGGGTGAAAAGTTCAGTGTTAAAAATATCTTATTTGTCACTACTCCTTGTGTGCTTAGAGACCAGTTTTCCTTAGTCTGACCAAGAATTAGCTTTTTGAAAAAAGTGAATTCTATTTGTTTCTTTTCACCCAAATAAATATTTACTTATAAAATCACATATTTAAACAAAGAATTCAGACGCTTCTCAAAAATGCTTTTCATATTTCATCCCATTGGTCTTATCCATCTAAAATTCTAGAAGGCATTTTCCTATAATTTAATTCCTATATTAGAGGTGATGGTATCTAAATCGTTCTTATTTCAAGCTCTTCCCTAGGAAGAGCAGAAACTGAGGCCTTATACACAATATACATTTTATAAGAATGAGAAAGGTCTCCACCAAATATGAACTTATTTTAAAAATATTTTAAGTTTATCTTGAGAAAGAGAGAGTGAGCATGAGCAAGGGAGGGGCAGAGAGCAAGAGAGAGAGAGAGAGAGGGGGAAAGAGAGAATCCCAAGCAGGATCCGCACTGTCAGTACACAGCCCAATGTGGGGCTCAAACCCAGGAACCGTGAGATCATGACCTGAGCCGATATCAAGAGCTAGACGCTAAACTGACTGAGCCATTCAGGCGTCCCCAAATATGAATTTATTTTTAAAACAATGTGGCAAGAACATGAGCTTCCTGCTCAAATACAACTCACACGTTGTATTTGGAGTTCACTTCCAGATGAATCAATCAGGTGCTAGGAGGATTTAAGGCCCAGCTCATAAAGCCTGTAGAAATAAAAAAGCAACCAGGTATTAACCTAACAGAGGGGCCCGGAGCAAGGCCGTCAGCCAGTGCTTCTCAACTGGGGATGAGTTTGCCTCCAAGGGGATATTTGGCCATGCCTAAAGACATCTGTGATAGCCACTACCAGAAAGGGGATGGGGAATGCTGCTGGCATTGAGTAGACTGTAGCAAGGGATGTTGCCGAATACCCCACCACGCACACGACAGCCCCAACACAACAAAGGGCCTGTCTGTCCTAAAATGTCAATAGTGCTGAGGTCGAGAAACCCTGTACTAGTCCCAGGATCCATCATCTTTTGAGAGTTGCCATACTCTATTATTTCAAGAAGTGTTCTTGCTAAGTAGCATGGATTCATCCTATAAATGGAAGCAAACAAAAACTAATTTTCTTTTTACTATTTCCGCAACACCCCTTAATATAACTGGAGTTCCCACTGGGTGTTGCGTAAGTAAGGCTGTAGATTAATGATCCTATCTCAGAGGTGACCCAGTTAAATGGAGACATTTTGGCCCTTCTCAAAACATTTGGAGGGACAATATTTTATTTTGCATGCCACTGCCAGTTCCTCAAAAGCCTTAAAAAAATTCAAGTTTAGAATATATAAGATCACAGTCAAAGTCAGAAATAATACAGTTTTTCATCTGTAAGCAGAGAAAGGGTATTTTAAAAAGGTAAAACATTCTTTAACTTTGATCTTATCTTCTTGGGGAATTTTCCACGTCTCAAAGTCTGGGGGTAAAGTAACATATTAGGTTAACAAAGTGCTACTTCTTTTTAGCCTTATAAAGTGCACTACAGTGGACAGCCAAGGACCAGCAAGCAGCTTCCCAATGTCATCCATCTCCTGCAGGACTGGTAGAGCCCTTAACACGCTAATGAGCCCTATGAATCTCTAGCGGTACATTGTATCCCATAGGGTTTCCTAAAGGACTTCCACCATAAAACTATTTGGTTCCATTTTATGGAACTACAATTCCAAACAGCATAGTTTAAAAGTGCTGGAATGATAAACCTGTTCTCTCCCCAATGAAATTTCCCACCACATGGAATAAAAGCCGTGGTCTTAACTGGCTCATCTGATGGAGAGCTGCCTTGTCTCTCATTTAACTGGACCAAGTCAAGCCCTTGGAAATGCAGTTCATTGGGTTGTTCTAATGGATATGGATTGGATATTTCTCTTACTCTTTAACAGCCAAATGGTCACATTCTATGAAATACAAAACACCCTAGGCATTGCTGAACTGGTGGGTTTTCTATGTTCTTTCTTGTTTAAAGAAACATTTCCAATGTATTGCTCTGTATATACTTAAAGGGGTGAAGCCACAGAAAACACAAGGATACATATTATTATGACCTTCAAAATAGCACTGTTCTTCCAAAGTCAAAAAGCCCAGGGAAGTTTATATGAATATCTAGAAAAGTATAAGTACAGGTGCAATGAGACAGTGTTTAAAAAAGGTTAATTCATAAAAAAGAGGATTTTTATTGAGTAGGATGGATTTTTAACCCCATATTAGACTGAGTAAATCATACTACTCTTTCTAAGTGTGCTGTCCTTCACTTCTATGATAGCAACACTTGCCCATGAACAAGGATATACACCATGAGGCACATTTTCAACTATAGGGAAGGACTTATTTTGAGTCACTCACATTCTCTCCCTGATCTTATCAAGAGTAAGCATTTGCACGGCTGCTGTTCACATTTCAATATTAGGTCTATTGCTGTTGAAGAAGTTGATCCATGGTAAATTTGAATCCATTGGTAAATCCAATAACCTCATTTTTTTTAAAGTAAGATTCTTTTTTTTTAAAGTTTTTTTTATTTATTTTGAGAGAGACAAAGACAGCATGAGCAGGGGAGAGGCAGAGACGGGGGGGGGGGGGGAG
>NW_024412400.1:13767320-13967101 GCF_014898765.1 Herpailurus yagouaroundi
GGGAGAGGGAGGGGGAGAGGGAGGGGGAGAGGGAGAGGGAGAGGGAGAGGGAGAGGGAGAGGGAGAGGGAGAGGGAGAGAGAGAGAATATGAGAATCAAAGGCAGGCTCTGCACTGTCAGCACAGAGCCCGATGCGGGGCTCAAACCACAAACCATGAGATCATGACCTGAGCTGAAACCAAGGGTTGGATGCCTAATCTATTGAGGCACCCAGGTGCCCCTAAAATAAGATTCTTACTGACTGAGTGAATCAGCCACATATAAGAATATAACCTCATTATACTAGATAGTATATATCTAAATATATATATATATATATATTTTAATATATATATGTATAATAAAATAAACATGTATTTATTTTAATAGCATAGGTGTTTGTATTCCAATATGGCCACAAAATTATACTAGATAGTATATATCTGAAATATACTTACATATATTTAAAAAATGTTTTTAATGTTTATTTATTTATTTATTTTTTGAGAGACAGAGCACAAGTTGGGGAGGAGCAGAGAGGGAAGGAGACACAGAATCCAAAGCAGACTCCAGACTCTGAGCTGTCAGCACAGAGCCTGATGCAGGGCTCAAACTCACGAACCGTGAGATCATGACCTGAGCCAAAGTCAGACACTTAACCGACTGAGCCACCCAGGTGACCCAAATACACATATATATTTTTAATAGCATAGGTGTTTGTATGCTAAAATGGCCACAAAATTAAAACTTGCCCTCAAATCTGAGACAGTACCAAAGGAAAAGGAGGGGTGCAACAAAATTACATTCAATTCAATTTTTTTTTCTTTCTTCCAAATACAGAAGTCCTGAGATGGGAGCAAATAGATGATCCCTTCTTTCAAAGAGCTTACTTGTAGTTATTTTTCCTCTTTACCAATTATAAAGCTGTCTCTATTTTGGGCAGTCTCTCTTTCTTTCTCTCCCCCCACCTCTGTTCTCATTCATTCACTCACTCAACATCATTTGAACACCAGCCAGGTATTTGAACAGGACGAGAGTAGTGTAGTGGCATTAAACTCAGACCAGAAAAAAACATTAGAAAACAGTGGAAATTAATCTGATTCATAAAAAACTGCATCAGCAAATATAGACTCAAGGGACCAAAACAACTACTCTGGGACAAAGAGCTATGTTGCAGCTTAATAAATATTTTCAATACTTCACTAAACCTCCTTTTCATATAACTCAGGGGTCAGCAAACCACATACAGCTTGAGGACCAAATCCAGAGGGCTGCCTGTTTTTACACTACTCACAAGCTAAAAAGGTGTTTTGGAAACATTTTTTTTTTAATGTTGGGAAAAAAATAAAAAGAATAGTAATATTCTCTGACGTGAAAATAACATGAATTCAAGTATCACTGCTGTTCATACTAAAATTTTAGTGGAGTACCACCAGGCCCATTCACTTGTCTACTGTCTGTGGCTTCTTTCATGCTAGAACAGCAGAGCTAAGTAGTTGTAACAGAGACCTTATGGCCCACGGAGCCTAAAATTTTTACTATCTGGCCCTTCAAAGAAAAGATTTATCAACCTCAGATATAATTGGCCTGAGAAAAGCATTATGTGTGCACACTGTAACTTCAAATTCTGTACTGCTAAAAACAACCAATAAGAGGTTTTTCCATTTGTCTACCAACATGTAAAATAGGTCAGAAAAAGAGAGGCTATATCTAAATCTACATGCAAGTACATGGGAAGAAGGACTAAAGGCATCACAGTAGTCTATGATTTTGTAGTAGGACTCTGGGGTATAAGAATAAAAATATATCCAAGAATCACCAGATAATCCATTTATCCACTCAGATCAGCATTGTCCTGATCCTACTAAAAAATACTAAGTGTGGTTTACATAATCAAGTTTAGGAAGAATTAAGAAAGAAATAAGAGTAATGAAGAAATTTAGAAACTAAATGGAAAAACATTAAATAAATCAGGATAATTCACTGACGAGAGAATAAAACCATGGGGCAATTTACTATTAGCCTTTGAGGCTTAAGGAAAGCAAAGCAGAGACAATGATCATGACCTATAATAAAAGGCACTGAGCTTATGCATTAGGGAGACTTTTCTGGCAAAGCATTTTGTTCACATGGATCTGAGTTACCTAGAAAGACAATTGGTTCTTGAAGTCTTCAAGTCCTGGAAAAAACAAAAACAAAAAAAGACATTCATCCATTCTATCCTTTAGGGAAAAAAAATGGACTTGTGGCACCTGACTGGTCAGTTGGAGGAGAGTACAACTCTTAGAGTCGTGAATTCGAGCCCCATGTTGGGAGTAGAGATGACATACATACATAATACAAACTTTTTAAAAAATTGGCTTAAGTAAATAAGCTATATTAAGTGACCTCTTGGATATTTGGACTTCTGATTATTCTAAGGCTATTTCTGCAAATCTAAAAATGTTAATTTTCTTCAAACAATTTTTTTTATATTTATTTCTTTTTGAGAGAGAGAGAGAGAGAGAGAGAATATGAATGAATGAATGAATGTGTGGACAGGGGAAGGGCCGAGAGAGAGGGATACACAGAATCCGAAGCAGGCTCCTAGGCTCTCAGTTGTCAGCAGGGAGTCCGATATGGGACTTGAACTCACAGACCTTGAGATCATGACCTGAGCCGAAGTTGGACACTTAACCAATTGAGCCACCCAGGTGCCAAAAAAAAAATATTAGTAATTTTCAATAGCAGTTGGAGAAGGAAAGGAGAGGGATGAGCACATACAATGAAGATTACGGTGTCTGCTGGTTGTCCCCATAAAATAGGGGTGGGATGGGGTAAACGTCTCCCTAAGTAACTTTGCTGCATGAGCTCTAAACAACTCAGATCAAGATTCTTCTTGTCAGAAGCAGCGCTTTTCAAACAGTACTGATATTTTTGGCCTCGATTTATACCGATCAACAAGCATATGTCTGTAGGGATTAAATTAATTAGAGGAGATCTGCTGGATGATGTTCAAAGACAATAAAATTCCTCAAGGTTTACAGGCCATACAAGTTGGAGCACAAAGTGGTACACCTTGGGGGAAGATTAAGAGAAACTAATTTTGTACCCAAAAGACTGTCATTTTCTATCCCCATGCAAAAGGGAGACTCTGCTTCAACACGTTTCCAATCGGAGAACTAGGTTAATGCCTATATAGTTATGTGTGTAGGGAAACAAGTCCTGAAAGAATAAACTGAGAAAACTGAATTACATGAAGAAGTATGAAGTATAAAAGGCAAATAACCTCTTTAAAAAACATTTTCCGGGGCGCCTGGGTGGCTCAGTCGGTTAAGCGTCCGACTTCGGCTCAGGTCATGATCTCGTGGTCCGTGAGTTGAAGCCCCGCGTCGGGCTCTGTGCTGACAGCTCAGAGCCTGGAGCCTGCTTCGGATTCTGTGTCTCCCTCTCTCTCTGACCCTCCCCCGTTCATGCTCTGTCTCTGTCTCAAAAATAAATAAACATTAGAAAAAAAAATTTTTTTTAAATAAAAAACATTTCCCAAATTCCAAAGAAAAGGAAGAGGACATTACACTGTTACTTTCCTTTTTTTTTTTTTAATGCTCTAAAAACAGGATAAGAGAATGGTTTCACTTAATTAAGCCATAGGATAAACTTCCAGACGAAGAACGAGATTAAATCTTGAGTCAATTATTTCAAAAGCTCAAGACTCTTTGAAAGTAGGATTATCTCCAACTAGATGTCTACATGGACATATAGTCCTTCCATACCCAGCAAACAGCAGAGATACTACTTGATAAGATTTCTTCCATCCCAGACAACCTGCTGAGTAGATGAACGAAATGGCAACTTGTAATTTACTATTTATGGGTTACTCAAGTCCGACTTGCATGAAGACCTCAAACACTTGTCCCTCTCCCATTAAAATCATTCAGGGAAGGGCCCCTTATTTTTCTTTTCTACCAAGTTCCTAGGTGATGCTCCTGCTGCCGGCCCAGGGATCCCACTATGACAATCACAGGTCTAAAGCCATCTCTGTTGTCCTTTCATATAAATAGAAGAAAGCCACCAAAGACCCACTTCAATAACCTAACTCTTAGTCTGCCATCTCTGAACATGAACATTTTTTACATTACGCTTAATTAGCACCTTCTATAAGACTTCTGTGTAATTAGCTACCAATGATACAATCAAGTTTTGTCATGACCCACTCTATTCAAGAAAAGATACAAAGCATCCAGTTCATCTAAGTCCTGTGAAATAAAATTACATGGAGAGGAGTATTTATTTGGCCAATGGCCAAAGGCTAAGATTCTACCTAGGTCCCTCAACTCTTAGTGCTACAAATTCAATGAAAACAAACACACACAAAGCTATTCCAGATCGCAGCTGGCACTTCAGAGCGTTCCATGGGCAGTGGAAAGAAACAGAGATATAATGACACAATTTAGAAAGCTTGATTCTGAGATTGTAATTCTGAGAATGTGAAATGCAACAAGCTCATCAAGACCTTGAACATACTAAAGCATCACACCAACATGTAGCTATTGCAAATACTACCTTCCCTATTGGTTCTGATACACCCAGGGAGGAATATCCCCAATTTTATTTTATGTTAGTAATTATTTACAATGGTGTTCAACCTACAAAGTACCATCTCAAAGAATGATTCCTTTATCCAGTCAATATCTAAGGACTAGTTAATAAGAAGCATAGTCTTATAGAAAAGATACATTCGAAGAACATTCTTAGTTAATTGTGTATAGATAAGTTGAATCATTTTACATGTAGTAAGCGTCACTGCTATAGGAACCATATGCAATAAATCTTTTAATTGAGCTAAGTAATTTGAAGTTAAATAATTTAACTATTTAACATTGGTAACTTTAGGTTTGATGTAGCAAACTCAGCATGTGAGAAATAGCGGCGCAACAATTTTATGCTCTTTGGTGAATAATCAACCTTTGCTTTCATGAAATTTAGCCCCTATTATTTATATCACTTGAGTGAGGTGGGGGGAAGAAAACAACAACAATAACAACAACACAAAACAGGGAAAGACCAAAGGAAAGGAGAAAGAGGAAAGGAAAAGAAGGGAGGGAGAGAAAGAATATTCATTTTCTCCTTAAATGGTAGGCGATTTTAAATTCCATACTATGAGACTGCTCTGTGAACGTTTAGCATAAATAACTACACAAACAAAAGCTGAGGAATTCATGAAAACCTGTGAAGGCTGTTAAACACACACAATATCTATATTGTAGCACAAGTACCAACCAACTAGTTATTTAGTGAAGGTTAGCCAGCTATGGGGAAATGGGACATTTTTAAATTTAAATGAATGTTATCTTGAGGTTTTCAAAGCATTTGACTTCCAGTTCTTGTAGACTTATGCATATTAATACCTCGTGACCAAAATGCTACAGAGCCCATTCCATAAAACATATTTAAATGGTTATACTTTCCCAAAGTATTAAGAATTACCAACAACTATTAAAGGGCATAACTAGGTCTGAGTTTCCCTGAATTCCGTAAGCATACAGCACATCCATTTCAAAGGCTTGGATACCCAAAGAAGTGTAATAACTCTGCTAACTAGAGAGAAGACATCTCACATAAAGTGAAAACAGACTGGCAGATAGTAACACATGCCCCGGTTGTGAAATGCAGTTGAATTTAGAGCTCCATCTGTTCCCAGACTTGAAAAGTCTGGGGTTTTCTCAAAACCACCACAAAAGATTTGTGTGTTGTACCAACAGAATGCAGACATTTTATAAGCATCGGGCCAAATAATCATTTATAAATAAATCCCCATCTTTATAACCCAAAAAATAGAACACATGCAGTAAGAACCTGCCAACCCTGGACACAATACCACTGGCCCCTCATATATTGTCACGGTTTCTCTTTTTAGATGCATCATACATCTTATGAAAATGGAGTAACAAGCAAATAGCCAGTTTTCCCAATCTGCAAGGATATTTTCAGGACTTTGCCCTTGAAAAAGGTACCTTCCTCACCACAATCATTTCAATCACTTTCTTGCAAGAAAACACTGCGTGGAAAACATCAGCAATCTAACATCAGGCAAGTTTTCCTCCTTGATAATAAATATGTTAGTTTGGGGCAGGCTCACAAAGAATCCAGACAGCTCTGATCTGGCCCTATTCCAGCAGTGAAGCGTCTGGTGTGGGAGGAAAACCATCAGATGTCTTTCAGATGTGTACTTCTATCTACCCCTACTGTCTGCAGCTTGAAACAGAAGTGGCTGCCATTAAAGACCTGTCTTTTGGGCACTGGGGCAAAACGTCCTTACTAACCACGATGTCCAGTCAGCTGAGAACACGGTGTATTTATTGAGGAGGGACCTTTTGAAAACGTGTGGCATATGTCAGGTTAGATACCAGATAATTACCAAGCCTTATAGGCCACTCTTTGTCAGGATTCATAGCCAGAATTCTAACATTAGTGTGCAGCTCCAGTTTCTTTTTGCAATTTACATATATTCCCCAGGAGAGCTGAAGATGGTAAGTCTGGTGCTAGACTACCAACTTATTTTACATAAGTTTCATGTGTCAGGGCTCAGCCAAAGCCCCGAAATGGGGCATTTGGCCAGCTTCCCCATAGATGCAGTAAACAGACTGAAGGAAAAAACAGTGGTGCTTCTACAAAAATACCCTACGTCACACTCTGGAAGTAACAGAAATTAATGTAATGCTTAAGAGGGAGTGTGTGCACGACCTATTCTAAAGCACAAAGAGAGCAACATTTAACAGGGGATTCTTGGGGCACCTACACGGCTCAGTTGGTTAAGCATCCAACTTCGGCTCAGGTCATCATCTCACGGTTCACGAGTTCAAGCCCCACGTCGGACTTTTTGCTGACAGCCCAGAGCCAGGAGCCTGCTTTGGATTCTGTGTCTCCCTCTCTCTCCCGCTCATGTTCACTCGCTCTCTGCCTCTCTCTCTCTCTCTCTCTCTCTCTCTCAAAAAAAATAAACAAACATTAAAAAAATAGAGGACTCTTGAAGCTATTGCTGGTGTAGATCCTTAATCTGAGTTACCTCTGGATATCTAGAAATGAAATGCCGAAGCATTCATCATCAACTCTGGTGACTGCAGGGCCAGGGTGGTAACCTGTAAGCAGCATCTAGTGGCAGAGAGTAAGGGAAAAAAAAAAAAAAAAAAAGGGAGTGGTGGGGCCTCTAGCCAACTCCAGAGAGACTGAGATTCTCATTCCATTTTTCAAAAACATATCTGACACTATACTCTAGCAGGTGAATTTACCTACCATTTGTGTTCCAAAATGGACACTGGGGTAACTGAGTGAGGTTAGGAAGACTGGCATTCAGCAGCAGGCGGGGCAGAGTAGAGTTACCTGCCTTCACTACCAAGCCATGGAAACGTTTCACAGTAAATTAGGTCATTTACAGATCAGGTGAAGAGTATAGCTGTGGAAAACAGGACATTTAAAACAAAACACAACTTTGCCTATATGTGATGTGGGCTGTATTTCATATGGGCTGTAACTTATGCTCTAGTAATTTACTGAGTTCTATTTAAGCCTTGTAAATTTGGGGAAAAGTGCCTTAAAGATGAACCTTATACATGTTGCATTATAAACGCATTATAAAATACGCAGTGACTCGGCAGGGCAGAAAGTTGTTGGAGGACTGGGGAACATTCACTGTAGATGAGTGGTGGGGTCATGGGCAAAGAGGCAGTTAAGAATATAGTAGCATTCACAGAAGAAGCCAAATGTTAAGGGATGTTAAGGCAGTCACGTTACAGGTAAAGTAGCCATGTCCACATCACAAGACTCATAGATACGCCAAAGAATCATGAGAACATAATGGGCAGTAGACAGGAATGAGTGCTGATGTTCATGGAGTAACATGTTGTGTGGAAAGTGCCACCCTGTGGCTAGGGGCAGGGCTTTGATGACAGATGCTGAGGTTGGAATCCCAGTTCCCTCACTAGCCGTGTGTGACCCTGACCAAGTCAGTTAACTTTTCGGTAGCTCATTTTTCCTCCTCTGGAAAATGGGGATGATAATAAACGTAGGGCTGTCTCACAAGATTTTTATGAGGGACGGAGGAGTAAGTATTTGCAGAGCATTTAAAACCCTGTCTGGTATAGAATTTCATATCGTCTAAATACAAACATATTGGGTATTTTACAAACATTATTTTATCACATCCCATCAACAAATCTGCAAGATAACATTGTTCCCTATATGATTTTTTACAGATGAAGAACTGAGGTTCCGATTCTATCAGGAACCTTCTAAGGATCTTGGAGCTGGAAGTTGGCAGGGCTGGGATTGGCATCTCACCTTCCCCCATTATGTCATACCACCACCAGCATCAGGGCATGATGTGTGGTGTCACATTCCAGAAGGCTGCCTGGCAGCGTTCTCTACATTGGAGTTTCTGTTCCTAACAGTGTCTTTCCCTGATCACTACTTACTGTAAGAAACTGGCCAGACCCTCCCCAGGACTGTGAGAAATTCTGATTTTTTGTTGTTTATTTATTTACTCATTTTGAGAGAGACAGCATGAGAGGGGTTGAGGCAGAGAGAGAGGGAAAAAGAGAATCCCAAACAGGTTCTGCACTATCAGCATGGAGCCTGACACGGGGTTCAATCTCACGACCTGTGAGATTATGACCTGAGCTGAAATCAAGAGTCAGATGCTCAACTGACTGAGCTGCCCATGCTCCCCAGGACTGAAAGAAATTCTCCAGTCATATCTAGCCATGTTGGGAATTAGGAGATAGGAAGGGAAATAACTTTTTCATGAATATGCAAATAAACTTTAAATGACATCTGCATATTTTAAAAAGGCACAAAGAGTAAATATGAGCCTCTGTGGCAGAAGGAATGGATGTTGCATATAACTTTGTGGTGCCTATCATCTTAACCACTGTGAAATAAATATACTGCCAGTGCCTTGATATTTTTTGTCAAAATGTGAGCAACTCCAAGTGATGCATTAGAATAAAAGTTAAAAAATAAAATAAGAGAGACGGAGAGAAAGTCATGGGATTTTTTTTTCAATAATCATGAGAAACCAAGGTTCAGATTTGCTTGCATAGGCAAACAGACTGCCCAGAGCTCTAATATCACATATGGAAATCCCAAGTTCTGGCGTGCATGCATGATGGACCAGACTCTGGAAAAATCTCATGCCAGGGAGAACTGGGGATTGTCAACCATTCATGTCGAGATTGGAATGTTACTGTCCCATTAAAGTTTCCAAGGCTTTTCCCCGAAGAAACTTTACAGGCACCCGGGGCAAGCTTTGCCCAGAGCCTCAGGACTCAGAAGGCACTCAGAAAGCAAAGGCTTCTAAAGAGGGAAGCGAGAAGTAAATATATGGAGGAAGAGAGAAGGGAGGAAAGGGATTATATAAAGCTGTTTGGAGGTAAGCTTGAACAGCTGAAGGACAGAATGAGAGAAACAGAAGCAAGAGAGGGAGATGGTAACTTTTAACACACAGCTGCAGCAGGGGAGCAAAGGAGGAAGATCATGAACTATAGGGTGAGATGTCATGCAGTGGAGTCCTCAGTGTGGGGGGACAATGGCACTTTCAAAGGAAATTCTCCACATTTCCTACTCGAAGATGGAATGTTCTTTAAAGCACAGAAAAATAGGACTGAGAGAGGTAGGGGAAGGCCTATGGTAATTCATTTCTTAGGCCTCTGCTTCCCTCTCCTTACCCCACGCCAGTGGTTTTGGGTTTCCTCCCAGCATCCAGTGCAGAGAAAACAAACAAAAATGCAGGATCCATGTACAAGCGCTTTACCCAGAGTTCAAGCAACCCACATGTCACTCAAATGTCTGCTCATACCCAGTGTCTAAAGTGTGACATAAAAGGAAAAAGAACTCAAGGGAAGGGGGTGTCTGGGTGGCTCAATCAGTTAAGCATCTGACTCTTGATCTTGGCTCAGGTCATGAGCTCACAGTTGTGAGGTAGGGATCCACGCCCAGCATGGAGCCTGCTTGGGACTTCCTCTCCCCGTCTCTATCTCCCCGCAACCCTCTCTCTACTTTCAAAAAAAAAAAAAAAAGAACACGAAGGAAGACCAAAACCAAGGTGTCCTCCTTGCTTCTCTAGTTCGAGCACCATTTAGTTTCCGCCTTTCTTCAAACCCTAAAGCCACACCAAGGGGATGCGCTGATAATCCCAGCACAAGGGCGGCATGTCTCCAAGAGTCCAGATTCTCTTGGGCTTCGTTCTAAGAATACCCAGGGACAAGGTATCCAGTCACACCTGGGACTAAGGGAAAGAGGAACAAGATGGTCTTAGATGTTGCTTGTCAGGGATTACCCCTACTGCCTCAAGCAAGAGCTTCCAAGCTGGATTTGACACTGAAACCGCAGTTTCCGAAGATGTTGTCTGGTTGCTGTATGATGGGGGAGGAATGGTGCTGCTCCTGTCCCCTCGCTCTGACTTCAAAGCCTGCCTATTTGTGACATTAGCAACTGCTGAGATGAAAGCAGCAAGGAAATCAGTCTGCAGTGAGTGGACTGGGGCTGGCAGTTATATGTGTCACTTTTATCCTGAATGAGGAGACTACAGAGAGAGATACAAATGATTTATTGTACACTGAGCCAGACAATCCTGACTTTGAAAGGAAAAAAAAATAAAAAAGCCCAACAAGTGTATGTTTCCCTCCTCTCAGAAGATTCTATTTTGATGAAATGGACAGATTCCACCAGATTCCTCATGTGTTTGCTATGTGTGTGTATATGTTGCGACAGGAGGACTTTTGGCTGAAGTGTCTATTGCATAAAAGACATGACCTCCAGCATGTTTTAGCTTATTAGTTCTCAAACCCTGTTGGATAGCATGAAATTTAATTTTTTGTCCCATCATGGGAACTGGGAAGAATTGAGATCCTAACCATGACCTCACATTCCATGAAAAATAAACTTCTGAACCAAGTGTACATGTTAGCCAGTTCTATTTTAGTTGCATATGAGAGAAAACCCCAAAACTAACTGACAGTAAAAAGAGAAATTATTGTCTCTTGTAAATGTAGAGTCCAAGAGGAAATCTAACCTCAGGCATAGTTTGATCCATGGTCTCAGGGAGTGATACAAGCTGGTTTATCTCTCCATCTCTCAACTCAGTTCACTGAAGTCCATATCCATATTTAGGCTTCTCCATCAAGCAACCTCATGATGGCAAGATAGCTATCAGTAGCTTCAGTATTTTACCCTTACAAGCCTAAATCCAAAGGAGAAAAAACTCTTAGCAAAAGCTCCATAAAATCCTAGGTTTCACTATGATTGGACTGACCTGGGTCACATAACCACTGAACTAATCACTGAGGTTAGGGAAGTCCTGGGCTCAGAATAGTCAGGCCTGAATTACCAATCTCCCTCTTTGAGGTCCATGTAAATCTCATAAACTGAAAAACTGAAGTTTTTCGCAGGGAAAATGTGCTAACTTTACCCTAAAATTAGGACGTGGAATCTGGACAGGCATAACAAAAAACACACACTAATTCACAGTGGAATATTTGAGAGATTTGCTGCTAACATATGAGTGGTATTTCTCTCCTAGTACTCAAAGGTAAATACGTGCTCACAGATTCCAAATCGTTTTTTAAAAGTATGGAATAAAGTTTAAATTTGAAAAATTATACTTCTCTGTAAATTTGCATTAATGATCTATTTTTTTTTTAATTTTCCTAGCTGAATACCTCTATCCAATTTGTTATACATTAAGAAGAATGTTGTTCAATGCCTTCAATACTGGTTTGTCAATGTATTGCCCTTCTCCCACCAACTGGGCCAATGTCAAGCAAAAGAGACTACAAGACACAATCACTATTCTCCTTGACTCATGCCTTAGTAGTGACCAGTCACCAAGCTCCTCCATATACTGGATCTGTGCTAAGTACTTTCAACAGAAGTCTATAACCCTCAAACCAAAAACTATGTTGTTTTAACAAAGTCACACAGCTGATAAATAAAAGAAAAACAATTTGAACCAAAATTGGTCAAATAGCCCCCTAGGCTTTTTCTCTTGTGCTAATAAGCTGCCTTGCATTCGCTGAGTATGATTCTACCAGGTAATCTTCTTCTGTACTTTGAGTTTAAGCTTGTCCCCATTTTACCAGTATCAATCTTAAACCTACTTGTAGACATCCAGGATGCTGCTCCTGAAGCTCTGCTGATCATGGCTGCCTTCTCTAATAGATCCGGACCATCTTAGTAACTGAGGCTTTCCAACACTATGAGTATGAACAGACAATTACACCCTGTTACTAATTCTATTCAGGTCAAGTAGGATGTGCTATCCATTGCTGAATACAACATGTGCCTTTTCAATCTCATTCCATTTTCATAGTGCTCACTTGGACAGCCTTCTAAATTTTCCATCTATGAATGTCCATCCATCTCTATCTACAAAAACCGTAACCATTAGAGATTTAGACATTGCTATGAGACATTACTATTAGAGATTAGACATTGCTATGGTCTTTTGGAAAGATAATTTTGAAATATACATCAGAACTCTTGAACATAAACATATCCTTTGACTTAACAACCCCATTTCCTGGGATTGATCTGAAGAAGATAAAGATGTATGCATGGAGCTAAATAAACAAACAAGAACACACATATTGTAGCAATATTAATAGTGGAAGAATTGGAAACAGCTGAATTTTCAATGTATTCATGTCCATGCCAATAACAGTCACAATGTACAGGTTATAAAACAGTATGTACAGATTGATCCAATTTTGGAAGATATGCTGATCGGCCCTTCCAGATTTACTCGCGATCCTCTCTATGCTGCTCTTTGTGCCAGAAAACTAGTTTGTATGCACTGTTCAGTGGGCCCTTTTGATCTCTGCTTCCAGTTGGGTTCAACCAGTAGGCAGCTCTGGCCCAGTATCTGACACATGGGGGAGAAAGGAGATCAGGGTGTTTATTTTCTAGATTCTCTCCCTGTGAAGTTACTGGAGCTGGCTAAGTGTCTTGAATGAAGGACAGCGCTGCTCTCAAGGTAGAAAGTTTTTCTCTATTCTCTGTCCTTCCAGGTTCCAGTGATCACAGCCTCCCTTTATCCCTTCATTAACAGGCCTGGGGTTAGTAACAGCTCCTTCACTATTACTAGCCCCAGGTTACTGCACCACCCCTGTGCTTCCTCTATGTTTACCCACCCATATAATTTGACCATGCCATCTGTTTCCCATCAGGACCTTGACTAACACAACACCAATACAAACATCCTCACTCATAAAAGGGATAGAAATCTTACAATAATATACCGCCAACAGCCAGCAATGGGCATCTCACAAGGTGGTGGTATTATGAGTAATTTTTATTTTTTCTCCATATGCTTTTCTGTACTTTCCAATTTCATATAATCGATATATAATACTTTCAGAATTTCAAAGAACCACAGGTATTATGTTCTTACAAATCTAACTTATGACAAATGTCAGCCCTTCAATACATTTCACCCTGATCATCTATACCCTCTAAACTTGCCACTCTCTAAACTGAATTTTTCCACCACTTATTTTCTATGCTATCTATACGATGCTCATAACTTCCTAGCAGTGAGGCTCTTTTTAAATGTGCATGTGTTTATGTATACCAGCCTTACTCAATGACGGATTTACAAAAGCACAATTTGTATATAGCACTTCTCTTTTCTGAGATTAAAATCTCAAAATTTGGAGGGCAGGGGCCAAGCTTTATGCTGTCTCTATTCCCTACTGTACCTATTACACAGTAGACAATCAATAAACATGGATAGAATAAATGAAATCTATACAAGAGATTTAAAATCTCATTTCTGTCATTTCAACTTCCTTCCTATCAACTTTCCCTCTATAAGCAATAAAAATGAATCATTTGAATTCAATTTCTCTACAGATCCATCTTCTAGAGAAAGTGCAAATCAGGAATGAAACAGCTTGAGGCAAGCAGTCTGAGGGACTGGGGAGAAACAGAGGGTTGGAAAAAGCCACTAAGAAAGCACGATAATGAGTTCTTGGGTAATCAAGAGGTGGCTAAGTTTTACGACTAAGCTTTCTCACTAATAACAAATCTTGAGATTTTAGTTTGAGACCTCTAAAAGTTATCAGTGCAGGAAGAAATCAGAATAACAGTATTTGGGTCATAATTATTCATTGCAAAAAAGAAGGCAGCTAGACTACGATCAGTCTTACAGAGGATCAAATTGTGACCTGATTCCTCAAAGCACCATTTCTTACTTGCTATTTCTATTTTCCCCAACTTCCTATTATAAAAAGAGGCAGTGAGTCTAATTAGGTATTTGAATAGTCACCAAATACAATCTTCTAAGTTCAATTTCGGCAATTGTAGAACAAGGTACTCCTGTGAGAGTGAAATGGACTCTACAGGGTGGCTGGCCAGAGTGACAGAAAGTTTCCACCATCCTTCTGGAGGAATCCTTACTGTGGTCTCCATTTCTGAAAATCCCAACCTTATTGGGCATGTCACCACTTCCATGGTGGTGGCAAGTTAATGGGAAACAGTTATTGAAACAGGATATGACATGACCAAAAACACAAACCTGTGTCTCTGTGCCTCCTTTTTCAGAGATTCTGAGTGGTACCCTGCAGTAAAGCAGGTGAAACACAGTGGAGACACAGTACATCTGACTAATTTATTTTCATTGACTTTGACCATAAAAAAGGTAGGAACAACTTGTTTTCAACATCCCCAAGAAGTTCTGGATCTTGCTGTCTCATAAAAATGTATTTTATCGCAATCCAGATTCACATACTGCTTGTCTCACCCTTGGCCTATAATACAACTGCCTTTCAATGTTTCCCAGACCACATGTTGGTTGCCACCCAATATGTGCTTCCATGTAGCTCTTATTATTAAAATAACATTATCAAGAGGGAGTTTCAGGACCAATGATAGGAAATGAACATGTCCAGATGCCACCAATACCTCTGATTCATTATCTTGAGCTCCATTGGTATTCCTGCCTCACTCCAGTTATCTTGTCTGTTTTCACACATTATCTACTCTCCTGAATTCAGTGAATTAAAGAACGCATTTCATTTCTACCAAATGAATACACAACACAATGTACATTTCTCTCTGTAAACCATTTACTAAATACACTCACTGTACTCAGCTCTTAACTGATAGATTCTGTACTCGAATACAGTAAGTTTCTTTCCTAACTATTCTTATGCATACATTACTGCCAATAGGTTGTCACTTTTCCTATATGTTGGGATACCCCAACATATAATTCTCCACTGCCCCCCTCAGGCATGCAGAACTCTCAAGTTTCTCTTATTAAAAGCTGCACTCAAAATCCTATCAACTAATTCACACTCAACTATAATAGTATATACATCTTGCTAGATTTTTCTAGGTCTTTCTAGATTTTTCTAACCTAAAATATAAAATATTTAAGTTAAGAGGGCAAATCTCTTAAGGAAGAATTTCAGGTACTAATGGCTGGTGCTGGGTTGTTGAGGTGGGAGCAGCGGTGTTTTTAGAGGAATAAGTTCACAGAGTTTTCCCAACCCTGGCAGGTAGGCTCACAAAAGTCACATGTCAAGCTGCCCTGCATAAGAATAAGAGCAGTCACAGCTATTATGTGTTATTATACTACATTTTTTTAAGTGTCTTTTCTTTTCAGAGTTGGGATATGAATTTTAAAATTTTATTTCATGTTCACTGCAATTCTATGAAACAGCCCTGTTATTCTCACTTTATGGTGAAGAAACATAATTTGGTCAAAACCAGCCAACTAAACAAATGGCAGAGTGGGAATTTCAACTCACAACAGGATTCTCAAACCCATGGTCTTATCTGTTGTAGTCTGATTTTTGGTGGTCTCAAATAAATTGAACTTTTAAGATATTTACTGGACAGACTCATTTTTGCCTTCATAATTTCTTGTTTTTCTCAGTACTCTCTGATCAATATCATGAGGTAAGGTGATAATTGCTTTTGAACCTCTCACATTTTTCAGCAATCCCATTGTTGATCTGGTCATTTTTAAACTCCATGGAAAGCTTACGTGGGGTAGATGTTTCCATTAAAGTTATTTTTTTTCTCCCTAACCCCTTCCCAACTAATGAAAAAAAAATGTGTGTGTGTGTGTATATATATATATATACACACACATATATATACACACATATATATACATATATATATATATGTATATATATTGAAGGGGACATTAAAGCTTGCATTTATTCCAACCTTATTACTAATCAAACAGAAAAAAGGAAAATGAATCAACGAGATACAATATTGCATCTGTCCTAAGTTGGTGATACTATGGGAGGATGGGTGGTTTCAAACAATGCTGGGAAGGATATAAATAGATAAAATTTTTGTGCAGAACAATTAGTTAATATAACCCAGGAATTCCACTGCTTTGAACTTGTTTTAATTAAATAATTGGACGCACACCCAATAATTCGTGTGAATATCTGTCTTTGTATTAGGAAAAGATAACCTAAATATATGACAATAAGGTCAAAATAAAGAAAGTTTGGTACATTTATAGGACAGAGTAATATATAGCAACTATAATGCTTTCTAACAATTCTAATGGAAATGAAAACTTGGAATACTTAGTGGGAAAAGCAGGTGTAAAACATATGCTTTATATACACTTAAATTTCTGAAAATAACAGATATTACACCAAAGGATTCATTGTTGTTACAGCTAAGCAATGGGGTTGTGAATAATGTGCTATTGCTTTGTTATGCATTTTTTAACTTCCCTCAAATTTTCTAACAATTACTTAAAAGAAAAATAATTTCTACAATAGAACTCAAGATAGAACTTTTGCTTATAAATAGTAAGAATGATATACTCCTCCCTTTATTTTCAACCAACTTCTACATTTCATAATTTGGGGTTGAGTCCTTTCAACAGATTCCTTATAGTTTGATGTATATTTCTAATAATCTCAATTCTGGCCTCCACCAACTTATCTCCTCATTATTAGCTACTGACCCCAAGGTATAGCAAAATTAGTATAATATAATTAAACCATTCAAGGCCAAACCTATGAACTTGGAATAAAAAATGTAAATGAATGCAAGTTTCACTCATCCTTTTCTTGTTACAAATTCTTTCTAGTAAAATGCAATGTGATTATTAAATTGTGTGGAGTGGTGAACAGGGTGTGGCTAGTATTCTTAAAAATTGATGGCAAAAATACAAGAAGGAACAATGGGAAGAGGAGAAATTATTATGACGTGATAAAGGAATTATTTAATGTCGAATTTGCTGCATATAGCTATGATTTAATGTTGCACAATAAAGAGAAAATGCTAAATCTCAGGAATTCAGGTCTACATCAATCAGGAACAACCATGATAGGCCCCATTAATCCAAGTACAGTCCCTTAAAAACAAATAGGTCTCTACTTCCATACCTACCAGTAGTAAAAAGGAACATTTATAGGGGCACCTGGGTGGCTCAGTTAAGTCAGTTAAGCATCTGACTCTTGATTTCGGCTCAGGTCATGATCTCAGGAACCCCTGCAGTGGGATTCTCTGCTTGCAACTTTCTTTCTCCCTCTCTCTCCACCCCTTTCCACTTGCACATGTTCTCTCTCTCTCTCTAAATAAATAAATAAATAAATAAATAAATATATATTTTCAATAGGAACATTTATAAACCATGAATTGATGATATAGAGTGTACATTCATAAGATGATACACAGTCACTTGTTCACTAATTGATCCATGCATTCAAGAATCCATTGAGTAGCTACTATGTGTGAAATCCAAATTAAGGTTCTAAATTGGTCTCTATTTTACAGCAACGAATGTGTGATGGGTGGTACCACTGGGGTGCTCATCGATCATGAGATTGTTGAACCGCATTACATACCCATGGAATCAGAATTTCTGGGGGGGGGTCCAGGGCCAAAAAATCAAAATTGTTACCATGCTCCTTGGGTGATTCTTATGACCATTACTTTTGAAAACAGTACATTCTTTTGTCTTGTACAGACACAATTTGTGTGTGAAACCTATTCAGCAGCAATGCAAAGATGGTTGTGAGCAAAACTGAAGCAGTCGAGGATATTAATACGGTGACTTTAGTGATTTTGTCAATTTAAACATTATTATGAGAAAGTACCTTTAAGTAAATAACTACAAAATGTTACCTATGGTCAGTCAGGAATATCGTGCATCATTAACCTTTCTTTAAACTAGCACTAGATTTACTAGAGCAATGGCTGACTCAGAATACAACTAAAATAAAAATGTTTATTCACACGAAAGAAATGAGATATTCTGAAGTGTAATTTCTGAAGCCACAATTTGAAAAGCTATGGAAAGGAGTAGGACTTCTCCATAAAATGAAATAGGTAATGCTGCATTTAATTTCTGGGGAGATAGCCTGCAGGCTCTGAAAAGCAAGTAATCGATATTTAGTTTAGAAAAGTCAGAGGGGCTGTCATTTATTGAGAATTTACCATGTGACAAATAGTACATTAAGAGCTTTAAACTATCCCAATGACCTATCACATCTAAGAGGTACACATTGCTACTTCATTATCCCCACTTAAAAGATGAGTAAACAAAGGCACATGGAGATTAAACACTGTTTAAGGCACAAATCAATAATGCACAGCTTCTGTACAACATATTGTTTAAAAACTTAAAAAGTGAGTCTGTAAGGAAGCAAAAACCAACAACAAAAATCTCATAACTTGATAAATTAGAGAAGAATGAAAAGAATTGAAAAATAATACTGACAGATACAATCACACAAGGATTTTAATTGTGTACCATTGATCAAGGATCACAGAACCAGAGTACTAATGGAAAAAGAAAATTCCATTTTGTCCAACTGCCTCTACTATAAATAATGCATCAGAGCTCTCAAGAGCTAAAGTGATTTGTGACAGTTAAGCTCTGAATCCAGGTGTCCAAACACCCATAGAGAGAGTGTCCGACCTCACTCTCCAATTCATGGGCCCTAGAGGTCTTCCTTCAAATCAATATGTTACTCAGATGAACCTTACAAAGTCAGCACATTGGAAAGTAGATAAATTTTTAATTTAAAAAATAATTTTCCCACTATTCAACAAGAGTGGAAACGTTTGAAATGTTGAAGTATATAAAAGTACCTAAAAGCATGTATTTGCCTTCCCATTTTTGCAATCAAACCCAAGCTCACGTTCTGTCCAACCCTTCGTCTCTATTCCAAGCTCTTACTTCTGTACGTTATCATTGCCATCGTTATTATCTTTATGTTCCTTGTTTGATACTTCAGCCTTACAGATTCCTTAGCTATTGGCCAACATTCTTCGTTGTCTTCTGTTTGTAGTAACAGACTTGAGTTCCCAGTTCATTAATGGTGCTTACAAACTGTAACAGCTTGGATGAACTACTTAACTATTGAGTCTAAATTTCCTCACCTTTAAGAGTGAACATAATAATGTCTAGTTTATAAAGTTGTGAGAATTAAACCTAGGTTAAAATATTGACTTTATTGACTAGTGCAACAGGTGCTCAAATTATAAGTGACTTTTCCTCGCTTCCTCCACCTAAATGTTTAATTTCATCAGCTGCCATCATTCTGGGAGGGTCCCATTTGGGTACCATCTTCCCCTACCCCCCCTACCCCCACCCCGGCCACTTGCCCTTTTTTGTGCCTCACAAACACCTCTTCAGTTTTGACTTTCTAAATTTCACATTTGAGTGTTTTTCTATAGTTCTATGGGTCTTTAAAGAGGAAAAGGGAGAGACAGAGAAAAATAATGAAAGTGAGCAATTTAGCTGTCAATGAGTTTTTCTCATTTTTTTTCCTTTTGTTTCAACCCTGTCTCTTTTCAATTGTTGCTTAAGATAAATCCTGTTTATTCTGTTCTTATAATGCATGTTGCTATCTGAGGTATCAATTGAAAAGAGGGAATGCTTTCTCACTGGCAATAATCTACAGAAACATCTGTTAGAATAACTGACTCTAGTCATGTTACTGACAGGAGATTGCCACCCAGAGATTACTGAAAAGAAGGTATTTTTTTTAGAAGTCTCAACTTTTGTTATTTTACATAGCGGTGTTCCCTCGAAGTGCTTAATTTTCCAAGCCTCTTCTTTCTTAAAATAATCACCTCCCCAAACCTTTGGAATAGAAATTATTTTAAAATTCACACTGTTGAGCTATAGGGATGAAAGAAAGATCTGAGGGCTTGAAAAGAGAGAAAAACATGTGCAAAAGGCAGGGGGTAAGTCACGGAATCACTTATAAAAGAGACAAAATTATAGAAGTACCAGAGTGCGGAGTCAGGGGCTCAAGTTTTAAAAATAAATTTTACCCTCTATAAAACAACATCTTGCTCCAAGTGAAGACAGCCACGTCTCTGACATCACTGATATCATGGAGACACAATTTATATTCAGCTCTTGAACTCATAATTCTAGGTAAAATTTCAGCTATATTCATCTGTAGCCAAAGACACGGTTCTCAATAGCAAGTGTAAAATGTGTAGTCAGACTTAAGGATGTGAACACCCGACCAAAAAAAAAGTGCTTTTCGTTTCATAACCTGCAATCCTAACCTCAGAGTGGACTCGGTCAGAGAGAAACAATTATGAAACATTGAATTAGAACCTTTTTAATGATATGTATATAAATATTCATTTAAGGCAAATGAACCTTCTTGGCAGATGTACTGAAAACCTGATTGTCCCAGGCCTGCAGCTGGCCGGGGAGTCTGTGGGAGCAGGGTCAGGGAGGCATGCCTTCCTTCCTGTCAGCCAGCTCTTGTCTGCAGCTGAACAGGACAGGAGGGCTTTGAAGGGAGGGAGGTCTGTGACAGTAGGGGTGACTTGGCGGTTTCTCAAAGGTCAGGTACACAAATACAGCCAAAATTGTGTCTTTTCTATGCTGTCATTAGCTTCAGAATGGCTCATAATTTCAGAGAACGTTCAATAATCTTTTCTCCTCACTGATTTGTTAAGATGTTTCCTAGGCACCTACTGGACAAAACAAAACAAAACAAAAGAAAACAAGGCAGATTAGGTCCTTAACCTCATATAGCTTATTTTCCGTTTGCTATACTTTATTGAGCACTTACAATCAGCCATGAGCTAGACAAGGCACTAGGTAGTATGGATTGAAAGATGGAAGAAATATTAAAGATGGAACATTGATTAAATATTATGGAATATTTGGATAATATGGAATATTTATTTGGACATATTTGGATAATATATTTGGATATATTGGATAATATTTGAATAATATGGAATATTTATTAAATATTAAAGATGGAACAAAAGATCCCTGTTGGCAAAAGGCACATGGTTAGGTTCAGTCAGTAGCCTTGCCTGTAAATAATAACTCTATGGTGAGATCAATGCTAAGAGTTGTCTGTACAAAGTGCTTCCTAATTATCTAGATAATGGAAACGGTGCTGGAATCCCTCCCACGTTTCTAATATTTTAAAGAAAAACTGCGTTTAAGTCTCAGTAAGCTGCTTAATTTCTGAAATCTAGGAAAACAGATACTCTGGTAAACTAAATTAAATTTTAGTCAACTAAAATCATTAATTGTAAACAGAGAAAGTATTATTATACTTGGGCCTAGTATCTACATTTTCTCTTCTCTATTGTGATGAAATACATTTTAAAATGCATATAATAAATTATCACACCAAGGCTTTCATCGAAAGGTATTTTTCCCATTGTTGGTTTAAATAACAAAAAGGTTTCTGGGAATGAAATGTTAAGGTAGGAAAACAGATATTAGATGTCACCTATTGATCCCCATTAAATTGTTTTTCTCAGGACCCGTGAATTTCCTATAAATTGTTAAAGGAGATCACAAGAGTATTAGGTCAAATACGGTCTGTGGTAGGTTTCTGGGTTTATCAAGTACGTAGCAAAAATAAAATGCTAAAATTCTGATTAAAATAAAACTTATATAAATGAAGGTTTTTGCATTAGTTGAGTTTTTTTTCCCCTGCAAGTAAAAGTCAGTCCCTCCCCCAAAATAAAAGCTAATATTAGGGATGTAAAAAGAAAAATTTTGGGCCTTAATGTTGCATTGTATATAGTCCTATGTTCTATAATTTTTGTAACTTAATAGGCAATATGCACAGTCTGAAATGACCTTTATAAAGATGATCCCACAAAAAATACTAATAAAAAAAAGTTTTAATAATATCTGCTATACTTACTATGGAAAAGAAGCCAATTGCAGTTTTCCATCAATTCTAAGGTGCCAATAATTGCATGATACACATTTTATAAATTATATGAAAAGAGTTAAAAAGCTGCCAATTAAAAATAGCGCGAGGTTTTATTATCACTTGGAATCTTTATACTTGTTCAAAGAGGTCCGTTAGATTTACTAAGATACAATTTTAACTCTATCACTCTTATGCTATCATAAAAAGGAAAATGTAAGTGAACTAAAAGGCCTCGTAATATTCTATCACACCCCAAGTCTGAATTTTCTGTATCACTTTTCAACTCAGAGATGTTGCTGCCCGTGTTTCTGCACAGATCTCATTATCCAAACTGACAAGAGGGTTAGTGATGCATGTTTTCTTAAGACAGTGTTCCACTAGTGTCTCTGAGCTTTTCGTCCAAGATTCTGACACCGGGTCTGCCAGTTGTGGTGCTGACTCTTTCTAAATCTTAACAGAAGGTGTTACTAGAAAGTTTTAAGGCAACAAGCAGAATTCAGATGCTCAATTAGTCCTCCTCAGACAGTGTGTGCAGAATCAAACACTGAGAGCTCAAGTAATATAGACGTGTCACTACGGATCCCAACCAAGTATGTGCTTGAGCAGGCAATACCCATTATGCCAAGGAATGGCCTGACAAAGAGAGATCGCGGGGGGGGGGGGGGCAGGGTTTTTAAGGCTCAGTCCAATTTCAGAGAGGTTAGAATGTGACGACGTGCACTTTAGAATCAGTGAAATAAAGTAACCCCCAAATTAAGCCATTCACAATAGCACATTTCTCTGACATTCTCAGGATTTATAGATTAATATATAATAATATATAGTGTTTACATATTAAATTATATAACAATCATAACACAATAATGTATCACAAGATACTCCAAGTATTATTAGCAAAACTGATCTCTAGCCTTTGTTATTCTGAACAAAAAGAGCAACAATGCTGTCCTAAGGGATCAAAACAGCAATCACTAATAATATAAAGAACATTTAGCCTGAGTAAAATATAATCATGCATTACTAAAGGCACACAAAATAGAAGCCAGTTAAAAGGAAAGACTCTCTCCCCTCATCCTTGACCTATAAAAACACTGAAAAATGTGGAACTGGGAAGAGCCAATGAAAACAGAATAAGGAAGGGCTTTAGGGTGGAGAGGCTTTGCTGCATTTTTTTGCAGAATGCCTATGAAAGAGATATTTCCCTCCTTTTAAACCTTCTGCAAAGAAACACTAGTTCCTGAACAACGCTATACGGAATTTATAAAAGGAAGAACATCCATTTGGAATAACAGGACAATGTATATGACACACAGATCAGGGCACTGTCCAAAATGAGCAGACATGAGGGACTCGGCCTGTGTTTAGATTCCAAGATGCATACTAGATATGGACGAAAAGCATTCTGATAAGTGTCTTTGCCCATTAACAATACTCTTCTGACATCCGTACTGAGTAGATCACAGAATACAGAGGTTTTAACTTGTTTAAAACTTCTAAACTATCTCAAGGGCAGCAGCTCTAGTGCCTTTACATTTCTACATCACTGATAATACATGCCGCATAATTAACTCTTAATGATTTGGTCCATCAGATTAATTTTGCAGGACCATAATGGGTATGCACAAGAATAAATGAAGGATGAGGTCAG
Source organism: Herpailurus yagouaroundi (assembly GCF_014898765.1). Classification (NCBI taxonomy): domain Eukaryota; kingdom Metazoa; phylum Chordata; class Mammalia; order Carnivora; family Felidae; genus Herpailurus; species Herpailurus yagouaroundi. The sequence goes on from NW_024412400.1 coordinate 13,791,129, forward strand.
AAAGAGGAGTTTAAACTGGTAGGCCTGTTATCATGTCTCCTTAATAAATGTTAGTGAACGTGCCTAATTAATAACCCAAATCCTCATTAGAAATTCATTCAAGTGTTTTCTGAACTGACAGGGATTTTGTGGAACTTCCCTCTTGTTCCAGCAAACAATGCTGTAGTAGTTCATATGGTTTTCAAATGTAGAGATGTGAGACATCTAACAAGCAAGAGGAGTTGATAAATGTGATTACATGTGGAAATGCACAAAATAATTTCATATATGCAAAGCTATTAAATTTTCTTAAGTCAAAATGAGGGTACTATTATATTATATATATAATTTTATGTGATATACAATGAATAGTCATACCTTTTCATCTATATACCTCTATCCATCTATTCATCTCCCTGTCTTTATCAACCTATCTAGTAAATCATGAAGGGGTATAAACAGTCCTACATGGTGTGACCTCACTCCTACTTCCTTCTTCAGGCATATAATTCTACTGCTTCTAGCACCCTAGGCTCCAGCCATATACCAGCCTCACTTCTAGCATTTGGAGCTATCTGCTTTCAGACCGTGAAGCCTTTATTCTTGCTGCTTTCTCTTTGAATACCTCCCTTGCTGGCTGACAAGCACCTCAATGTGCTTCAAATATCATTTATCACATTACCAGTGGTAAAAGGGAAGCCACTGGAGTAGTGCTTTACATTGGGCCATAGTGATGTGAGGTTTATAATGTGAGAAAGAGTTTCCAGTTGAATTTGTTCCAGACGTTAAAGTGGTTATTTCATTTGCAAACAAAAATGACCATGAATACGATAACATTTTGAATGTATTTTCTGCAGACTGGGGCTACAGAGTTATCGTTCTGATACGCACATTTTATTTTAGCAGGCAGTCCTCATGACAACCGATTAAGCAAAAATCCTTAAATAGCTTCTCATATTTATCTTCCAGGCCAATAATTCAAATAGTGAAAAGTATACCATGAAGGTGTTAGAGAAAAATTTGGGCCTCCTCAAGATCATTACTGATGTAATTACTGCCTTAAATAAAATCACTAAAATATTTGAGAAATCAAATTATCTTCAAGACTGCTAAAGTAGTTAACACAAACGACTATGACAGAAATAAAACTTTTTTTCTGAAATGTGATATTTGGCAATTTATTTTTAACAAATCTTACACGTGTCTCCAGAAGAAAGCTCTAGCTATGAATTAAAATTAAACTTATTCAAAGCAAAAATCTAGGATACCATATTTAATAGAGTTAGCCCTAATAGAACATAAATTCCAGCAGTGAAGAAGATGGAATTCACAAAATGTACTTGATGATTCAAACAATCCCAGATCAAGGTGACGAATAGACTATATACATACATACACACATATATACATATATATATATATATAAAAGATATATACATATATACACACATATATAAAAGATATATACATACATATAAAACTCTTTTAAATCAAAGTTTGATTTAAAAGAGTTTTCTCTTTTAAAGAGAAAGAGAGAGGGAGACACAGAATCCAAAGCAAGCTCCAGGCTCTGAGCTGTCAGCACAGAGCCCGATGTGGGGCTTGAATCCATGAACTGCAAGATCATGACCTGAGACAAAGTCAGACGCTCAACCGACTGAGCCACCCAGGCACCCCTATAAATGACTTTTACAGAGCTTTTTGCTTCAGCAAAATCTTTTTAAATTAATAAAGGTATCAATAGGTATCACAAAATAAATGCCATTATATTTGGAAGGCTAAATTAATTCATATAAAGAATGTAATAGTAATGAGCCTATCTTTTATCAAGCTTCCTGAAATTTTTTTTAAAATTTCATACATGAACATTTACTTCCTAAAAATGTAAACATTTCAGATGTCTATCTACATATTAACAAGTATAACTCCCTTTTCAATTCTCAGTTCCACTAGTGACCTCACCATCCTCTCTTCATGGAGTTGGTGGTAACCATTTAAATGCATCCATGCAGAATATTAAGCTATTTATATTATGTATATAATCTGTGTCTGTCTGTGTTATCTTGCTCATGTTATTCTGCCTTGTCTCAAAAAATGCAAAACAATTTTACATTTCAGTATACATGGATACTAATAAATTGTTTGAAAAGCTGTTGAGTATCTTGTGAGCCAGGATGGATGTCTTAGAATTGGCCTATTTATTGGTCCCACTGTCGGTCGGTTGAAATTTAGATTCTTTCCTAACGTCAACTGTTATGAACCATTTTACTGTTATGCATTCTATCTTCCAACATCGGTACAAAGTACACCCTAGTGAAAACAATTAAAAACATTTGATAACATGTTGCTAACATGTTCTTGAATGCATTGATGATCTGCCAATAAGGTAAGTTATACCACACTGAGGTTGGAAGCGAAGTTTAATCTTGTGCCATGGACTTTGTCTGTGTCCCCCCAGAATTCATACATTGAAACTCAATCCTCAGTGAGATGGTACTTGGGGATGGAGACTTTTGGAGTCAGGTCATGAGAGTGAAGCCCTTATGAATGGGATTAGTGCCTTTATAAGAAGTAACCCAAAAGAGATGATATCTCTTAGCCATAAGGGGGTGTCCATCTGCCAACCAGGAAGAGGGCTCTCAACAGGAACTGGATTGGCCAGAACCTTGATCCTTGTCTTCCATGCCTCCCAAACTTTAAGAAGTAAAATTCTGTTATTTAGGCCACCCAATTTATGGTATTTTTGTTATAGCAGCCTGAACTAAAACATCTGGTCCATACCTTATGAGAATTTTTCCAAACTATGAATCTGACCATCTACAGAAGACAAAATCCAGGGCCTTCTCTCAGTGAGACAGGTAATAGGAGATACTATATACAATTTAGAAGCTGAAGAGTATACCCTTGCTCATAATGGTTAACTGGTCAGAAACTGTCAGTGCTTCCAGGAAAATGACAGAGACAAAATATCTTTCTGGGGGAAAAAAATCCATCCTGAAATTTAAAAAAAATCCACAATAATAATTTAAAGAGAAAGGAGCATCTTTGACTTCCAGTTTCCAGTTCTGGAAAACTGGAAATCACCCCTCTATCTTAAGAAGTAAACCAAAGACTGAAAAATCAAGTTTTCTTGCAAAACTCTACACTAGCAATAAACAATTGGGAAACAAAATTATATAGATATAAATATAGACCTATAGATATAGGTATATATAGATAACTGGCAATGCAGTGGGAGTGCAGCCTTCCTGCAGAATGAAGAAATGACTTGCACATTAGCAACGATGGCCTCAGTAGATGCTCCAGCTGGCTCTACAAATTCCAGGGGACACTGTTCCTTCTTCTCTTCCACGCATAAGTGTATTGAACAGTGGCATTAGTAATTAAACTCTGAGATACTTCTGTCTTTGCTCCCTTGTACTTCCCCCTCTTTGGTAACCATTACCTGTATTAAATTCCTTTGGTTTGAAAACACCTGAGGTTTCTGGGGACACTGACATAATTTCCCTATACCTTGGAACACCAAGATATTTACTAAATCACTAAGCTCACTGTTTCTCTAGTATACTTTACCAAGCCTCTTCCATGGTCAGCCTTGACATGAAATAGTGTAAGAATAAGTTGTTTTAATGTTAAGCACATTTGTCTCATATTAAATACTAATCTGATCTTGTGTCAAAAAGATACATCTAGACAAAGAAAGGTAATCTGAAGACCAGTCTTAGAGAAACAGAGTCATCAGATATAGTCTAGATTTATTAAAGTCAAGTCTACTACAATGTGAACCTAAGTATATGTGTATAGATTTAAAAATATGTATAAATATATTTTCATGTATATATGTAGATATTTCATATACATGGAGTTATCCATGTTATCGGTATATTAGTCTATATTTAGCACTTATTCTTTAAACATTTTAAGTTATATTCATGTAAAATTTTCACATGAACTATCCTTAAAATGATAATACTATTTGACTGTGAGGGAAAAGCCTATATTATCTTTCCTTATTTCTTTCTTTCTAAAGCCTTAAAGTCATGACTTTTTTAAGAAAATTGGCCGACTAGATTATTTCAACATTTCTATGTTGAGTCATTCGAACATATACATCAAGCCATTTTAGCTTCCTATTCAAACCCCATTTTTAATTCTCTATGAGAATAGTTTCAGCTCTGAGGCCAAATAAAGATGTAAAACAGTCCTTTGTCAAGAATAAAAAGGAGATTACCTCATCAACGAGCTATGAAATAACAGAACTAATTTAACTCAGATAATGGGGACAGTTTTGGGAACAAGGTGGTAATGAAGTTACAAAAGTATAGAAAATACAATATTAAAAAAAAGTCACAGAAATAGAGGTGGATGAAAAGGAATGCATCAATTTTATTTTGTAATTGCCTTTTATTTTCTGCTGAGGGCTTTACCTCCCAAAGGGGTACATAAGTGAGGGTCACTGACTTTCATAATTTTTACTAGTGTAGAGGCATATTCAACGAACTTATACATTTGGAAACAACCATGTATTTAAAGAACTTAGACAATAAATTTAAAAATGGAAAATTAAATTATAAGCATGGGACATAAAGTTCCATTTTTTCATGACTTATTTTTTTTTTTAGACCAGTTTTAGGTTCACAGCAAAACTATGGGGAAGGTAAAGAGATCTCCCATGTGCCTCCTGCCCCTACACATGGCCCTCCCCTATGATCAACATCTCCCACCAGAACAGTATATTTGTTACAATCGATAAACCCACATCAACACATCATAATCACCCAAAGTCCATAGTTTACATTAGGGTTCATTCTTGGTGTTGTACATTCTACATATTTGGACAAATGTATAAGGGCATGTATCTATCATTATAGTATCATAAAGAGTATATTCACGGCCCTAAAAATCCTCTATGCTCTGCCTATTAATTCCTCTCCTATTCTGAACCCTGGCAACCATTGATCCTTTTACTGTCTCCACAGTTTTTCCTTTCCCAGAATGTCATGTAGACTTCTCAGACTGGCTTCTTTCTTTTAGTAATATGTATTCAATTACTTCCAGGTCTCTCATGACTTAATAGTTCATTTCTTTTTAGTGCTAAATAATATTCCACAGTCTGCATACACCACAGTTTTTTTACACACTCACCTACTGAGGACATCTTGGTTGCTTCCAAGTTTTGACAATTATAAACAAAACTGCTAGAAACACCCATGTGCAGGTTTTTACGTGGACATAGTTTACAAATCTTTGGGTAAGTATCAAGGAACGTGACTGTTGGATTCATGGTAAAAGTACGTTTTGCTTTATAAGAAACTGCCAAACCATCTTCCAAAATGATTGTATCATTTTGAATTCTACCAGCAAAGAATAAGAGTTCTTGTTCCTCTGTACCCTCACTACCACTTGGTGTTGTCAGTATTCTGACTTTTGCCCATTCTAATAGATGTACAGTGATATCTCATTGTTTCTTTAATGTTCATTTACCTGATGACATAAGATGTGGGACATATTTACATATGCTTATTTGTCATCTGTATATCTTCTACGGTGAGGTGCCTGTTAAGGTCTTTGGCCTAATAGAAGCAGTGGTTTTTCTTGTTAATTTTAAGAGTTCTTTGTATATTTTAGATAATAGTCCTTTATCAGATGTTGTTTTTTGGAATATTTTCTTCCAGTCTGGGGCTCTCCTGACATTGTTTTTTGCAGAGAAGTTTTTAATTTTAATAAAGTCTATCTCATTAATTCTTTCTTTCAAAGACTGTGCCTTTCTGGGGCGCCTGGGTGGCTCAGTTGGTTGGGCGGCCGACTTCGGCTCAGGTCCTGATCTCGCGGTCCCTGAGTTTGAGCCCCGCGTCAGGCTCTGTGCTGACAGCTCGGAGCCTGGAGCCTGTTTTGGATTCTATGTCTCCCTCTCTCTGATCCTCCCTCATTCATGCTCTGTCTCTCTCTGTCTCAAAAATAAATAAACGTTAAAAAAAATTTTTTTTAATAAATAAAAAAAAAAAAAAAGACTGTGCCTTTCATATGTCAAAAGGCATTGCCACAACCTAGATCATCCAGTTTTTCTAAGTTGTTTCCTAGAAAGTTTACAGTCTTGCATTTTAGATTTCAGTCTATGATCTATTTTGAGATGATTTTTGTGAAGGGTATAAAGTGTCTATATTCACTTTTTTTTTTTTTGCATGTCATTGGTCCAGTTGTTCCAACACCAATTATTGAAAATACTATTTTTGTTCCATTGTATTGTCTTTGCTCCTTTGTTGAAGATCCATTTGGCTTTATTTATACAGGTCTATTTCTGGGCTATTCTGTTGTACTGATGTATTCTCTTTTACTTTGCCAATGTACTGTCTTGATTACTGCAGTCTCATAGTAAGTCTTGAATTTGGGTAGTATCTCTCCTCTAACATTGGTGTTTTTGTTTTGTTTTTTCCTTTAATACTGTGCAGGCTTTTGTGGGTCTTTTGCCTCTCCATAAACTTCAGAATCAGTTTGTTGATATCCACAAAGTAACTTGCTGGATTTTGACTAAGATTATATTGATTATAATCAATAGATAAGTTGGGAAGAACAGACGTTGTGACAATATTGAGTCCTCCTATCCATGACCTTGAAATAGCTCTCCATTGATTAGTTCCTCAATTTCTTTGGTTAAAGTTTTCTTGTTTTCCTCATGTAGGTCTTGTACATATTTTGTTAGATTTATACCTAAGTATTTCATTTGGGGAAGTACAAATATACGTGTAATGTGTGTTTAATTTCAAACCCCACTTTTTAATCGGTAGTATATATTAAGGAAAGTTGTTGACTTTGTATATTAACCTTATATCCTGTAACCTGGCTATCATTGCTTATTATTTCCAGTTCTTGCTGCTGGTTCTTTCAGGTTTCCTACATGGATGATCATGTCATCTGTGAACATAGACAGTTCTCTTTTTCCTTTTCAATCTATATTCTTTTTTATTTTCTTTACGTGTTTTATAGGATTAGCTAGAATTTCCAATACAATGCTGAAAAGAAGTGGTGGGAGAAAAGATCCTTGCCTTATATCTGATCTTAAAGAGAAGTTTTTCACAATCAAGTGATGATTTTGGAAGTTTTTTGTAAATATACTTTATCAGGTTCAAAGCTCCATTTTTAATCTTCATAGTGGTCCACTTTACATGTAAGAGGCTTTTAATTTGCTTGCTCTTTACAACTTTTCAAAAATTTAAGAGTTCAGAATTCACATCATTTAAATTTTATTTGTTAATTTAATGACTTCTTTAGAAGTTTGCTAAACTCACATTATCTTAATTTTAGGTCAGATTTAAACACAATTAAAATTAATAAACTAACAGAAGTCATAATTTAATAAGGAAAAGCAATGGGCTTACAATGAGTATCTTTTGTAGACCCTGTACTCCTATACATCCTTATCATAAGCATAACTTCAGGTCAAAATACTTTTGTTCACTCCTTAGTCAAGGACATTCACTACTGCAGTCAAGATGGACCTACAGTATCTTAGGAGTTAAGGTGGTGGTACAGTGGGATGCTGAAAGGCTGGCTCTGGAGCCAGTGGGCATGGTTTCACCCTTGTCCTACTGCTTACTAGCTATGTGACTGGGAAAGTTATTTAATGCTCTAGTTAAGTGAAATAATATCTACTTCAAAAGGATTAAATCAGTTATTATACATAGTTCTCAAAACGATGTCTACAGTATAGCATATATTGTAAGAGTATTACTATTATTATTAAATGATGGGGACTAAAGTACCTGCATAAATAATTCAGGTAAAACCACCAAATCACCTAAGTTTTCAGACTTTACAACCTCATATTAATATGATCAATGTAGAAATTACATACTATCCAGGTACTACAGTGATTGGCTAAAAAAGCCAACTTGTGTGGCTGCGGGAGATGAGAGAAACTGTACATGAATTTAACCAGCTATGAGCTCAGTTATTTCTTCTGCCCTGGGTGGACACAAAGAAATGACAATTTTAAAGGTTAATTGATTTCTCTTAACCTGTTACCAGCAATAAATAAACAAACTAGACCAGGATCACTTCATTTATGTGGATAATCTACATCTCCCTCTGGGAAAGTTAATGAATTTAGGAAAGAAAAAGAAAATAAGAGAAGTATTGACCCCCTTTCCCAAAGCAAAGTGTGCGTCAAACATATTTTCCCTTGCTTAGTTCTACAGTGTATCTGCTTCCATAGCCGGACATTTCTTTTACGAGGTACAATAGGAGGTTAATGGATCAAATGAGCAGATGGTAATATTCTGGAAAATAATGATAATACTTACACCACCGCCAGGGTCTCAACCCTGCTGAGTGATATGGTAACTCAGCAGTGGGGAATTGTTCCTGGGGGTACACAGACAATCTGTAGTGTTGCTTCCATTAAGTGGCTGAATGATCAGCTGCTAAACACATATACACACACACAAACACACACACACACACACACACCCCTCACACAAGAACACATTTTGTGTAATACACTATTAAAAACAATTCTTCTAAAGAATGCCCAGGGACTGTTAACTCTTCAAGTCACCAAATGTCTAAGGACCGTCACCTACATGCTTAGTAATACTGCAAAGTACTTCTCAAAATGTTATGCTTAAAAGTTCATAAAATAATCTTAGACATTGTGTAAGCAATGAAAAACATGTTGCGTATTTATTTGTAGTGCATAAGAAAAAAACTGCTCAGAAAAAACAAAATTTCATAAATATTGCTTAAGATAAAGTGAAAGTAGGAATACAAGTTTTTTAAAAATGTCGCAGGGGAGGATCAGACAAGTTCACTTAGATGCGCTCCATCCTAAATCTCCAATAAAATGATGGTAAATAGATGTTTTACAAGAACAAATCTCCAAGGATGAAGGAAGAGAAGAAAGAGCAATAGGAACATAACTGATGATTTGAAATCAGAAAGACTAGGGAAAGCTTGTGTACTCAGTCCTGGGAAGCTGAGTCTGGTGGCAGCACACTGAGGAAGCTAAGGAACAACTCACTCTTCACCGCAGAACTCACACAGATCAGGAGTTGGTAGTACAGAAACTTCTAGCAGAGGAAGAGACAGTGGAAAAAAAAAAAAACAAACTGAAGATTGCATTGCAACTTTGCTCAAAAAGAACTTCGATGTCCAGATTCTTTCTTATACTTTACATAGCCAGGCAACTGCTAAGGACACACCTCTGCAAAAGACAGGAGGATTCAGGTCCAAAAATGAATTAATGAATGAATGAATGAATGAATGAAAGAAAAACGAATGAACATGTCTATGAGCAGTAAGGCAAAGATAAAGGCAGAGATACTTTAGAAAAACAGGGAATAAGTGAAGGCTTACATATGAATGATGAGATTACAAAAGACTGGAAAATTCTTCCTTAGTGATTTTGACCAACTTGACTAAATGTAATGATCCTGGGGTTCCCTAATAAAGAAGCCCGGCCAACCCACATTTGAAAATTATCATCTGCATCTAAGAATTTCCAACCACGTTTGGTACCACATCGTTAAGTTTGAACAGACAGAAAAGGATAATCCGATGTTTTGGAAACAAACAAAAACAAAACAAAACAAAAATACACAAAACAACAATGAAAACAAACAGAAAAACAATCGGGACAAAACAGAGATGATGCACAGAGGAAACAACTTCAAAAATATTAGTATCTTCTGAGAGAGAATAGGAAATATTTCATTTATGAATCAATGACTGGATGATATAAAAAGAACATTTAGAGAACTAAATGTGACAATAATAATCAAGACGGTATGGGGATATGTCAAGAATCATAAAAGCAGTACGTGCGTGACTAAAGTGGGGTTACGTGTATGGCCTATTATACAATTAGATTTGGGCCATAAAAAAGGTGCCATCTGCAGTATTATTGGTGCTGGAGAGTATACATCTATTGGGGCCCACTGGAAGGTTCCTTGAGGGAGGAGGGGTGTGCAATGAGCCATCGAGAGTATCTACTGCTGTGACAGGTAGAGATGGGCTCAGGACTCTCCTTTTAGAGAAAATGGCAGTAACAAAAGAATTTTTAAAATGTGGGAGCACCATAAAGAGAAACAGAAAATATACAAGAGTCATGTATTTGGAGAAAAGAGGGATGGAAGGAGAAAACTGGAATGAATAATCAGTAAATTTTGTTAAGGACTGAATAAGAGGGGCCTGGGGCACTTCCAGATGGAGGCATGTAACAGAGTCAGTAGTGTGGTAGTGCAATTCTGGAAAGAAGTCAGATCTGGGATAACCACTGAGTTATTCACATGGAATATTCTTCTACTTTCCTTCTTTCCCTCCTTTGCTTCCTTTTCTCCAACAAATATTTACTGGACCTGTAGATCTAATAAGGTGAATAAGATCTCTGCACTTACAAAGCTTTCATTCTTACAGGATGCAGGCCATAAATGAGATTAAAAGAGAGAGAAACACAGAGAGAGAGAGAGACCCAGAGATAACGTTTCCAAGTAAGAGGAATGTGATACTGAAGACAATGACGATAGCAACATTTCTACAGTGTCAGACTTGGTTTTAAGCATTTCTTCCCCTTACTACTCAGATGTGTCTGCAAACCAGCCACACCTATATCACCTGGGAGTCTGTCAGAAATACAAACTTTCTGGGGGCGTCTTGGTGGCTCAGTAAGTTAAACCTCCCACTCTTGATTTTGGCTCAGGTCATGATGTCACGATTCCTGGGATCTAGCCCCGTGCTGGGCTCCAAGCTGGACACTGAGGAGCTCGCTTGGGATTCTCTCTCTCTCCTTCTCTTTCTCCCCCTCCTCCACTTGGGCACACTCTCTAATTAAATAAAATCATTAAAAAAAAAAAAAAGAAATACAAACTTTCTGGTACCGTCTGAAATGACTGAATCAGAATCTACATTTCATCAAGATTCCCATTTGATGGTACAGGTTATAGTATTAGAAACACCACATTATGCAGTTTTGTTCTATTTTTGAGAGACAAAGCATGAGCATGCACATCAGCAGGGGGAGGGGCAGAGAGAGAAGGGAACAGAGGATCTGTAGCAGGCTCTGGGCTGACAACAGTGAGCCCGATACGGGGCTTTAACCCACCAACCATGAGATCATGACCTGAGCCCAAGTTGGACGCTCAACCGAGCCACCCAGGTGCCCCATTACACAGTTTTTCCTCGGTAAATCTACATAAATCCATTGAGGTAAACATTATCACTGGCCTCATTCTAAAGATGAAAAAAACTGAGGTACGTTGGGGTTAAGCAATTTGCCCAAGGTCGTTAGCTCGTAAATGCCCAAGTTGGGATCTGAAGCCACACCATCTCGCTTGGGTATCAATGCTCAGAATCACTACGCAATATAGTCTCTCACTGTTATCAGAGCACTAAATTTTGGCAAAAACTCTTATGTTTAAAAAAAAAAGTTTCAACATTTTCTTTATTTTTGAGAGACAGAGACAAAGTGTGAGCAGGGAAGGGGCAGAGAGACAGAGGGAGACACAAAATGCGAAGCAGGCTCTAGGCTCCAAGCTGTCAACACAGAGCTCGAACCCAAGAACTGCGAGATTGTGACCTAATCCGAAGTTGGTCGTTTAACCGACTGAGCCACCCAGGCACCCGAAAACCTCTTATTTAAGGACAGAAGCATAGGACAAGTATTCTCATTGCTAGAATAAGGAAAGATTTATGAAGAAAACCAGGAACAGAAGGGTTTAAGAAATATTCGAGTTCATAAAGGAAAAGATCACAAGCCACCTGTTGATCAAAAAAGATAAAGTCCAGTCCATTGAAGTTGCCGGTTAGGAAGTTAGTGATGTTCAAGAGGGGGGTGCAGGTGAAAGTCCCAGTGCAAAGCATGGGGGTGGCGCTGCCTAGGAAGTGATGAGCACAGACTTCTCATTCAAAAGCAGCTCCCAAAGGGCTCCATCGGTGTCCACAGTAAGACCAGCAACTGACAAAGCAAGAGAATCGGTTCTGCTGAACGGGAACATTTTCCCTCACCTGGAGGATTAAGGCCCTACCCCCTAAGGTTCACTCCTCTTTCCAACACAACCTCACAGCTAAATTTTCTCTCTCCGGTTTGCTTATACAAATGTCAAGCTGAACATCTAAGTTAAAGGGATTTTTATTGGTGTTGAAGCATTGCACAGATTAAATGAAAGAGGGAAATATAATCTGCTTCTGTCCACAAATCCACCTTAGTAAAAGTGTGGGGAAAAGAGGTTTTCAGCAACTTTCTGATCTATTTAAACTTCAAAACACTTGACATTATAGCTACTCTCCACATGTCTGCCCTTCTCCTGCCTCCAAACTTTAGTATGTTTCCCAGTGAAGTCAGGTGAAAACAATAGTGAATAGTGTTTTGCTGCTGTGCCCCCTCATATGCTAATTTCCCAGGTGTGCATGCAACCTTACAGTGCTGGGCTCCTCGTGTTCATTTTGGAGACATACCCTTTCTTCTCCTCTACATGTAAATATGTTAATTTCTGAGGAAACTATTTGTGATATCAGAGTGCTAGACGCCAAAGAAAAAAAAGTCTTTTAAAATGTTCATATTGCAAACAGCAATGTCACAAAGAAGTCTGCTGGAAATTACGTCATTCACCGGAATAAGAAAACAGTAAAACAAAGTATTTTGTGGGTAGAATGATATATTCTTAAAGCTACATTTTTTTTTCCAGCTAACATACTTTAAATATCTATGGACGATGCGAATTTTAGGCAGTTAATTGGTTTAACTGGATTAATCCAATAAGAAAGACAGGTGCATCCTCGAATACTTCATTTCTTGTCCAACACTGAAACTGTCAGGACCTTTCACGTGGAAGAGGGGTAGGCAAGCTGTGGTCTATTGGCCACATCTGTTTTTGAAAATAAAGTTTTATTGGAATAGGGCTGTGCCTACTTCTTAATGTTTTGTCTATGGCTGCATTTACACTATAATCACAGGTTTGAGAAGTTGTAATCTATACCATAGAGCTAATAATTCCTGAAATATTCACTATGGACCCTTTACAGAAAAAATCTACCAACACCTAGGTAGACAATATAGAGGGGAGACATGGGACAGAAGACAGAGTACTGGCTCTGAGACTTTTTCTTTTTCTAAAATATGGACTAAAGTTTGTAAAAAATAGTTGTCTAAACCCCCCACATTTACCTCCAATTCCTTCCAAAGTCCTAGTGAAATGTTAGTAGAGATACGCAAGAATAATCCACCCGTAATAGCAGAGAAAAAGGAAGTATGTAATCAGCAAGCCAGAAACTTTGACAAATTTCTGCAAGACAGCAGTTAGATGGGTCTTAGTGATATAAAAGTTAGACTAGCTAAGAGACAAAAGAGCCTGCAGTGGAGGTGGGCACAATGCTTCCTGGTGGAGTCCCACAGAGGCCCAGCAGATAGAGGGAGTGCAAGCAAACTTGGAGCAGGAATTAGAATAATTACTTAAAGGACTTATTAGGGGGGGTGTCTGGGTGGCTCAGTCGGTTGAGCGTCCAACTTCAGCTCAGGTCATGATTTCCCGGTTTGTGGGTTCAAGCCCTGCGTCGGGCTCTGTGCTGATGGCTCGGGGCCCAGAGCCTGCTTCAGATTCTGTGTCTCCCTCTCTCTCTGCTCCTCCCCTGCTCACACTCTGTCTCTCTCAAAAATGAATGAAGATTTAAAAAAAAAAAAAAGGACTTACTATGCACAGACTATGCATAGTCTCCTCCTTCAATTTCCTATTCTGTTCAGTTGGCTGCAGCAATAAATCCCTTTTTAAGCCTCAAGTAGGAGTTTCTTATAAGAAAGATTCATCTCTCAAGGGTCCATTAGCGTGTATGTTAGGACTAGAGAGAGATATAAAACAAGTATAGTGTCACTGGACCACTGGGGTAGAAAAGGAAAGGCAGCTGGATCGGGAGATGGGATGTTTCCCCATGTAGGGGATATTGGACGTTTATGACTGCTCTGAATCTCTCAAGCACTTTCTCTACTTTTCATGGTCCCCTATATTGTGAATACTGCTTCCCGGGGTACAATTTTTAAAGCCCTTATTTTCTACCCTACATTGCAACTAGAATGTAGATATATGACTAGTTCCCCAATCAGTTGTATCCGTACAAGACTCCGATTTGGGCATGACTACACAAAGAAGCGAGTTGGGCATAGAGCGTGAATTTGGGCTCTACAGTGCAGGTGACAGCTGTTCCCCAATTAGGCCTCCTTCAGTGAGGTTCTTCCAATTGTTTGTTTGTTTGTGTCTAAGGGTTTCTCCTAGAAACTGACCCTCCAACTCTCTTCAACAATTAGCTGAGTTATTTAATATCTCTTAATAAATCCCTTCTAAATTAAACTAACTGAAGTGGATTCTGTGTTCTTCACCTAAGAATTCCAGCAAATAAAACCTTGAAATGAAATGTTCTTTAGCTTGGTGCCAGTGGTAGCCCTGAGCCTGGCTATAGGCTTCCTGTCCACATACCCCTAAAGCAAACTGTACCAGGACAGGTTCTTACCCCTACACAGATTCAGCCTTCTCTTTAAGAGTAGGAGACTTTGTTGGGGCGCCTGGGTGGCGCAGTCGGTTAAGCGTCTGACTTCAGCCAGGTCACGATCTCGCGGTCCGGGAGTTCGAGCCCCGCGTCAGGCTCTGGGCTGATGGCTCGGAGCCTGGAGCCTGCTTCCGATTCTGTGTCTCCTTCTCTCTCTGCCCCTCCCCCCTTCATGCTCTGTCTCTCTCTGTCTCAAAAATAAATAAACGTTAAAAAAAAAAATAAAATAAAATAAAATTAAAAGAGTAGGAGACTTTGCTTGACAACCACTAAAGAAATGCGGGCCACATAGCACACCGTCAATATAGTTCTTCATTGGTAAATATGTATAGTCAACCAAGGTTCACTTGGTATTGGAGGAAAATTCCCAACTTCAAAGAGGGAGATCAAAGTGGACGAGAGAAGCATGCACCCAGAGGGTAGAGATATAATGTGCTTTCTAATGCTTTTTTAAAAACGCTATTTATTTTCCTCTTAGAAATTTGAAGAACGAATCATCTGTAATAAGACAAGCACTGTAAAAAACAATCAATTAAACAGCAAGAAAGAGATCCAGGAAATGAATAAAATGGTTGCAAAATAAAATGTAGACTAAAGAGACTAATAACAGAATGAGAACAGATATAGGACATATTTGTAGTAAATAATATAAATTCAAGGAAAATCCCTAGACCATGGTCCAAAGGATAAACAAATGGGAAATATTAGAGGAATGTTAAGATACATAGGGGATAGATATAGAATGTCCAAACCTAATCTAAAAACCAAAGATAAGAGAACAAGGACAATAAAGGGAGAAAATAATCAAATAGAAGAAAATTTATCTCAAGTCTTCAGAACTGATGAAAAAATTTCAGGCAACAGATTTTGATGATATTTCGGCACTCCACTGAAAGAGTATTTTAAATCATCCACAAAAGAAAGCATGTCAGCTGTAAAAGAATAAGAACCAAAATGGCATCAACATTCTTTCTCATCATCAACATTTCATATTAGGAAAAAAACAGAACAATAATAAGCATCAATTAAAAGTGACATGGAAGAATTCTTTCTAAAAACAAAAGCAAAACAAAAATAAACAAACTTGAAAATCTATTTCAGCCAGAAGAGGAATCCAACAGAGAGAAATCATGGCATCTTAGAAACAATGGAACAACTTTAGAAGTAAAGTGAAAAATAACAACAACAATAAAGAATCAAAGAATGGCAGTCAGGAGGCATGTGGGGGTTTGGGTAAAGAATGTCTTCAGGAAGAGTCTCCACTCCATGGATGTGATAGTAAGATGAAGGTATGTGTTCTCCATCAACTACAATAGCAAGACTATCAGAAACTAGGCAAAAAAACCTTTAAAGTCATGTTCTAAATATGGAGCAAATATGGGGTGTCATCTTGTGTAACCAGTCATGTATAAGAATGAAGAATACACATTTGACACATCCTCTTGAGATCAAACTTTTTTTCATTTTTTATCCTAAAATTAATAATACTAGTATAATCAGAATGTTTTAAATTCTATGTATAAAATTTTCAAAGTTTTATATCAACTAAGGGTAAACATTGAAGAATTAATTATGATCATAAAATGAGATGTAAAAAATGTAGTTCTGACATGTTAAGATTGGTAGGAAGAGGAGGAGGAGGAGGAGAAAGGAGTGGGGGTGGGGGGAAGGAGAAAAGACAGGACAGGGAGACACTTCCTTACATTACTTCTTTATATTACTTAGCAGGACAGTCCAGAGTGTAGGATAAAGAAACACTGGGTTAAGTATATTAAGTACAATTGTTAATAGAGAGCTAAGTATATTAAGTACAATTGTTAAAACAATATTATTAATAAAAACAGAAATTAGAAGGAGTAGGGGAGGATATCAGAATTAAAATTGCTAACATTCCTAATTTTTCTTGTCAGGCAGTCAACAGAAACTGTATGTCTTCATCAGTTTAAGATGCTATGACAAAACATCATATACTGGGTGACTTAAACAACAGAAGTTTCTCACAATTCTGGAGGCTGGGAGATTCAAGATCAAGGTGCCAGCAGATGCAGTTCTTGGTCTTTTTTCCTGGCTTGAGGAAAGCTGCCTTCTCAGTGCACCCTCACATAACACAGGATGTTCTAGTGTCCTTTCGTCTTCTTACAAGGCACAAATCTGATCGTGGAGAGACTACCCTCATGACTTCATCTAAACTCAATTACCTCCCAAAGGCCCCACTTCGACCTTCAACATAGGAATTTTTGGAAGACACAAATTTTCAGTACAAAATACTCTACAAACACAGTAAGTCAATGTGTATCAATTATACTTTGTTAAAAAAATATCAAAAGCATATGAATTAATACATTTATTTTAAATGATTGGACTAACCACCAAGAAGGCTCTGGAAATACTTCAAGACCACGTTGTTGCGGTGTCTTGCGGTGTTATTTAAAATAGCCAAGAAATGCAAACAACCCAATTGCCCATTAATAAATGAATGGATAACAAATACAATGGGATATTAGTCACATAAAGAATGGAATCTTGCCATCTGCAACATGGATGAAACAAGAAGGTGTAATGCTAAGTGGAAAACATCAGTCAGAGAAAGACAAATACCATATGATTTCACTCATATGTAGTATTTAGGAAACAAATGAACAGAGAAAAAAATAAGACAAACAGAAAAAGAGACTTAAATACAGAGAACTGGTGGTTACCTGAGGGGAGGTCGGTAGGGTGAAAGAGGTGAAGTGGCTTAAGAGTACACTTAACTTGATGAACACTGAGAAACGTAAATGATTATTGAATCATATTGTACACCTGAAACTAACATAACCCTGTATGTTCATTATACTTCAATAAAAAATAAAGATGGTCTCTAAGGAGTGGCAGTAGAAGTAGAAATTCAACAGAGGAAAACTTTTTGGCTTTTAATTTTTTAACTTTCTGTGTTGTTGAAATATTTTTATACTATGTACATGCCTTATTTTATAACTTAAATAAAGCAGTGAAGTAAAATAAAAGCCATATTTGTGAGGATAACCAGAGCAAGATTTAGATATTTGAAACTGTAAAGACCAAAAAACAACATGATTAGGATATATATCATAAAGATGTAAAAAAAAATTAAATTTTGTTATGTTTGGGCAGCAAACAATACAGTTGACGCTTAATCAACACAGGGGTTATAGGTGCCAACTTCCTACCCTCAGTCTAAAATTCATCTATAACTTCCAGCTTCCCCAAAACTTTACTATTAATAGCCTACTGTTGACTGGAAGCCTTACCAATAACATAGTCGATTAACACATATTTTGTATCTTATATGCATTATATATTGTATTCTTACAATAAAGCTAAAGAACATGTTATTAAGAAAGAGAAAATACATTTCCAGCACTAAACTGTATATATAAGAAAAATTAATGTGTAAGTAGACCAGCACAGTTCAAATCTGTGTTAACTCGAGCGTCAACACAGATTTATTAACACAGATGATAAAAAAAATCCCAAAATGTTTTGTTATACATTTTTTAATGTTTATTTATCATTTTTGAGAGAAAGGGAGAGAGAGAGAGAGACTATGAGCAAGCAGGGGAGAGAGAGAGAGAGAGGAAGACACAGAATCTGAAGCAGGCTCCAGGCTGTGACCTGTCAGTACAGAGCCTGATGTGGGGCTTGAATTCACAAACTGCCAGATCATGACCTGAGCCAAAGTCAGATGCTCAACTGACTGAGCCACCCAGGCGCCCGTTATTACACATGTATATCTTAGAAAAATATTGTGAAAGTTGACAAGTCTCAAGGTGTACTGACATGAAGAAAATTATTCCTGGGTGTCTTGTTGGGTAACAATCATATTCCATCTCTTTCTAATAAAAACCAAGCTTCTTTTGTGACGTTTCCTATTTTCTAAATCATTTGATCTACTATCCCCATCTAACATCCTCAATCCATTAATATTACATCTTTCTTTCCAGCCATCAGGCCATTCCTACCTTCATTTGCATCCTTACGTAGTTTAGAGCCCATACCTGATTGTTACATTCACTGACTTCTAATTGCTCCCAATTCCCCTGTGGCTTTCTACTGTCTTCATGGTTTCTCCTTTATTCCTCAAAGACTTGGGGGTCCTGGGTTCTCTCTTTTTCTTTATTCCTCCATTTCTGCCATCCATCTAGATATAGGAGTCCATGTAAATGACCCATCTAATATGGCTCCTTTGATTCTTGACTTTCTCATCTCCAGTGACTGTTTTCCTCCTATCACCTCAGCCACCGCATTCCCCACAGTGAGATCCTGGACTTCCAACACTTGAAACTGCTCAGTCTCCAAAGTCATTGTTCAATCAGTCCACTCTCTCTAACAATAAGTTTAAAGGGGGAATGGATGGATGTAGCCTCTTTGTCCCTTTCCCCCTTTCTGCTGGTTGAAATGGAATACCATCTTGGACCAGGAAATGGAAGTCACATGAGAGAGAAGATGGCATACCAAACAGAAGAGGTCTGCAGAAACACTATCAGTCTCAACTGGAGACCAGGTAATTTGAGAGAGAAAGCTTATATAAGCTTTTATCATTTTATGTCTAGGTCCACCGAAATTAGATTCCAACTTGCTGATATCACTATAAATTCTTGGTCACCAGTTCAGGTGGTTACTCAACACTACTTGGCAAACTTAACATCATTTTTCTAAGAAGTTATCTCTCTCACACTCCATGACCACCATTCACTGCCTTCTTCCCCATCTCCACACTAATTTCTTGCCTCATACTTCTTAAATACTATTAATATTGCTGTCAAAGCTACTGACTAAATCCTTACTCTTCTTTTCCTTTTTTCTTTCCAATAACTTTGAAGGAAGTGAGGCTCCTGCTAGCAAAGGCCAATCCCTCTATGGGTGCCCAGATTCTTCCTTTCTGCCACCTCAGTTTTCCCCTCCTAATTGCATTTTCAGCCTCTCCTTCTCCCTCCCCACTGCCCTCTTTCCTAGTTCTCTGAAATCAACATTTCAACTTGCTCCAGTTGGTGTCAGACTGAAAAAACAACACCCTCCATGCCACCTCTCTTTCTAGCTACTGTTCTCTCTTCTTCTACACATGCTGCTCATCACATTATCTGTACACACTATTACTATTTTCTCACCTTCTATTAAGTAACCAACTTCCTTCAAAGGCAGTACAGTACTTCAAACCTAAGAACATTGCTCTTGATAAGAAAACATGCACTTGAAAACAATTTTAAATCATTTAAAATAAACCTTTCGTTAATGCTGATATCAAAAATGGTAACAAACAGCCTCCAATTAATAGCCTTTTTTTTTTTTAATCTTAAACTCACTTGACCTGACATGACTATACTTTCTCTTGACTACTTTGACAACAAAGTACCCTGGCTTTTCTCCTATCTCTCTGGCCATTTTCCATTTCCTTTACCAACCCAGCTCCTTCATATTTGAAAGCTCCCAATTCTTTGCCTTGTCAGTAACCCTGCATTTTGATCTCCTTCCCTCACCCTCTCTTCTTCTCTGTGAGAGAAACTTTTATTCACCCTTCAGGTGTCATTTAAGTATTATGGCCTCACACAAGGCTTGTATAAATTCCCAGTCAAAAAAATGTCTGCCATGTTTCTTGTGAAGTCTCTGTCTTTGGTAATCTTATATACTCATTTTTGATATTATTTATGTCAGGGCTCACGCTCTACCATAAACTCCATAACGGCAGGAACAGTGTCAGTGTATTCATCACTCTATTTGAGTATAATACATGGGAGAGGTTCTAGAATTATCTCTCGAAAGAATAAATAATTTAGGACTAGGAACATTTTCAGTTACCTCTACCGTAATGCAATTACAGAGAAAGGAGACTCTGTAGGTACACTACTGTTGGATTCATTTTCCATTGTTTTCTCCATCAAAAATCAACAATCATTTTTTTCTTTTTTGACGGGGGTGGAGGGAGAGTATATTAGAAATCTCTATACTTTTTGTTCAATTTTATCTGTCAACCTAAAATTGCTCTAATCCAGTAATTTAAAAAAATAAGAAGGCACCCAAACTTAGTAGTTAATAGCATGGGCTGTAAGTCAGATGGCTAATTCAAATCCCAGCACTATCATTTTGGAACTGTGTAACTTTGGGCAAGTTCCTTAAACTCTCCCTTAGGACGGTGTGTTATATTTTATTTTGTTTTAACATTTTAGTCATTGCTGTATCCATAGAACTTAGAACAATGCCTGGCATGTAGTTTGTACTCAGTAAGTACTCAACAAATGAATGAATGCACTTTTTAAAGAGACCAAACAAACATGTCTCAACTGCAACTTTGCATACAGCTCTGCAACAAAATGAAAGGTCTCTGTTTATACAACCCACATCATTTCATCAACTGCAACATGGACAGCCAGAGACATCCATACCAAATCCTCATATGCTAATATTTTCTTCAATTCATGTCTCTCAGTGTTTCAAATATCGTTTCTCCCTAAATCCACCAAGTTTCCTCACTCATCTCGGTTCAATCAAGAAGCACATCTTGTGAATAAAAATGGAAAAGTATACTTCATGTCTTCGTGGACAAAAATAAGCACCTCAATATACTTGTTTGCCGTGATTGGTAAAACCACAGTCTTTGATAAACACCAGCTGAGTATTAACCACTTAGACTAGTCTTCAACTTGCAGAAATCCTTGGTACCATCTCAACTTAAAATGTCTCAGCAAAACAATTTACTTACTGCTATTCTCTAGTAATATCATGTGTAAGACTCCCAGGAGAACAGAGAAAAATAATTAATGTCTCTCTCTGGAACTTAGAAGGAATAGAAGAGCTACAATGCAGGCGATTGCCAAGACCAAAAAGCATGTTCCGCAAAACTTGGCAAAGGAATCCAAGTTGGCAAAGGAATCAAAACATTCTTACTATGCAGGTTGGGATCATGTTGAATTCATGTCAACAAATAACAGTTCTCTAAGGCCCAGCTCAGCAAATTTATGTTCTTAAAGAAAAGCAATGTGCTATGGACAGTACAGTTATATTAAATGCCTTCAAGTTCGTGCAGCACATGGTGAACATTTGTTCTGGTATTTCAAAATTGAACACAGTTTTTTCAAAATTTTACTTCTAAAGTGGACATAAATCAAACTTCCAGAAGAGGATACAATTCATTCTATTTAAAATTTTAACCCTTCTTGTGGAAGGAAAAAAAAAAATTCATTCAATGCAATCATAGTTAGATCATTAACTACTAGCCTTGTCATCAACCTCATCATCAACAGATATTTATTGAGTATACACTATGTGTTGGATGTTATGTTAATCTATGAAGACAAATTTTATTACCTATAGTCAAAGATGATAAAATATGGTTGGAAGAAAAGGAGTTAGTACTTGTCTGTTTATTCCTTCATTTATTTAGTTGCATAGTCATTCTGTCTTTCATTCATTCACTCTGTAGTCTCTCCAATTTGCCAAACGCTCAACCCAGTGCCTGGCATATAGAGGTGAACAAAACTGACATCGTCTCAGCCCTCATGGAACCAGATATTCTACTGAGCATTTTACAAATGTTACCCCACTTACTTAAACCTCAGAGTTACGACTACCAAGAAACTGTTTTCTCCATGGCAAGGACCATTTGGTGCTCGCTGAAGATCCACACTTTTCCCATCTTTTCTTGTCCCCCTTGCAGGTATGTTAGGCTATGTGAAACTTCTTATTTCCACCTGTTCTCTAGAATTAACAAATGTCACTTACACGCGAAGACCATTAAAGCTGGTGTGCTCCCTCCATCTCTAATCACCTACTTACTTGCGCCCATGAAGGCCACATGCTCAAATGGTTCTGCCACAAAACGGAAGGGGCCTGCAGCACTGGTTACTAAATGGAAGAAAGTTCCCTTGGGAAAATCACTGGACCTGCACAGTAACATACATGAGCAAGAAGAAAAAAACGCATATTATGTTAAGCCACTGAGATATCCGTTTAGTTGTTACCACAGCAAATCCTAACTCGTACACTTTCACTCTTCCTCATCATGATTCCTAAGATTCTGGGATCCACATTAAGATGGAAGCTGTTTGTCTCATGAATCCTCAGGCATTTTATTGGTAATTGGTCATCTCAAATGTCAAAGTCCAGAATTGTGTGGGCAGTGTTGAAAAAAGATTACCAGGAAAAATAGCCACTTATCTGAGGAGTTTCTATTGTGTCGCACAATGTTATCTCATAATCTTGTAATCCAAATTGTTCATATCCATAACTCTTATCTCTTCATACCACAGCTCTAATTCCCAAATTTATATACCAACTGGGATAAAAAAAAAAACTATTCTTCACTTTTTTCATCTCTGCACTATTTTTACATAAAGTCAGAACAAATTTGGGAACTAGAGTCAAATTTGCCTATCAAGATATTTGACTCTAATTAACTGGGAAGATAAGATGAAATGAAAGCCAATATGCACCTGTTTGATCATCCAGAGTGATAATGCCTTATGAAACAAATCAGCCAATAGAAAACTTACCGACATCTCAGACCTACTTATAATGAGTATCATAGGTCTATACGATTATCCAAATTATAATTCAATATTAAAAATACACTTTTGATGTATGCAGCATTATTTCACATTTTAGCGATAAGGAAACTGAGGCTCAAAGAGGTATTACCTACCTGGTGAATAGATACAAACCAGGTGTACCCAACTCCTTTTCTAGGGTTTCATGTAATACTGAAGAGTATAAAAGCAACGTGAGAAGGAATGAAATATATCTGACTCTGTTGGCTGGTTAACACAGCAGCCATCCCCAAACCTATTTCCCTGCATCCACTAATGGGGCTAAAAAAGCTAAATATCTACTTTGCCAGCCACCCTAGCAGCCACCTGTCCAATGAAACATAGAATTCTAGGAGGTGTGTTAGAGAAAGTTCAGATTTCCTAATGACTAAAATAGAGCAGCTGGTGAAGCCACTGTCCCTTCTTCCTGCTCTAAGCACAGATGTGAGGCCTGAAGACAGAGCAGCCATCTTGCCATGAACAGAAAGCCAAGACACTAAAGATAGAAAGCCCCTTGATGACATTATCAACCCACCGTACCAGCTCTGGATTACCTACCCTTAAACTTAGAGTTATATCAGATTTAATAAAGGAAGATACAGAGAGAGAGAGAGAGAGAGGGAGGGAGGGAGAACTTTTTAAAAAATCCATGTGTATTTACTGTATCAGTATTCTACTGTTATGTCGCAAACCATCCCAAAACATAGTGGTTTCAAACAGCTGCCATTTATTAATGCACGACCAGCAATTTGGGCTTGGTTCAGTTGGTAGTTCTTCTAATTTGTCTTGGTTCATTCATGTGGCTGTCCTCAACTGGCAGCTCAACTGGGGCTGGATGATATGAAATGATTTTACCTTGCCTAGACGTGCATGGTGGCAGTCAGCTGGGTCATGTGTCTCCGGCAATTTAGTCCAGACTTCTTCACACAGTATCAGTATTACAAGAACACTGGTCTCAGAGCACAAGTTCTGTTAGCACAAGTTGTATCACATTTGCTAATGATTAACTGGCTAAAGCAAATCACATGGCCAAGCTCCGAATCAGTGTGGGAGTGGACTACACAAGTGTATGCAAACAGCGGGGGGAGTGATTCACTGGCAGCCATTATTCTAATAATCTATCAATTTGCTTTATGTTATTCTCATCCTTAGTATTAACAGATTTTATAGCCTGTGTGACAAATGAGTGTATCATTCTAAATCACCCAATCTTATTTAATATAAACTATCATCTGTATTTCAAATTTTATTTTCTCATATCTCTATGGAATGGATCCTTATCCACCTATTTTAATGTTGGAACATGTGGCTAAGACATGCAAAATCAAGAGCAAACTCTACTGGTTCGTTGGTGGAGCGACTTATCGCCAAAGACCTCTTGGCTCTGTAACCAGTGTTTGTTTATTTCTTTTTTAGAAAACTTTTTATCCCTCAGCTTTACTGAGATTTGACCCAAGAAAAGCTATATATTTAAGGTTAAGAAACTGATTTTTTGATATACATATACATTATAGAATAATCACCACAAACTTAAATATCGTATCACCTGGCATAATTTTTTTGGTATGTGTTAGATCACTTAAGATCTAGTCTTTTAGGGGTGCCCGAGTGACTCATTTAATTAAGTGTCTTGACTTCAGCTCAGGTCATGATCTCTTGGCTCATAAGGTTGAGCCCCGAGTAAGGCTCTGATCTGTCAGCACAGGCTGGAGCCTGCTTCTGATTCTGTCTCTCCATCTCTCTCTGCCCCTCTCCTGCTTGTGCTCTGTCTCTCTCTCTCTCAAAAATAAATAAGCATTAAAAAGAATATAGTATTTTAGCAATCTTCAAGTATATTATATAATATTGTTAACTAGAGTCAAATTGTTGTACATTAGCTAGAACTTATCCATCTTGTGTAAATAAAACTTTATACCATTTGACCAACATTTCCCCATTTCTCTCTTCCCCTAGCTCCTGGCAACCAGCATTCTATTCTCTGTTTCTATGAGTTTGATTATTTTAGATTCTGCATATAAGTGAGATCATGAAGTATTTGTGTCTGGCTTAATTCATTTAGCATTAATGTACTCCAATTTCATCAATGTTGTTGGAAATGGCAGGATTTCTTTCTTTTATAAGAATGAATAATTCTCTGATACTCCTTATGGGATTATTCACAATAGCCAAGATATGGAAACAATCTATATGTGCACTGATGGGGGCACAATGATGGTGGCTCAGTCAGTTAAACATCTGGCTCTTGATTTTGGCTCAGATCATCATCTCACAATTAGTGTGATCGATCCACATATCAAGCTTTGTGCTGACAGCGCAGAGCCTCCTTGGGATTCTCTCTCTCCCTCTCTCTCTCTCTCTGCTCCTCCCCCAACCTCTCACTCTCAAAATAAATAAACATTTTAAAAATACATAAATAAATAAATTCCATTTATGGATGAATATACAAGGAAATGGGATACACACACACACACACACACACACACACACACACACACACACATTATTCAGCCTTAAAAAAGATGGAAATCTTTAAGCAGTGTTGACCTTCCAGCAGATAGCTAATGGCTCATAAAAGATAATGGAAATGGGAAAACAATGTGGCAATGATAGATGGAACTTCCCAAAGATGGGGAGATCACATACAAACTGGAGTAAATGGGTCAGGAAATGTGAACAGTCTCTCTCACACTGTGATTAGCAGAAATTATTCCTGCTACCTAAACAAGACTGCAATATTATGGTGTTATGAATTAATTTTGAACTTAAAAAGAGATGCGTGGAACATATGTGCATTTAGCTAATAGAAATTCTATATTCTGGAAGAAAAAAAATGAAAATAGCAATCACTGGTTCATTCAATCACCTGCTCGGTAAGTACAGAACTTAGAACTAGATGAGATAAAAAGCATGAGTCCTCTGGCTCAACTCATGCTATGGTGCATCATTCAGAACATGGAAGTCTTGGAATGTAAAATTTTTTTTTAAAGAGGAAATTTGCTGTTGTGAAATTTCTCTCTCTGAATATGTACATATTTTTCCTTTTCTTTCTCTCTCTCTTTTTTTTTTTTTTTTTTGGCTTATTCACAGACTTTAGGATGTCTAAGCTCTGGAATATAGTCACTACCAAAGTGTTCTAAACTTTCACTTTACTTAATTTTTTTAATATGCCACATCATGCTCTATGTGGGGAATTATAGCAGCCAGGATATTGTTAATGCCACTGCTACCACTAACTTTGCTTTCCAACCCAACCTTATTTTGGGGGAGGAGTAAAAGAAAGGAAGTAAAGAGAAACATGAAGGAAGTATCTTGCTGCTAACTCTGTTCTCATAGTTCGACTAAAGACACTGAAATGGCAGGGAGAGATTGCATTCAAATCTTTCATCATGCAAAAAAAGGCAGGGGGGATATCTCACATTTGTCTGACCCAAATGCTAATGTTTAGTCTCTTTGGCAGGGTCTATGATTGGCTCCATATGTTTCCACAATCACAGACACTGTAAGGTACTACTTCTAGTTCCTTTTCATTCACCCAATTTGTCTTCCATCCCGCCCCGCCACCAATCTTCTAAATTTTCTGACATAGTCAAGGAGTAACAACAGACTTTCCAAATGCCCTTTCCTTCACTTTCTCTCTAAAATCAATGTCACTGTCATCTCTGCAGGCACTGTGGGGTAAGGAGGGACTTTAAATTTGTTCTGAGGGGCGCCTGGGTGGCGCAGTCGGTTAAGCGTCCGGCTTCAGCCAGGTCACGATCTCGCGGTCCGTGAGTTCGAGCCCCGTGTCAGGCTCTGGGCTGATGGCTCAGAGCCTGGAGCCTGTTTCCCATTCTGTGTCTCCCTCTCTCTCTGCCCCTCCCCCGTTCATGCTCTGTCTCTCTCTGTCCCAAAAATAAATAAATGTTGAAAAAAAAATTTTTTTTAAAAATTTGTTCTGAGAGTATTTAACGTGGCTGGAAAGACATATTTGAATATGTGGTAACTTTCAGACTGACTTTCTACAGAAATTCCTTTCATTTTCTGACAAGAGGACATTAATGGTTGCCTCACAGTCTTAAACTTGCAAGGTAATACTTTCGATATTTAGGAATTCATATGGAATCATAATAAATTCAACCAAAAATTTCTAGGAAGCCAACCAATAGAAAATGCTTTTCAAAATGGCTGTAATTTTCATCATAGGGTAGGAAACTGGTCAGATGGAAAATCACTTCCCAATATAAGATATTGGCAAATATCACTTTTTCCAGAATAACCTCTTCTCCCCGAAGAGTTTACCAAAATGCTATGGAAATTCAGGCCTATGCCTACTGAACATTACGGAAAACTCAACTTTTGTTTAATGTTGTATGTAAACAGGATACAGTTTGAACAATGAAATAGAAAGCAAAAGGCTCAAAAAATCTCTGTCACAGGGATAACCTATTTCAGGGCTCTACTTCTATTTACAAAGTATTTTAGGAGGGAAGTAGATGTTGCGGGAAGTGCTGCAAGCTTTTAAGAAAAGAAGCATTAAAATAAAGTCGCAGAGCTGTTCTCAAAGCAAGAAAATTACCTTCTCATGAGGAAAAAGAACCCAAATAGGCTTTTCCATTTTTCATCTGATGGAGCTTGACTGAACTAACTCGAAATTCAGATTGAGAGTGTAGATGCTCCTGCTTGAAAAGTGAGTAGCTGGTAAATAAATCTCATGGAGACTACAGAGAACTGTTGCCAGAAATAAGCTCACTTTACTTAGGACTATGCAGAAACTTTTTTTTTTTTTAAAGCTTGGCAAGTTGAAATGACCTGAAGAGATAGGAAAGCTGTCTACTCTACTCTTCAGATAAAACACAAAAGCAAAGGAGGAAGAACCATCCACTTCTACCCAGTCACAGAGTACAGAATGACTTTCCTCTCAACTTGTCCATTTGTTTCTCCTAGAGTGATGAAAAGTGCAAAGTTCTGCTTAGGTTTGGTGTGACAGCCAAATCAATGGGAACCATTCGCTGTTTTTAAATCCCATAAAAGAAGGTTATAGCTCCTGACCATAAACCTGTGTAGGTCCTGGCAGGCTAATTTTTTTCATGGAGACAGAAAATGTTCCTTTACCTTTATAAGAAAGACCATTTTAAAGAGCATTTCATAGCTACCAATGATAATTGTGGATAATGGGGAAAACATTGCACACATTATTTTCTACAACTTATTACTTTCATGTATTGAAGATTATGAAAATTATACAGTTATTTTTGTTTTCCAGTATATAATTACCAAATATCTCTCCCTCAAATGCATATTAATAGACACAAATATATATACACACATACAAACATAGACATTTCTGCTCACAAACTTGGAACGACATACACCTTCCTAATTTCCCTTTGATTCTCCTATTTCAAGCATGCAAAATAGGTCACTGGCACGAAAGACCAACAAGTTTCATATCACCTGCCAACTCTCTTCCACTGTTAGTGTCTGTCTAGAGCAAGGAGTTTAGAGAAGGATATTATAATCAACTGGTCATGACCTCTTTGGTGAGAGCTTACCTATCCCATTTTAGATGGTATTTCCTACATGTTTTTTGCTTCAAGAGAATGGCAATACAGACCTCAGAAGAAAACCCATCAAATAACCCAAACTGGCAGGTGTGAGATCTATTGGCGTTTTGGGTATACAATGGTAAGAAGAAATGTGGAAAAGCAGGTACATCCTGTTAAGATGATCCAATCGGTAGCTGCATCATTCAGTTAAATATTTATTGGCTTATTTCATCACAGTTGAACCCTTTAGACAGACCATAGATATTTAGTTAGCACTGGCCAACCCACTGTGGTCACTGGAGGCAAATGTTTGTTTGCAGGGTCAATAATCACAAAGAAGTTACACTTTCCTGTCTATAGGTAATGAATCCAGGAACTGTCTCCAAGCCTGACAGTCATTTTAACATCTTAAAGCAACAACTCTAACAGGGCTCAGGCGTGGTCAGCAGGGCTGTTTATTCCCTACAGAGCTTATCCTTAAAGAGCACACTGTCAAGGGTGTAGCCTTTTCACAATCAAGATGACCTTGTTGCATAAAAAGGAGGGATGGGGCCCCTCCACTGCTTTGGTCTTTTCTCTCTAATGCTCCATAGGGTCCTCCAAGTAAAAGTCATAACCTTTTATGACTTCATCTGGAGGCCACCCATGTCCAGAAACTGTTAAAGAAGGTTAACTGTCTGCACTGGTCCCTGGAAGAGAATGAATGATGGCTAAGAGGGGAAGGTACAAAAAGTCTCAAGTTTTCTAACTTGATGACCCTACACTTTAAAATCATCAGTTGTTAACAAGTTGTAAGTTCGATTGTTGACATTCAGGAGAATTACAGACTCTCAGTATTTTATTTTGAATCATAAAGCCATTGAATATTAGCATATCAAAAAACTAAGTGGTAACAGCAGGGAGAGAATTCCTTAGGTCTACAACTCTAATCCTCATAATAAAGATAACCCAGACAGAGTAAAGACAGTTTGGCATTCAAACTACGTTTATCATTCCTTACATTTTTTATAGGAGGGTTTCTATCTTGGTGGTATGCCTCCCTGTACTTAGCTTAAAAACCAATAAAATATCATGTTTTGAGATCACTGTGGTTATACAGCCACCATCTCAGAGTTTGGTAGGTTTTAGATCAGTGGTAGTCACTATTATTTTATCAACTTTCATGCCAGGGCAGAAGGTAAGCTACGTATCTACAGAGCTCCCTGAGACCTGCCCCAATAAGCTTCCTTAACCAGGTTTTAATGGCATACGAATTCATGCCAGAAATTAAGTTCAGGTCCTCTGACATAATCTAACTTTTTAGATTTTTTTTTTCCAGATCATATCATTCTTCTTCTTACTTCTGCATCTAGAATAGTTCCCTTCCTTCACTTGGTGACCTTCAACTTGTCTACTATTCAGGAGTCAACACAGAACCCACTTCTCCCAAAAAGCTTTCTCCTTGCCACCCTCTTTTCATCACTCAGCGTTGATATTACTTTTCGTTTATGTCATCTCAGTCATACCTGTATCATAATACCCACCACAGTTGTGGTGTCACCCTTTGTTTGATGGTCTTCTCCCTATAGTCCTTAAAGGCAGGGACCTTGAATTTATATTTACAGTGCCAGACATGTAATGAGTGTTAAAAAAAAAAATGTAAGCTCAGTAACTAAATGTCAATGCCCTTTTAAACAATATAATCACATTCTTATTCAAGTTGGAACTTTCCTGATCATTTATCTAATGTCTTCATGAAGATAAAGAATAAAAGATGAAATCTACAGAGCACTTAATACCTGCCAAGCACCACGCTATGGAACTTATTTATAGGATCTCATTAACTCTCTCAAAATTCCTATAGAGAAGGTTCTATCATGATGACTATTTTACTTTTAAGTTTATTTTTTTTTTTTTTTTATTTTGAGAAACAGAGAGCACAGGCGTGAGAGCAGGGGAGGGGCAGAGAGAGAGAGGGGGAGAGAGAGAGAAAATCTGAAGCAGGCTCCATGCTGCCAGCACAGAGCCCAAAAGGGCCTGGTCTCACAAACTGTGAAATCATGACCTGAGCTAAAATCAAGAGTTGGTCTTTTAACCAACAGAGCCACCCAGGCACCCCCATGATGACTATTTTAAAGAAGGAGAAATTAAGCCCCAGAAAGCAAAGGTAACTTGTCTAAGAATGCAAAATTAGTAAATGGGAGAATCATGATTTATCTGCTCTGACCCCAAAGTTCTTTATTTAGCCACTAAGTCACACTGCCTTCTAGAAAATACCCCGCTTTGTAATTCCACTCATATTTAAAGTCAACAGCAGCATGCATTAAAATATAAGCCTACACAGGCTCACACACACACATGCCAACAAAATGCTAGAAAGTAAATGAATACATGATGACAGTACTACAGAATTCAGCATAAAAAAAAGCCTTAAAGGCAATCCCATTCAGGACTAGTTTCAGGACTCGTGAATTCTGAAGGCATCTCAAAATCTGCAGGAAGGTGGCAGATGGTAACTGGGAAGGTTTCTGATGATGCTAACTTGCCTTGATTTGATGGGAGGGGGAAACCCACACGCAGACGATCTAAAGGAACTCCAGATGGACTCCAGTGTTTTGGGTGAGGAGGCAGATTGATGGCAGATGAAAATTAACTCCGGAAAGACAGAAATAATATGTGTCAGCAAAGCATCAAATCAACTTTCAGGTGCAGCGTTCTGGATTTTATTTTTTTTAACCTAAGTATAAAAAGTCAGTTCACAGCATCCCACTGTCACAAGAGCATAACATGTGAATTCAAGGGAGTAAATATCACGGAAGGATAACTCTTTCCTTGTAACTTGCATCTGTCAACAGCTGGGCTCTACACTGACCAAATGTTCTACGGAGAAAATAGTTTGGAGATATTTTGGCGTTACTTTGATGATGTTCTTCACCGTGAAAAACCAATTTTCAAAAAGCAAACAGGAGGCTGGCCAGAATGTGAAAAGGAAGAGAACCTAACATCGTGTTGGAGAATTACATTTGAGTTCACTGCCTGTGCCTTCGACCCAGAAGTTAAACAGTCCTAGACTGGAAGTTAATAATCTTTTTCTATATAAAGAGCACTATTTGCCCCAGAATCCAAGGACCTTCAAAGACGTACAGTGGGAGATGTGGTAATACACGTAAATTGTAGGAGGTGACAAAAATAATATTTTTATTTTTAGTCATGGAAGACACTCAAGTTCTATTTTAATATTAACATGGAGGGAGGAAGGGTGAATCCTGTTTTCTGTTTTCTTCTGTCTTTCTATGCAGTTTTACAAAGCAAGAGCTAGGGTCACAGAGAGGTAATTGGCAAGTAAACAAAACATATAAAAGGAAATTTTTCCTCTCTGCGGATATAATCGGCTTGTGGCATCCAATGTCACTGAAGGTCAGAGTGGCAAATACTGTGGCTGGAGTTAAAAAGAAAAAAGCTGCAGATTTGAAAATCACCAGTAACAATGGCAATGGGGTAGCTAAGTGAGCGGTGATCAAACCCCAAGCCAAAATAGGTATGAATACCCTAAACAATAATACTCTTGTTTAGCCTTGATGGACTGTCCCTAAACTGGAAGCCTGACTGGGCTGTGGATATTAGAGGTCAAGTACTGCTCCCCTGGCTTTGTTAGCAGCAGTGGAGGCACACTGTATCACCTCCAGCATCAGAGAAGTGACAAGGCATGGGGCCTTTCCATCTCCCTGCTACTTCAAAGATTTTTTTTGTTTATTGTTAACAGACTTCTATGTTATGTATGAAGAGTAGTCTTTCTTACTAGTAAAAATTTATACTTGTTAAAATCATTTAGACCATGAGTTGCTCAGGAGTAGATTAGAATTCAAAGGGATGTTTTTAAAGAAAATATGTGGGGCTTCTTTTATTTTTCACTATATAGCAATTTCTGATAAGATAGAGTTTATCCTTCCTCTTTTAGAAAGATAATTTTGCTACAAATGTCCCATTTTTAGCACTCATGACAGAGTACTATTTTCTATGGATTTGGGTTTTAATATTAAAACTACCTGCAAAGGTGCCCGTGGCAGGTAGAATAATGTACCCCCACACACACACAAAGATGTCCACGTCCCAATCTTAAAACGTCTGAATGTATGGGTGGCTCAGTCGGTTAAGGGTCTGACTTTGTGTCACTCACCATCCATGAGTTCAAGCCCCGCATTGAGCTCTGTGCTGACAGCTCGGAGCCTGGAGCCTGCTTCAGATTCTGTGTATGTGTGTGTGTCTCTCTCTGTCCCTCCGTCACTCGTGCTCTCTCTCTCTCAAAAATAAAATTAAAAACATAAACAATTAAAAAAAAAACTTCTGAATGTATCAGCTCAAATGGCAAAGGGGACTTAGCAGATGCAATTACAGATCTTGAGATGGGAAAATTATCTGAGATAATTTAAGAGAGCTTCATGTAACCATAGGTGTCCTTAAAAGGGGGAAGTAGAATTGTCAGAATGAGAGAACGCTATTTGATGGCAGGAGTGGAGAGGACAGAGGGAGAGATGGAAGGAGGGAGGTAGGGAGGAAAATGAGATTTAAAGAATCTTTGCCATGGCTTTGCCGATAAGAGGACGGGGTCACACATGAAGGAATGTTGGCAGTCTCTAGAAGCTGGAAAAGGCCAGGAAATGGAATCTCCCCAAGAGGTTCCAGAAGCAATGCAGCCCTGTCAACATGTTGACTTTGCAATGTCGATCTTCCAGAAATGTAAGATAATACACTTGTGTTGTTTTAAACCACTAAATTTGTGGTCATTTGGTAGAGCACCGATGGGAAACAAATACAGACTCGAGCACCGAAAGTGGGCTGCTGCTCTAAAAAGAACTAAAAATGTGGTGGTGGCTACAGAATTGGGCAATGGGCAGAGGCTAGAAAATGTTGAGGATCATCACAGAAAGAGCCTAGACTGCCTTCAACTGACTATAGGTAGAAATGTGGACATAAACGACTCTGCTAGTAAGGACTCAGATGAAAGGGGGGAGCACAGTGGAGAAAATCTATGTTTTCTTAAAGAATATTTCAGTCATCGTAAACAGACTGTTGGCACAAGGGTGGAATTAAAGGCATAATTACCAAGGCCTCAGAAAGAAATGAGAAATATGTTATTAGAAGCTGGAGCAGAGAGGCTTCGCGTCATATGGTGGCACAAAGCTTAGCTGAAATGTGTCCTGCAAATGCGAAGTCCAACTTCTAAGTGATACTTTGCAGAAATTTCCATGCAAAGGTGCACGAAGGTATGGTCTCGTTTGTGTTTGCCGTTTATAGTAAAATGTGAAAGGAAAGAAAAACACTGAAGAAAGAACTCTTCAGCAACAAAGCAAAACAAAATCCCAGGGCTGGATGATTTTGGAAATCCAGTCAGGATTCCACAATAGTGTGATTTTAGAACTTGTGAACTTCAGGACTGTCAGACAGTAAATCTGTGCTGTTTTAAGGGGCTGAATTTGTGCTAATGTGTTACGCCAGCAAAGGAAAATTAATGCAAAGGTCAAAATGAAAAGTCCCAGATGAATGAAGAATATGTTTATCTGGGAAGGACAGCCCCTGAGACACAGGATGCAGTGGATGAATCTCCTTGAGACTGATACATGCTACTGCCCTCCTTCTTCATTCAGATATGGTGAGTCTAAATGCGTCTAAGGTGCACCAGCAACTGCAGCATCGACAAACCACCCTACAACTTGGTGACTTACACAGCACAGTGTATGATCTGTCATAAATCTAAGGGTTATCTGGGTGGTTCTGATAGGCTCACTCGTGAATCTGGTCAGGTAGAAGGTCCATGAAAGTCTGGCTGGTCTACAGTGGCCTTGGCTGGGATGATGTGGCTCCTTTCTACACAGTATCTTATCCCTCCAGCAGACTAGCCTGCTTTGTTCTCACAGCAGTGACAATCTTCCAGAAGAGAAACCAGAAGCATGCAAGGGCTCTTGAGGCCAAGACTCTGACTGACATACCATCACTTCTGCGGATGAGACCAGAGAAAGCCTCCCAGCCAGTCCAGGTTAAAGGGACAGGGCTAGAGACTCCACCCCTTATAGAATGGAGCTGCAAAGTCCTCTTAAGAGAGGTTACAGTAAGGGGTAAATACATATATATATATATATTTTTTTTTTTTGCATCAATACACCACAATGCTTATGACAAAAACAATGGCATATGCCTGTAAAACATCCGTTTTTGAAATCATCCAACTAATAGCATGGCCCAGAGTCTCAAGAGGGAGGGAGGAGAGGAGGCAGAAAGAGAAGGAGCAAAAGTGATTCAGTCATATGCTCAAACTATTCACCGGTGGCCAGGCCAGAGAAGACGACAAGAGCTTGACTGTCACCCCTACAATGGAAATGAGTCCCTGACACATGTTTTACTACTGCTGGGATGGCTCTTTCCTGGTCACAAATGCAAAACTGCTCTAATTATCAATAGCATCTGCTATTTGCAGAAATAATCTTCTGGCATATCAATTATCATTATTAGGCTTACTTCAACTATATTTAATCATCTTTCTTTTAAAAAGAATTAACCTAGGGGTGCCTGGGTGGCTCAGTTGGTTAAGCATCCGACTTCAACTCAGGTCAGGCTCACGGTCAGTGGGTTCAAGCCCTGCATTGGGCTCTGTGCTGACAGCTCAGAGCCTGGAGCCTGTTTCAGATTCTGTGTCTCCCTCTCTCTCTGCCCCTCCCCCATTCATGCTCTGTCTCTCTCTGTCTCAAAAATAAAATAAACATTAAAAAAATAAATAAATAAATAAAATAAAAAGAATTGACCTATATCAGCGAGGAGGTAGGCGGGGGAGGGGTGAAATAGCTGATGGGGATTAAGGAGTGTAGTTATGAAGAGCGATGGGTAACATATGGAATTGTTGAATCACTGTGTTGTGGACTTGAAAGTACCATAATATCGTATGTCAACTAACTGGAATTAAAACAAAACCTTAAAAATTAAGGAAAAAAGAAGAATTAACCGATATAATCAACTCAAACAGAAAAAAAAAAAAATATGTAATTGGCCTGAAAGTCAGTTGAAAGTGGACAGGGATTTAAAATAAGATCCATCAGGTGCGTGGGTGGCTCAGTCAGTCAAGCGTCTGACTTCGACTGAGGTCATAATCTCATAGCTCGTGGGTTCAAGCCCCAAGTCGGCTCTGTGCTGACAGCTCAGAGCCTGGAGCCTGCTGTGGATTCTCTATCTCCCTCTCTCTCTACCCCTCCCCGACACATGCTCTCTCTCTCTCAAAAATAAACATTAAAAAAAATTTTTTAAACAACAAAAAAGATCTAGCCTATCACATGTTTAATGTCCTAAAAACTATATTACACACTAATGTAGATAAATAAAGACCTGAGTGACACCTGAGCGAACTTTTTGTGCCCGCACATAATAATTACCACCTGGTATCACATACTATTATGTATAAATGCTTTAACAGGGAAATTTGTGAAACCCTAGAAATACTTCTACCCAAAAGAAAACCTTGGTAAGTCCTGTCTTCCCACTCTCACCATGATTTCATAAAGAATAATTCATGGGGCGCCTGGGTGGCTCAGTCGGTTAAGCATCCGACTTCGGCTCAGGTCATGATCTCACGGTCCGTGAGTTCGAGCCCCGCGTCAGGCTCTGTGCTGACAGCTCAGAGCCTGGAGCCTGTTTCAGATTCTGCGTCTCCCTCTCTCTCTGCCCCTCCCCTGTTCATGTTCTGTCTCTCTCTGTCTCAAAAATAAGTAAACTTTAAAAAAAAAGAAGAATTCAGGATGTACTGGCTAGATCATCATCAATAGACAATATTGTACAAATGCTTCAAAGATCTCTCCTAGTTTGAGAGTTGAGTGCCACCTAAACTGATTCCAATTTTATTTAGAACTTTACAGGTGGAAACCAGATTCGTTCAAACTATTACAACCTACTAGTAAAAACGGTCTTTGGCCTACACTATGTAGCACTAGTAAGCAATATGCAATATGCAAGACATTTTAATAGAAGCTACCAATTTAATCTTCACAACCCATGAGGTAGACATTGTTGTTCCATTTCAAAGGATTGAATGGTTTATGTGTGGTTGTACCGCAACTGAGCTATAAGGTTACGATCCTATCTGAAATCAAAATAATAACATTTTCGCTTCCCTATACTGCCTCCTACGCCTAAGTAACAGTGGAAGGAAGTGACACATTAAAAAGAACCTGGGTATTGAAAGCAAAGGTATATCCCTAATGGTAATGCCTAGGCTTTTTCCAGTGGCATACCCTTTAATGGGCTTTACCAACTCTTTCTGGATCCCTACTGCCTGGGCACATGTGGATTTGCACCCCTTTTCTCTTATGGTTGGATGGGGTCAAGGGACTAGTTCTGGGAACTGAGGTGAGAGAAGTGACATGTGAGTCACTTCTGAGGCATTGGATTCTATCTGGATGGAAAAGCAACCGAAGAGTCCCTTCATCTCTGGACAGTAGTCAGTGATGTTAAACACGGTGGATGATCCATAAGCGTGGGTTCCTGTGTGACTGCAATTAAGAGACCCCTGCTACCCATGATAGGCAGGTACTATGAGCCAGAAATAAACCTTTGCTGAGTTAAGACTCTGAGATTTGAGGGTTGTTGATAACAGCAGCATAATATGGTATAGCCTTACTGATACACATGATGTTCATTTCTCTCCAAGAGGAGACCCTTTGTAGGTTGCACTATGTCCATAC
The DNA here is from genome assembly GCF_014898765.1 of Herpailurus yagouaroundi. Lineage (NCBI taxonomy): Eukaryota > Metazoa > Chordata > Mammalia > Carnivora > Felidae > Herpailurus > Herpailurus yagouaroundi. The sequence goes on from NW_024412400.1 coordinate 13,828,398, forward strand.
ACTATTCTGCCTTTGAAGAGTAACAAACTAACCTCAGCATCACAATAAAAAAAAAAAACCAGTGAACATGAGGTCATTTCTTTTACTATCAGTGGCTTTTTTTAATTTCCATTTTGTCACAGACCAGTAAGTGATCTCACCATGTGAATTCTATGATCCCACAGACTAGTTCATGCTAGTCCACCCCCTGTGATTCGGTATGCAAATTTAACAACACGCAACTATTTGATGAAATGCACATTATCAAATTGCTATAAAAGTTTCTAAAAGTTTCCTTTCAATATTTTTACCTACATCACTGCAGATCAGTAATCAAGTGTTTATAGTCCTTCACCAGCTCAAGTAACACTTAAAGTAGCTCAAGTAACACTTAAAGTAGCACTGGTTAATTCAATACAACTTCCTTGGTTTGTCTTGAAAGTGAGCTTCGCATTTGCACAACTAGAACCCCAGTGTTTTCCCCAATTGGTTAAGAAAAACCTGACAGGGGCACTTGGGTGGCTCATTTGGGTAAGCATCCGACTTCGGCTCAGGTCATGATCTCATGGTTCGTGAATTCGAACCCCGCGTCAGCTCAGAGCCTGGAGCCCACTTTGGATTCTGTGTGTGTATCTCTCTCTCTCCCAGTCTCTCTCCCTCTCTCTCAAAATTAAATAAACATTAAAAAATGTTTTAAAAGAAAAAGCTGACATAAGGGAAAGTGAATAGTACTGGCTAGAAACAAGATGAGCACTCCAGAGAGCATTAGCAGAACTTCGGTGATGAAATGAGCAATCTGGATGCTGAAGATCATAAATATTTCCCTTAGCCAAACTTAGTAAGCATTTTACTAATTCCTACTAGGAAAGAATTAATAGTTAATGTCAAAACATTTTGCGTATTATTTATAGTTCATTGCACAGAAATCATTCTCAGAGACGAAATAAACTATACACAGTTTTCACTCTCTAGGGTAGGTCTGGTGTGCTCAGGTAATCTTTGGTGGTCTGAAAACACAACTGCAGTTACAAGAGTGCCAAAAAAAATTACACAGATAAATCTGAACAGCCGACCCAAGAATGACAATTGTTATGAGGATTCTGGTTCCCACTCTGAGCAGACAGAGCAAAAACAACTTAGGTAGAAAAGTGCCTAGCTTATTCCTGAGCATGCTACCCATTAGGATTTTTATTTTAAAATCAGTCTGTATGTATACACGTACACATGCCCACAACACATAACACTCCCTCTTTACATCTACGTGTATTCACAAAGTTTTCTCAACTTTGGTACTGCTGACATTTTGGGACTCTTCTGTGCATTGTAGAATATTTACAAGTATTCCCAACTCCACCCACTAGATGCCAGTACTATGGCCCCCATTTCAAAGCAAAAATGTTTCCAGATATTTCCAAGTGTCTCAAGGGGGAACAAACTGTCCCAGGTTGAGAATCGATGATATACACACACTATGTATATACCTGTCTCAGTCCTTCTGGGCTGCTATAACAAAATGCCATACACGAAATAGCGTATAAGCAACAGAAACTTATTTCTCACAGTTCTAGAGGCCAGAGGTTCAAGACCATGGTGCCAAAATGGTCATATTTTGAAGGTCATGAAGAAGGGTTCTCTTCCTGGTTCATAGCCAACATCTTCTCACTGGGTCCTTACATGGAGGAAGGGACTAGGGACCTTTTGGGGCCCCTTTCCTAAAAGCATTAATCCCATGCATTAAGGTTCCACCTCACAGCATAAATGCTTTCCGAAGGTCCCACCTACTAACACCATCACTTTGGGTGGTTAGGATTTCGATCTATGAATTTGGGGAGGGCACAATCAGTCCATAGCAATATCATTTACCAAATCATATTATTAATTTCTTGGGGGAACTCACACAGATCCATTACAATTTATTAAAAAGCAAACAAATACCCTCTTTTCATGAAAGCAGAATGGGACAAAATATTAAAGCATTACTTAGTCGACACGTTCTGCAAGTGATTTCAAGGTCCGTAAATCATGTCCCCATGGGGTTTTGAGCACACTCTATCAGGCAATGGTCTCTGTGAAGCCAAGTTCCAAGTATCACTCAAAAATTAGGGCTAGGTATAAGCTACTTAAGTTAGTCAAGGCTAACTTAAGGGAAGGGAAAAATAATGTCGAGACATGTGGGCTGTGCATCTACATTCCAATATGTGGGAAGACATTCTTTAACTCTCCTCCCGGGACTGGAGGCGCTGCACCTTTAAATGGAGCCAGCTGCAGTAACCTGCATAACTCTCATGGAATGTGGAGTGTTCTGGGATTCTGTCTAGTCAGGTCTCTGGCAGGGCTGGGGCAGCTTTGTTTGTGGGCAGGAGGCCTCCTCACATTTCTGTTACTTTATCCTTAAGAAAGTTGCCATGGAGACTGGCATGGTGATGGCAGTCAGCCAGCAGAGAGAGTTTTAAGTTGAAAATGTGCACGCACACTCACACGTGCACACACATACACACACACTCAAGTTCTTACTCATACATATTCCCAAAATAAACACATCTTTGTCGTACGTAATCAACTTTTAAAAAACACATTTAATGTCACTGCCTATTTGGGTAAATGGCTAAACCATTGTCTCTTTTCTAACTTGCCCAAAGAAACACCACCAGATAAAGAGCAGTTAATGAAGTAGGAAAATAGCACCTATTAAAAGTAATCCATCACAGCTCATGAACACCCAGCTAGTAGGCATCTGATTGCAAAATCTGTTTTCTTGGAAAAAAGAGTCATGGAGAGAAAAGTAAAAGGATACAGTAAATGAAGAATTTATTCTTCATTTGGTGAAAACAAATGTGATTTAGCCAAATACTATGAAAAATGGTCCAACATGCTATTTTATTTGCACACATGATATATAAAAATAACATAAGGCTTTGCAGATTTGGTTTTTAACTTTAGAAGAGTGGCTAAATTGGGACTTTCTTTAGCAATCTGAACAGCCTCAGATCTTATTCAATATCTGGCACTTGGAGCACTTTCTACTCCAACCTTCAACTCAAGGTATTTTGTCAAAAGCAATGATAAAATCCTGAAGTATGTCTAAGTTGGTAAGAGAGAAATGTGAGAAAGTCATAAATCCTTCACAATACCCTACAACAGCATCAGAAGTTTGTATTATATTAGTGCATAAATCACTTAGTGTTTATTTGAAAAGTATGCAGTGTGTGCTTAATACAACCCAAGTTTCTATATGCTTTTTATGCCAGCACAGACAGTATGCAGGAAAGCATCTCTGTAATTTAGATTTGTGGGGAGAGGACCATGCAAACAAGCCTTCAAATCCAAAGAGAAAGTGAGAGGAAAATTTGTAAGATGAAACTCTCCTTTCTGCTTCTTACAAAAGTACTATGGACTGTCCAAAGACTGGGAGCTTCTATGCACGATCAACTGACCCAATCAGACAGCACTGACTAACATGAACTCTACGGTGTCTTTTTCCCTGTCTCCCCAAAGAACAAACTCCCTTGGAGGTACTGCTACCTGGGCTTGTTTGTGCCCCTGAGGAGCTGACCAGAAGCAGTTCACTCAAGGTAGCTGAAGCTTTGTTTTTGAGGTTGGGGAACACTGCACATGGTCACTGCACAGGTATTAACCCCAGTGTCTTATAGGCCTCCGGATGACCCACTGGAGTCTACATGGCCCTTTTGCTGCTCTATCAACATAACCTGCTGAAACCGCAAAGAAATTATGCGGTTAATAGGGCTGTTACGCACCACGTTAATACTATTCGAATCAGGTCATGGTTGATGTGTTAGCAACATCACAATCATCCACCCCCATTTGATTCCCCATTCTCCTTGTGTGATGAATGACATAACATAAAGCGGGAGTCTAATGTATCCAAACCGTCACTTTCTATCACCCACAGTGACATCACGTTTTCTCCCACATATGTGACGTGAATTACATGAAATTTTATCATTGTGTCAATGACGACCCAAAATACTGAAAGAAAACCAATTAAATCTGTATTTTTTCAATTTTAAGGCAAAGGGGGATGCTTTGCAATAAAGGATATTGCGTTTTCATTTTAGAGTTCAGAACAAACAGGCTTTATTCTGTAAGAAGACAATTCTGACTCTATTCATCTACAGTATGCTGACACGCGTATCCGTCTAAGCTCAATTCTTACCGAGTCCTCAAAGGCATCTTAGTAAACCTGTTTAAAGCTGCATTAAAACACCCCCACCCCCAGGCCCAGATTCTGCTTATGTTTGGCATTATTTTCAGCAGAAATGAAGGTAAGAATGTTCAATGAGGGCTGACGTTTAACTTTTCACACATGAGGTGAGCACGGAGATCACAAGTCTCCAATGACGCCAGGAGGCTTTGATGTTCCTTCAATTAAAAGACTTGCAAGTATAAAGCATATGAAATTTGCTAAAAGGTATACCGGGAAAAATGCAAAAAGGCAAAAAGAGTAATTTCCTTTCAGCATCACAAGTGCATAGAGTATAATTTTCCTCCATTGAGATAAGGCAAAAAGCAAATGGGTAGACACTTTATCACAAATCTTCTAGTTTATACAACTAAAGGCAATTTCTTCCAGAAGGCCTATTAAGACTGGAGCCATTTCCAACATCTATGGTTCTGTTGATAACCTTGGAGATCCGTGGGATCAGGGTTTTGATTTTGTGCTTCATTGTTCTGCTCACCCTCCCACCTGACCCACTTTTAAACGTTTCTCCAGATCCCCAGCTCCAGAACCCAGACTGAAGTCTTCTCTCTCTAGGCCACATTTGATCATCTTTCTCTTTGTATTGAAACAACACATTGTATGTATTGAAATGCCCTACATTCCAATCCCCCAGGGCTTGGTCCTCCATCTTCTAAGACGGTGCCTAATGTGCGATAATCTAATCTAAATATATTCTAATGACTCAGAGTGAGTGGGTGACTGGCTGCCTAGGGCTCATCTATGTATCAGGCCCAGTGTCAAGGGTCCAGAATACTTTCTAGAGACCTGCGAAAATTTCCTTTTTTATTAGAAGAAAAAAATGAACACTCAGGTCACAAAAAAAGGAAATATCATACAGTATTAGTATGATAATTTGTCTTTTCCCCAAGAGTCCTAAAATATAATTTTTAACTTGGTTTCGTGGATGAAGGGGCCCCTGAAAGTCATAGTGCAGAATTACTGAAGTCCAGTGATTTATGCTCTGGACTGATTAGTAACCCCCCTTTGTTAGTTTCTCTAGGTTCTGGCTCCCATTTCTAACTCTTTATTAAACAATTTTTATGTGTCGTGAACTTCTTTCAGAAAGAAAAACAAAATAGTGTGACACCAAGATCTTATGAGATGATTTCTAATAACAATCCGAGAGTAATCAAACTGAAAAGTCTAATCCTCACAGAATCTGACGGAGGATTGTCAGGTCTACAATATACCCCCTCATCAGGATAGTAATGATGATGATAAGTCACATTTTCAGTACTAGGTATCTTCATAATCTTTACTGCACATACAATGAGAAAATCCATCTTTTTAAAATATCTCCCCAAATAGTGAGTAGTGTAGCTCCCTGAACATTTATGTCCAATTTCCTATAGCCACCCTTATAAATTCCAGGATTATAATATTTTTTATTATTATTTTTGGATGGTGAGTCATGAGACTACATGAGGGCACCCTCATGTTTAAACATTTTTGGAAACCATGTTATGTAAGAATGCTAAAGACATTTTGAAATTCAGCTCATCAATCTTTCCTCTTATGTGACAAATGATATACAGTTCCAAAATACAAAGCAAAATAATAATCAAAAGGCAAAGGGAAATCAGGGACACGGGCAAATATGAATATTTACTTTCATCAATGAGCATAATTCATGAGTCACTGCAAGCACCAGAAACTCAACTTCCTATATAAAAGAAGAGAATTATCACCTCATGGTTTCTAGGGAAGGGCTCAATGGTCCCAGGAAGGAAGATATTCACAAATGGTTTTGCAGACCACTGGACTCAAGAACCAGAATGCCTCCATTATTTATTATCTTTATTTTTTCTGCTTCTCTATATGTAAGAGGAGCTCAAATTCACAAAGAAAGTTAATGACAGGGTTGGGATTTTTAAGCAGTTTTTTACTCACTCTGCTACACAGAATGTTTGGTACAGTGGAAACGGTGAGTGAATTCAGGGAATCACATAAAAACTTAGACATTCCAGAAAGTGCACAATCATTAATTTTCTGGACCTAAACACAAACATATGATTGAAAACAGCCAACAGAGCATCAGGTATCATGCAATTTGAGACAGGGGTGTACATTCCCTCTTTTTTAAGTATAGCACTTTTTTTCCATGTTTATGTGCTCAGTACTTAGTATTTGTCAACAGGTATTGGCCTGTGATCAGAGGATGGGGCTTTGGATATGAGTTATACATTGGATTTGAAAAGTACTGGAAATCTTATGTTCACATGAATAGGAAATTAAAGAACAAAGATATAGAATGTTAGATCCCCAAAGTTATTATTTTGGTATACATGTTTTCTAGAAATGGGCCTTCTCTGAGTTCCAGGACCTGGGTCTATATTTGATGAGAATATAAAACCTTAGTAATGAATTGGTTAATCAATGCCAAACAAATGTTTTCATCAGGACTAAAATAGCATTTACTATTAACTTAATTATCTTCATATTTTATGGAATAAAGATATGTCAACCATATGAACAGGTTTCCATTTAAAGCAATTTTTAAAGTTGTGTTCATTTTTAAAGGTAAGTGACCAATCATTTCTTAAATAACCAATTAAGATTTTTAATTTTTAAAAGTCAACTCTTGTGGGGCACCTTGGTGGCTCAGTCAGTTAAGCGCCCAACATCAGCTCAAGTCTTGATCTTGTGGTTCATGAGTTCAAGCCTGACGTCAGGCTCTGTGCTGACAGCTCAGAGCCTGGAGAATGCTTCAGATTTTGTGTCTCCCTCTCTTTGCCCATCTCCCACTCATTCATTCATTCATTCATTCATTCTCTCTCTCTCTCAAACATAAATAAGCCTTAAAAAAATCAACTCTTGTATCCCGTTAACATAATCTGGTATAACTTCTTGTCAGTCTCTAAAACATCAGCAAAGTCAGTGAGACCCATATTGCATTGCATGAGGCACTGGGAGCAAAGAAAAATCCTCAGTTACCATGCTTGACAGAAAAAGGACAGCCTCTTAGTTACTATTTACACTTCTGAGGGTTCTCTTTCACATTTTCATTTAGTTGGTTGGTTTAGTTTTTGTACTGAAATTTAAAACAAATTTAATGCAAGAGAGTTCAGTGAGTAATATGGGGCAAAAAAGTATTTGTCACTGGCTAGTAGCAGAGACTCAAAGAATTAAACTGATAAAGACCATTTCAGTAAATGTTGACGGCAAAACCTGATTTTAAGTTTGACATCCTTAACACTATAATCTAAGTATGCTTTTAGACTTATCAAAGTAAAATATAATAGCTTCCACATCTGATCTGTCATCATACTATAGAAGTATTTGTACGCAGAAGGGTGGAAATTTCTTTCTTTCTTTTTTTTTTTTCTTTAAATCCGTTTCCTCCCATGATAGCAAGGGTATAATTTAGATTACATAAGTAATGATTTTGCTTGAAGTTAAATTACTGAGCATAAACCAGGACTAATTTTTTTCCCCTAAATTGATGTATTTGGGCAAGAAAGCTGCCCATTTATTTATTTATTTATTTATTTATTTATTTTTTTTGCCAAGGTAGGAGGGATTAAATGTTAATGGCTGCAAAAAAGTGAAGATTGTAGCCCAGTTCCTACTGAGGAGGTATTTTAAAAACTACTATGAGCCTTCTCAAAACACATACACTATGGGACCAGAACTTGATGCCAATTCCCCCTCACTTCAGTGTAGATGGGTGCAGAATTATCTGTGGGGTTCAGAGGCAGTCGGAAGGCAGAACAATCCTGAGCAAATGATAAGGGCCACAAATCAAAGCAGGAATAGGAGAGGAGAATGGTCACTGGAGGCCTTTGTTTAGGGCCAGACCTCATCACAGAGCATATTAAGTTTGACTTAAGTCTGCTCAAGACGCTAGAGAAGGAATAGCCTTCATGGGATAGTGAAATGGGGAATGGCTGCTGTTCAAAAACTAATCGCCAAAGTGCCTCCAACATAAACTCTGCTGGGGTAGGGGACCGCATGGGACCAAAAGCCCAGAGGAAGGCTTAAATGTGAGGAGTTCATTCACACATTTCAGGTGCTTTAGTTCAAAAGGCTAATAGCAAAGCTTATATTCTGAAGGACAGCTCACAGCTCCTAGCCATGTGATAGGCATGAGATCAAAAGATTATCAATTAAATGAACATTTGAAAAAGTGATTAATCTCATGAGTCACCAGGAATGGGAAAAATACAACCACAATGATGTACCTGAACACATAAACTAAGTTGCTAAAATTAAAGACTGACAATACCAAGTGCTATCAAGGATGCACATCCATATAACCCAGCAACTCCAGTCCTAGATGTATAGTCAAAAGGCATGCATAGGTAAGTACATCAAAGGGCTTGTTCAAAAATATTAAGAGCAGCATTATTGGTAAAAGCCTTAAACTGGAAGAAGAACAAATGTCCATCAAAAGTAAAAACATAAACATGGCATTCCATGGAATATCTTACAGTAATGAAAATGAATGTGCTGATAGGACAACAGGCATGAATTGCATGAACAAGATGCTGAACAAGAGCCAGACAAAAGAATATACTCTCTCTGATTCCATTGGTTAAATATCAAAACAGGTAAAATTGATCTATGTTGTTAGAAGTCAGGATACTGATTACCTTTGGTGTTACGTCCAGGAAAGGGGCATGAGGAAGATATGGTGGGCTTTTGGTGCTAATCATGTTCTAGATCTGCATCTAGGGTGCAACCTAATATGGGTATGTTTACTTAGTGAAAATACATCAAGTTATACATTTGTACACTTCTCTGTATTTATCTTCCATTAAATAAAAATTATAAAACTATCAATAAGTGTCATAGGCAGGTTGAGGAGAGAAGACATTGAAATGAAAGGCAGTGGCAGAAAGATGCCTATAAAATGAGGGATGTGAGCTGGAATGCAAAGGTGTTGTCTGGACCAGTTCTACAAATACTGGCCAATAGCCTGCCCTCCATGAGAGAATTGGCAGCCTTTATCTTTAACTGTGCTCTATTTGTCATGTTCTCTGTGATCATAGGCTAGCAACTTGAATTCTCTAATACCTTATTTTCTCACCTATAACATGGAAGTATATTGTGACTTTATTAGAAAGATTAAATGAAAGAGGAAAAATGGCCAGTAATGCACTTAGTATAATTCCTGGTACATGGTTGATAAACAAATACAGGTTCTTTTGTGACTTCTTTCTCTTATCCAGTTAGCTTTCATGAAAGACTGCTTGAAAATAGAAAAATAAATACCTCATTTTCTCCATTTATTAATAACATCATAGGAAATTCTTTTTTGCATCCATATTGGTGAACAAGGAGGGAGATCTGTTATTGCAACAGGGAAAGGAACATGGCATGGGTGTGGCCTCAGTTTCTTAAACTAACCAGATTACAGGGAAGGATGGCCAACATTTGAGACAGTGTCAAAAGACCAATGTTAAAACAAAGAACTGCATCTCAGGTTGGAAAGGTAGAGTCGGATGCAGAGAGAGAAAGATAGGTTCTAGCAATGAAGAACAAGTAATAATTGAAATTTATTTTCCCTAGCCAAATCTTCTTAACCATCACCAGGGAGAAGATCAGTTTGCACATGTGGAAAAAAGATCCACTGATCATTTTGAAAAGAAAAAAAATACAAAGGAAAGTTTATAATGCTAAAGTCATTTTGGAAAAACATAGAGCTAATCAACAGCGGAATGTACGGATTCCAAGATGGATCTTATTGTAAAATACAAAAGTCTTTGAGTGAAAGAAAATGCTAAAGTATAGCATTCTAAGAGTGGGAAAGTGGCTAACAAGAAATGGAAGGCAAAGTCAATTCCCTTGAAGAGAACACACTGCCTGGGGAGCCAGTTGGTTACCAAGTTGTCCCACCTAGGAGAGCCATAAAAGAAGACACGAAACTGTGAACATGCTTACATGTAGGTCCACAGTTCAACACTCTGGGACAGGACACTTACTTGGAATAAGAAAGGACGATGGACATGTTCTCAGCTTGGGGGAAATTAGAATGTGAGATAACTCCCTGACTCCCCAACAAGCTCCCTGCACTTGAGAAAGTGGTCCTTGAATCCAGAAGGGCACAAATGAAGGGGGAAACCATGACAGCCACCATGATATGGCAGTGCAGGTATAGGTAATAGGCACTTAGATTTGATGACAGCCAGACCGTAAGACCACTTATTATGTCCAAGGTGACAGTGCTTTACAATACTTGCCTTTGAGTTTTCGGTAAACACTGGGACAGAGCTAGAATTGTAGCAAATGCACGGACAAGAATCAGCTGTAGAGTGACACCCCACCACCTTGCGCCATTGCAATTACACACAGTTCTGATTTCTTGCTTTATGGCTCCCCCCTCACTGTCCAAATAACAAATCAATAATTCCCATAGCTGACTTGACTGGTTTTCCTCAGTGTCCTCCTCCTGGGGTTGGGCTTTAAGTACAGAGAGACACAGCTGTGTGTTCCTCACTCATGGGCCAAATCAGTATACCGACTTCTTTCTCTTCATTCACTAACTCGGTGATTCAATTGGAAAAGTGTGACCAAACCTGCCTAGCCCAATTTGTGCTTTATAAACCAGGTTGTTTATTGCTAATGTTCTGTTACTCCCTGGATATGTACAGATTTTTCCTCCTAATTTTGGTCACATTGCTTTAATAGAATCTGAAGCTAGATTTAGTGGTTGTGACTACCATGATTACGGGTACGGCTTTTTGTTGTCTCGGATTCTTTCTTTCTCTTCTTATTTCTCTGTATAAATAAGTATAGGGAAGCTGTTACAAAATTTCTTCAGGTGGATTTTCATTTACCAATGAATGGTGACAATTATAAGGTCATTTATATTTCAACTAGTAAAACAGAAACAAAACATGGGTGGCACACAGGAAATCAGATACCCTATTGCTTAATGAAATGTGCCTTCTTCCTGCCTCCATTCATCCATCTCTTCCTTTATCCCTCCTTCCCCTTCTCTCTCTCTCTCTCTTCTTGTCTCTAACATATGGAACAAGCCATCTGCATCTTCTGATGAGATCCCAGAAGTCAGAGGTAGAAAAACTACGGTCCATGGAAGAAGTCCTCTCAAGTCTTTATTTCCATTAGCAAACATTTACTTGCACAGTGGTCCTATGGTATAACCGAAAAAGTACAGAATTTGAAGCCAGAGAACCTATGTAGTTACCCCAGGCCATGTTTACTTAACCTCTGTTAATTGTTGTACCCTGTATGGTAATTTTAATAGGTCACAGAACAAAGTGGCTATGAAAGAGGGCTCTTGAAGTCGCCATACCTGAGTTATAAGCCACTCATGAACTTGTACTTTCAGTGTGACCTTACGAAGTTACTGATAGCAGTTTCACCCTCTGGAAAATAGGGATGATAACAGTACCTACTGTATGGGGTTACGGAAATCAAAAAAGTCACATTCTATAAAGCACACAGTGCCTCATGTAAAGAAAGAGCCCCGTCAATGATATTAGTAGAGTACTCATAAAAAAAATTCACAAAGTGAAAGGTGTTATCAAAATTTTAGTTCTTCAGCACCTGGGTGGCTCAGCTGGTTGAGCGTCTGACTTCAGTTCAGGTTGTGATCTTTTCACTCTGAGTTAGAGCCCCACATCAGGCTCTGTGCTGACAGCTCAGAGCCTGGAGTCTGCTTCGGATTCTGTGTCTCCCTCTCTCTCTGCCCCTCCCCCGCTGGTGCTCTGTCTCTGTCTCTGCCTCTCTATCTCAAAAATAAATAAACATTTTTAGGGGTGCCTGGGTGGCGCAGTCGGTTAAGCGTCCGACTTCAGCCAGGTCACGATCTCGCGGTCCGTCAGTTTGAGCCCCGCGTCAGGCTTTGGGCTGATGGCTCGGAGCCTGGAGCCTGTTTCCGATTCTGTGTCTCCCTCTCTCTCTGCCCCTCCCCCGTTCATGCTCTCTCTCTCTCTCTCTCTGTCCCAAAAATAAATAAAAAACGTTGGGAAAAAAAACTTAAAAAAATAAATAAATAAACATTTTTAAAAATTTTTAGTTCTTTTAAATTTTTTCATGGGAGACATTGAACAATCAAAGGCTGGGTATATAAAAAGATAAAGAACAACATACTCGTGTCCCAGCCCTAAAAATAATGGTTAAACTGATAGTGACACAGGATGTATTCACACAAAAGTAATTATCAAGATCCAAGTGCAGACGATGGGCCAAATTTGTCTTTCCAACAAATCCATGCTGTAGGACATGAGATGAGGGCCCCATGGGAATACACATGGCAAGTTCTGAAACTTGCATGTGGGATTGGATCAGAGAGAACATTATGACAGAACAGCAGAATGTGGGCTTCAGGAAGCTAGAAGGAAGCAGAGTTTATGTTCAGAGGCTCTGGAGGGCAAAAGGGTAGTGAGGAAAAAGGATGAATTCAGTGTGTTATCTTAGAATTATTAAATAGGCAGGGATATATAGGGAAAAGATAGGCCCCAGGAGACACAGGAACAAGGGAACATTTATGAAACAATCCTTGTGCGCCCGTTTGCTTGGGTACCATGAATCATCCCCTACAGACACGATGTAAATCAACTGATGTGTATGTGTGCATGTGTATATGTAGACATGTTTCTCTCCATGTATTTCTTGTTTTGTGCACCAAACCTTTCCTAGGGAATGTAAACTGAACATGCAGTCACGTCATACTTGCATGGCCAAAAAAAGATACTATCTTAGCAAATGACTTAAATACAGGTAAATCAAGTATTTCCAAACCACATGAATTCTAGTAAGAGTAAAAATACAAATGGAGACATAAAATCAGTTGAAGTTCTCTTTTTTAGCTATTATGGTCACACGATACATTTTAATTCGAATAGCTACGATTTATCAATTATCAGGAAGACATTAAGCACAACTGCATATACCTTTTATCTGTTCATTTCTTTGTTTGATTTTCCAAATAATCCTTTGAGATACAGCCCACTAAGACTATTACCCTATCAGGGAAACTAAGACAACGGTGAACAGTATTACACAGCTAAGAACGGGGCAGCACTGGAATGGGCAGTCAGGTTCTGGAGCCCAAATTCCTATCCACCTTGCCAAAGGTATATGTAATAACCATCCATGGACCCTGGGAATGGTTAAACACAGACTCCTGAACCCCACATCCAGCAGTGATGACTTAAGTCTTGGCTAGGGCCTAAGATTTTGCATTTCTAACAAGTTCCCAGGGATGCCGATGCTGTGGTCTGTGGATCACACTTGGGCAGCATCACTCTGTATTATGTTATTTCAATTGTTGGATAAAAGAAAATGAAATAGCATGATGTGAAAAAGTGATCTCTCATTTTCAAAATGTTTAAAGTTCATTCCAAGGCAATCCTCCCAAGCACTGCTATGAGTACTATAGATTTAGTTCACAAGTGTAAGCTTGTTTATTGAGCATGATAGAATATTTGAACCTATACCAGTATTTAGGATCCAAGCTTTTTTATTTTTTTCTCTAAATTATCCCAGTATTTCCTCTCTTTATCTTTCCTGTATTGAAAAACAACTTATGGGCTTAGCGTGCTAATTGAAACATATCAGTAGTGTAAGGCACTTAATTTACATTACAGGAGACAATCCACTTGGAAACATTGAAAGCCTCTTTTGTTATACTTTATTGCAACAGTCAGAATCCAGAATGAGAAACAAAATTCACAAAAATTCGTTATGTGAACAAAATTCACATAAATCATAACCATCTTCAGTGTCTATGCAGAGAGAAGAAAAGGAGTTTCAGTAATCTGGTAGGAAAAAAAAATCTGTTTGGTTCCCTCATGGGAAAAGTTCTAAATGTTGAGGAAAAAAGTGAATAATGCAGACTTCTCATTATAGTAAAAGATGCAGGGGCGCCTGGGTGGCTTGGTCAGTTAAGCGTCCGACTTCGGCTCAGGTCATAATCTCACGGTCCGTGAGTTCGAGCCCCGCGTCAGGCTCTGTGCTGACAGCTCAGAGCCTGGAGCCTGTTTCAGATTCTGTGTCTCCCTCTCTCTCTGCTCCTCCCCTGTTCATTGCTCTGTCTCTGTCTCAAAAATAAATAAACGTTAAAATAAATTTAAAAAAAAAAGATGCAATAGATATACTGTTTCCCTAGTCTTCCTGCTAAGTACAACCAGAAAGCCTTAATATTACATACAAAATAAACATAATGAGATTTTGAAAAGCTGAGGGAAAAAGGCAAACCAGCCAGGAACCCCAGAACCTCCAATATGACAGAGTGGTAAATTCTCCAGACTTACTTTCTGCTTCATATATCCCAGACTTAGGACTGAAAAAGCCAGTGACTCAGAAACACCAATGGGTACAGGAACAACAAAACAAAACAAAATCCCAAAGCCTGCTCTTTATATTCAAAAAACAAACAGAAACAAAAACAAAAGCAAGAAACCAAGAAAGGGGCAGCCCAGTAGGACAAAGGCTTTCAGACAATAACTACTTGTACCAAACAGGGACAACTCTGTGCCTACCGCTAATCTCACCAGCAAAGGTTGAGCAGGGGACTAACATTTCTACCCTCTCCAGGCTGTTTTGAGGCACGGGGTTCCACCAGGGTGCTATCAGAGAACACTGAGCAGGAAGCTGCGACTTTCATTCTAGCCACGTGGCAATGAGGCCACACCTGTGTAGTGTCAGTGGCGATGAAATGGTTTATGGACTTTTACCCCATCAGCAGTAATGAGGTGTTCCAGCCCCCTGCTGGCACAGTGTCACTGGAGGCCAGGTAGAATTAGGACTGTCACTACCACTCAGAGGCGAAGGTCACCCCGTTCTCATTGTGGTGTCAGTGGAAGCTACGAGAGAAGCAGTAACAAGTCACTCTTGACCCTCACAAGCAGGGTGGTATCAGCAGAAGCCTGGAGAGTAGTTGGAACTCTTATCTTATCCAGCACTAATGAGGAGCCTCTCCTAGGGGGTAAACAGAGGCTGAGTGGGGAACCTGGATTTCTAGCCCTACCCGGAAGGAATGAAGCCATGCACTCCTTCGCCTGTTGGAGCAGTGCTAGAAGAAATCAGCTAAAACAAAAGGTATGAATCAGATCCCGAGTCTCATAACAAACTATACAAAATGACTAGGTTTCCACCGAAAAATCACTGGTCATAACAAGAATCTTTGAAACCTCACCCTCAATGAAAAAATAATCAGTAGGCACTAACATGATAGTGTTAAGATGATAGGAATGTTAAAATTATTGACAATTTTTTTTTATTTTTTAATATTCGTTTATTTTTGAGAGAGAGAGCATGAGCAGCGAAGGGGCAGAGAGGGAGGGAGACACAGAATCCAAAGCAAGTTCCAGGCTCTGAGCTGTCAGCACAGAGTCCGACTAGGGGTTCAAACCCACGAACCAAGAGATCATGACCTGAGCCGAAGTCAGATGCTTAACCAACTGAGCCACCCAGGAACCCCTACCTGACAAAGATTTTAAAGCCGGCATCATAAAAATGAGTCTATGAGCAATTATGAACACACCTGAAACAATTTTCTAAAATCCCACCTAAGAAGACAGAATATAAAAGAGAACCAAATTGAAATACGGTAATTGAAACATGCAATAACTGAAATAAAAATCTCAGTGGATATAGGCTCAACAACAGAATGGAAGGAGACCGTGGAAAAAATCAGTGAATTCAAAAATAGAATAGAAATTATCCAGTTTGAATAACAAAGAGAAAATAGATGGGACAACAAAATGAATAGAGCCTCAAGGAACTGTGGTATTATAAAAACGAAGATCTAACATTCATGTCATCAGAGTCCCGAAAGGAGAAGAGAAAAATGATGGAACTTAAAAAGTAGTCAAAAAATAAAAAATAAAATAACTAGAAACATCCCAAATTTGGCATAAAAAAACACAACCGTGTGGATTTAAGAAGGTGAGCAAACCCCAAACAGGATAAATTGAGGCCCAGATAAACCATAGTCAAAATTCTGCAAAATGAAAACCAAGAAATCTTGAAAGAAACAAGCGCGAAATGGCACCTTCCTGATAGCACAAAAAAACCAACGAGAATGACAGGCGATTTCTCATCAGTGACCATGGAGGACTAAAGGAAGTAGCACAATATTTTTTAAGTGTTTAAAGAAAAGAAATGCCAACCCATAATTCAACAGTCAGTGAAAATATCCTTCAGGAATGCACAGGAAATCAAGACATTCTCCAACCACGCAAATTAATCAGTAGACCTAACCTAAAAGAATGGCTGATGGAAGCTTCGAAACAGAAAGGCAACGAAGGAAGAATAAAAGATGGAGTCGTGGGACATGAAGAAGGATAAAAGAATAGGAACAGTAAAACTATGAGTAAATAAAATGCTCATTTCTTCTCTTGAGTTTTGTAAATTATGTTCAATGGTTGAGGCAAAAATTGTAATACGCTCTGATGTGGCGCTTTATGTAGAGAGAAAATATTTAGGGAAATTATATGATAAACTGGAAAGGATGGAGGGCAATAAAAGGATGTAGGTAAGGTTTCTATAATTCACTCAAGCTGGTGATTTATACCAGTAGATGAGTTATGTATATATAATGTAATACACAGAGTAATCACTGAAAAAGTTCTCCAAGACAATGCACTCACCATCACTCCAGATAAATCAAAATTTTATTTCAAAAAATTTTCACATAGCCCACAAGAAGGCAGAAGAAACAGAAATAACCAAAAAAAAAAAAAGGCAGATTTAAGCCCTATCATATCTATACTTATATCGAATGTAAGTAGTCTAGGTATACTAATTAAACTATAGAGATTGGCAGAGTGGACTCAAAAACATGACCTGGCTATATGCTGCCTGTAAGAAATTCATTTTAAATACAACCGTATAGAAAGATTCAAAGTAAAAGGATGAAAAAAGATATATTATGCAAAAATTAAAAGGAAGCAGAGTGGTTATTTAGCATCAGATGATTAGACTTCAGAGCAAAGAAAATTACAAGAGACACAGAATGACACTGAATAATTATAAAAGGGTCAGTCCATCAGGAAGACATAGCAACTCTAAATACACACAGCAGAGGTACATAATATGTGAAGCAAAAAGTGATGTAACTGAAAAGACAGATCTAAATATATGGAATCTTCAACACTACTCTCTCAGAGATGGGAGTATTAGCAATACAGAAAACCTCAAAAAGCAGTATCACTCACAGAATCTAATCACATTTATGGAGAAGCTTTTCAAGTTTCTATGGAACATATACCAAGATAGATTCTATCTAGGGGAATAAAATAAACCTAAACACATTTAAAAGAATTGAAGTAAGTGTATTCTCTGACCCCAAATGAGTCCAACTAAAAATCAGGAACAGAAAGGTAACGGGACAATCTCCAAATACTTGCAAGATAAACAGCACACTTCTAAAGAACCCATGGGTCAAAGAAACCTCGAGGGAAATTAAAAAAAAAATGAACTTAATGAAAATGAAAATACAGTAACAATATTAGTGGGATATAACTGAAGTAGTAGTGAAAAAGAAATTCATAGCGCTAAATTTACATGTTAGAAAAGAGGAAGTGACACAAATCAATAATCTAGGCTCCCACTTCAAGACTCTAGAAAAAGAAAGCAAAATAAAGCCAAAGAAAACAGAGGGAAAGAAATCAGAAAGTTAAGAGCAGAAATCACAGAAATTAAAAACAAAACAAAATAAAATGACAGAGGAAAGTCAATGAAACAGAAAGTTGGTTCTTTGAAATTATAACATAAAATTGATAAATCTCTAGCAAGACTGTTAAAAAAAAGAGATAAGACACAAATTACTAACATCAGAAATGAAATGGATATTACCACAGATTCTATAGATATCAAAGGATCATAAGAGACTACAAACAACCCCACACACATACGTTTTAGACCTTAGGTGGCATGAAATAATTCCTCAAAAAACACAAACTACCACAACTGACCAAATATAGACAATTTGGATAACCCTATCCTTATTAAGGAAAATAAATTAATAATTTAAAAACTTTTCCCCAACAAAATCTCCAGGCTTCTACATGGTATTTAGGAGGGAACTGCCACCAGTGATCTCCTAACAAAGAAGCATAATTCCAAAGCAATAGCTTGTTTCACTTGATCATTGATCCAGACTCTTCAGGAAACCACAAATGGCTCTTGATAACCCTTGGAACTATTTGGAGCTATCTGTATACCTAACAAATGTTTCCATTTATTTATGTTTTATGTCTAGATTTTTATTTCAGTTAAGGCTGGGTAAGGGATGGGTAATTCTATACTGAAAAGCTCACATTCTGTCCTTGGCAAATAAATACATTGTCAATGAAAAAAAAAAAAAAAAGTAAAGCAAGCATACCCACTTTCACCATTCTTATTCAACACAGGACTGAAAGTTCTAGGCAGTGCAAGAAGGCAAGAAGAGGAAATAAAAAGCATACAGATCAGATACTAAAACATACAAGTATTTTTATTTCCATAATGTGATTGTTTACATAGAAAATCCCAAGGAATCTTGGGGAACTAGAACTAATGAGTGTATTCAGCAAAATCTCAAGGTAGAAGATAAACATACATGTGGACACCTGGGTGGCTTCGTCAGTTATGTCAGACTCTTGATTTCAGCTCAAGTCATGATCGCATAGTTCATGAGATCAAGCCCCATGTCAGGCTATACAAAGACAGTGTGGAGCCCACTTTGGATACTCTCTCCTCCTCTCTCTCTTCCCCTCCCCCATCTTGCTCTCTCAAAATAAATTTTTAAAAAGGTTAGGCATACAGGAATGCAAGCTGGTGAAGCCACTCTGGAAAACAGTGTGGAGGTTCCTCAAAAAACTAAAAATAGAACTACCCTACGACCCCGCAATTGCACTACTAGGCATTTATCCATGGGATACAGGTGTGCTGTTTTGAAGGGACACATGCACACCCATGTTTATAGAAGCACTATCAATAGCCAAAGTATGGAAACATCCCAAATGTCCATCGAAGATGTCCAAAGAAGATGTGGTATATATATATGCAATGGAGTATTACTCAGCAGTCAAAAAGAATGAAATCTTGCCATTTGCAACTACATGGATGGAACTGGAGGGTATTATGCTAAGTGAAATTAGAGAAATACAAAAATCATATAACTTCACTCATATGAGGACTTTAAGAGACAAAACAGATGAACATAAGGGAAGGGAAACAAAAATCATGAAAAACAGGGAGGGGGACAAAACAGAAGAGACTCATAAATATGGAGAACTGAGGGTTACCAGAGGGGTTGGGGTTGTGGGGGGCGGATGGGCTACATGGGTAAGGGGTACTAAGGAATCTATTCCTAAAATCATTGTTGCACTATATGCTAACTAATTAGGATATAAATTCTAAAAAATAAAAAATAAAATTAAAAAAATGATAGACATACATAATAAATTTTATCTCCATATGCTAGCAATGAACACATAGACATTGGACTTAAAAATACATCATTTACAATCCCTCAAAAAGTCCTTCGAATTCTAACAAAGTATGTACAAG
This sequence comes from Herpailurus yagouaroundi, assembly GCF_014898765.1. Lineage (NCBI taxonomy): Eukaryota > Metazoa > Chordata > Mammalia > Carnivora > Felidae > Herpailurus > Herpailurus yagouaroundi. The sequence continues at coordinate 13,848,085 of NW_024412400.1, forward strand.
GCTTGTATGCTAAAAACTATTCAATGCTGATGAAAGAAATTTTAAAACTCATTAATTGGAAAGTCACACAATATTAATGGATGGGAAGACTCAACACAGTAAATGTATCAATTCTCCTCACACTGATATACAGTCTTTATGAAATGCTGGACTTTTTATAGCTAGATTTTTGTAGTTGTAAAATTTTGAGGACCATAAACCAGATTTTTTGTCTCTATAAATCTGGAAATATACAATATATTCTTCTGATTGAAAATTTACCACCCTTTCCTCCATACATCATTCAAATTCAAAACAAATAAAGTATAATGAAAGAATATTTATGTATATGCCAGGGAATGTTCCAAACACGGAGAAAGCACATGGGAAAAATAGACAAGGTCCCTGCCATCAAGGACCTCCTTTTTTTTTTTTTTTGTCTGTTTAAATGTGACTTTTAAGACCTGATTCCTTTGGGCACAAGTGAACTCATTGAGGTATTTCAGCTTTATTATTGAGCCAATTTTGAAAGGCACTGGAGTTCAGTCGAGTTGAAGAAAGAGTAGTAGGACAATATCTACAGTCCATTTACAGATTTACAAAAGTAAATTACTAGAGACACTTTCAAGGGCACCACATCTCTGAATATTTAAATACACCCACAACAGGGATTTGTGTTGCTGTCTAACATGCTAACTACAGATGAATCCAAGAGCCTTCTAACACTGGCATATTAGCTAATCAAATGTATCTTGGTGGTTACCACAACGAAAGTATCACAGGTTTGGCATCTAGCATCTGCTGGACCCAAAGCTCAACTCATACTCCTTATTCTGATAATAATATTAAATTTCTCTCTTTCCTAGTGTTCATATTGTCACTTTTTCTAGAAGTATGAAAGACAGTTCACAAATGGAAACCCCATGGTGCCTCAGAAGTAGCCTAAAATTCACCTTTTCTTTACTTCACCTGAAAATACTGTTTTAAGAGCTTCTACATACCAGGCATTATCTAAGCACTTTATAGTCATTAACTTATTTAATCTTCATGATAAGTCTATGAGATAATCTTTGTGATGAATCCAGTCTTGCTGTCATCTTACAATAGGGAAAGCAATGTAGAGGGAGATGGAGATTAAGAGACCTGCCCAGTGTCACAGGGCGAGTGATTGGTGGAGCCTAGACTCACAGGCCATGCTCCGAATGCCATTCTAACTCATGGTCTCATCATCAGTACAAGAACCTCATTCTGACTTCATTTCAGATCTGCCTCCAATGACTAATTTTTCCTTACTCAAATTTTACGTAGATCTCTGTTTGATCGCAGGCCATGTATAACCATATTTACAATCAGAAAACAGAAACTGATATGGAATACATCAGCCAACTTTTATTCCTCACATGGTCAATAAAGAACATTTAGTCACTTTGTATCTAATTAGAAATATGGCGAGAGAGGTCTTGGGACTGGAACTGGGTTTAATTGGATGAAACAGTTTTAGAATATCAATTTAGCACTGTTTCTAAATGGGTAACAGAAGCTGGGGTCCTTAAAATTATCCCTTGAAATTTGCTGATAATGTTTCTTGTGTTTATTTGTACAACTGAATGTATATCAACATAAGGTCACTATCCCCCTTTGCAGGATTTTCATATTCATTATGGTTCCTTTCATGTGTGCTGTCTTAAATGCTAATGGAATTTAGTTGGGCAATGATAATAAAAAAACAATAATTGCCAACATGTTCATGGCAAAGAAGCCATAATTCCATGTTTGTATCTTCCTGATTTCAGTAAAGAATGCATCCTGGCATTGAAAGCGATTTGTTGTGTTCGGGGGGGGGGGGTGGCAGACCAACATTTGTTAATAATTTGCTTGAAAAAAGAAATTAAGATTAATCTAAGGATGTTCCAGTGTCATTTTCCCTTACTTCTTGAGTGGTGGGGAAGGATTAAATTGGAGTTCGTACTTAACCAACAGCCTATTTCACCTATGCTGTAGTCCACAGGGAGTGCACTCTTAATAGTTGTAAAAATTATGACTCATTGCAGTGCTTGTGAGTTGTGATTCTAGAGTTAGTTTTGCTTTCGTTTTAATTTTCCACATGGGTAATTTTTTAATAAGGAAGAAGGCAAGGACAGATGAAGAAAGCTGGAGAAGTGCACCCACATCTACATTTACATCTGAGATGAAAGGATGCTGTGAAAATTCGTCCATAATGACACAGTCACCACGACTGTGAAAGTAAGGGGGAGACACAGGTGATTGTATAAACCTGGCATTTAGTTGGACTGTAGAGGAGGACAACGTTTCTGTGTTTTGGGTGATTTTGTTGAATCAATTCAATTGTTTTCTAGGAGATCTTCAGATGATGATTGTATTAAGACGTCACCCATTTTGAAAAATGATTCCTCACATTGATAAACTCTTGAATTGATGCTATCAGGTCCAACTGAGTCAAAAATATCCAAACGGTCAATTAGGTTTAAAAGATCTATAGAAACACTTAGCCTGGTACATCTTATTTACTTAACACAAAGGAGAAATGTCCATTTCAGAGAAACGTTTACTCATCCACTATTTATTCAAAAATCATTCCATAAATAGCTATCGAGCATCCACTCTAAGCACCAGATATTCTGTTCAGGATAAGCACCCAGGGGCAGGAAATAGAGAAGGAGAAGGCAGAGTGAAACAGCATGAATTTTGAAAAATGCTACCCCAAATTTAAATTCTAGGCACGGAGAGTAAAATAACAAGATTAGGCCATGTATGATCAAGTGTCTGATGAATGGCACACAGTCAATCAGATAATAATTAGCACAGGAACAGAGGGGAATTTAGCATAAAGGTAACAAAGTTCCAACTTTTGGATCCCTCACTTGGAAGGATATTCACTCCTTCAACTTAATTTGCATGTGTCATTTTAAAATGTTTTTTTCTGAAAGAGGGCCCAAGGGGCACAAGCTTCAGTGCCCACAAAGTCTAGATCTGCCTCTGTACAGGAATTCAGAAAGGCAGAAAGACAATTTTCTCAAGATCTGTCTCAACAAAGATGCCTTCTTTGCATCTCTTTATAGATTATTTTGGTCATGGCTAGTGGTTATTTTTGTTTACTGTCCAGTTGGTAGCCTTTAGGATCTTTAAAGAACTGCTTTGATTTACAAAACATATTCTTTCTTGGGGCACCTGAGTGGCTCTGTCAGTTAAGCATCTGCCTCTTGGGTTTCGGCTCAGGTCATAATCTCACGGTTTTGTGGGTTCTAGCCCCACATAGGGCTCTGTGCTGACAGCACAGAGCCTGCTTGGGATTCTTATTCTCTCTCTCTCTCCCTCCCTCCCCGTCTCTCCCTCTGCCCCTCCCCTGAACACACTGTCTCTATCAAAAATAAACACACTTGTTTTTATATGCTAAAGTAAAATGGTTTAATTTCAGCTGGAGCAACTTCAGAGGCCAAGAAAAATGTCAACAAATATAAATAGATCTTTTCTTATTTTTATGTCTAAAATTACATAACTTGGGGCGCCTGGGTGGCGCAGTCGGTTAAGCGTCCGACTTCAGCCAGGTCACGATCTCGCGGTCCGTGAGTTCGAGCCCCGCCTCGGGCTCTGGGCTGATGGCTCAGAGCCTGGAGCCTGTTTCCGATTCTGTGTCTCCCTCTCTCTCTGCCCCTCCCCCGTTCATGCTCTGTCTCTCTCTGTCCCAAAAATAAATAAACGTTGGAAAAAAAATTAAAATTACATAACTTTCCATACCTTGAATTTATGTCACCCCACAGAAAACAAAAATCCAATTTGTATTATTTATATTAGTTATATGCCAATATTAAGTACTATCCATCGTGATTTCCCTCTCTCTCTATATATATACAACATCCACTTTGCGCATGGTCTAAAAATAAATAAACTTTTTAAAAAATGTTTTAAAAATATTTTCATTTTCTTCCCAAGAGAAACATGGGGCTGTCCTTCAAATCTGAACCTGAAGAGAGACCCCAACACACATCTCTTTCGGAAAAAAATTAAAAATATCTACAGAAGAACAGGTACTTACTGGTCACCAAATCCAGAGCCCAACTCTTTCTGGAACCAGCAAAGGAATTCAATAGGGATTCCAAAGAAAGTCTTGCCTGTGGGTAAAGTGTAGAGTTATACCTACCTCATTCTTTATCTGCCCTCAAATAAGTTAGGAGTAAGTACCAGAACCGAAGGGCAGGGCTGCAGAAAGGAAGATAGAATTTCATCACACCTTTTTTGAAGTTTATAGGAATATAGGGACAAGGAATCCAACTGATCATCACAAGATATTAATGTAAATTTCATGTATAAATATATACGTATACATTTAATCCCAGTAAATTTATTATTTTATCTTATGGCTTCTTGACTTTTTGTCTTTCTTAGAAAGATCTCACATACACTGACCATTTTTTATTCTAGAATTTTACAGTTTAATTTACACATAACATGCTGATCCCCAAATGATTTTAGCATAAGGTTCTAAATAGGTGTTCAGCTTCATTCTTTCTCTAGGTGTCTAATAAATTTTACCAAAAGAATTTATTTAAAAATTTGTTCCCAGGGATCTAAAATGCAACTTTAACATACACTAAATTCCCAGATACATTTGGATCTATTCCTAGAAACTCTGTTTTATTCCATCCATGACACTGCACCATTTATCTAAGCCTAAGTATAAATTATTGTAAATATTACAGTTTTAAAGCGTGTTGAATATTTGTTAGGCTTATTCACTCACTGCACTTTACAATTCACAATTCCTTTAATTTTCTTTGCTATTCTTGGATGCTTCTATTTTATTTGAGATTCTGAGGTGTGATGCTTGCTTTGTTTTTATGGAACTAAATTTACCAATATGCTACATATTTCCGCGGTCTTTCATCATTAATTCAAATCAGATATTTGCTTTCAAAACCTATTACCCATCTCTGACTTTTCTTCTGGGCTTTAAAAAAAATCATCTGTCTAAATTGCTTAGAAAATCTTTATGACTCACGCTGCTATAATGTAGGTTTGGTTATAAAATGCCTGCCAATCAAATCCGTCTCCCATGATAAAGGTAGGCTCGCTCTTACTTAATCTGGAGAGCTTAAAATGAAGGTGTCATCCTTGTCCCTCAAAACCACTTTAATAATGGTCTCCTACTGTTACAGAACTCAACCAGCTTATTGAAGTCAGCTGTTTTCTTGAGAGCTCCATTACCTGTGGCTGTTTTCATCCACACACATTATTAAACAACAACAAGCAAAAGCAAAATTCTCTAAATTCAACCAAAGCAAATCTTTCAGTCGAAAACAAGTGCCGTGATTTAAAAATAAAAAGAATTGCACCTCCTTTTATTTTATAGGGGTTCTAAAAACTAACTTGCCACTAGTTGCATCCTTTATTTGCTTAGAACAAAGACTGATATTAATAAAGCATTGTGATGTGTTTGCTGATCTTACAAAACGTGTAGATTAGCTTAGCTATTAACATTATCGTTACTATTCTTGACTCAAAAAGGATGTGATGCAAATATATTTTTATTGAAGGCTACTAAAAACTAGAAGTAAAATTAATGACACAAAGAAAAAGTTTTGCATTACTATTTGCTGAGAAGCTTCCTTCTTATCTTCTGTTCAAATCTGGGCAATATACGAAAATTACATTTCCTGGCTTAAACGGCAGCAGAATCAAAAAGCAACACACCCAGCACAGGGTTAAAATATGCCATTTGTTTACCCTTCTCATTAATTTCTTAACTAACTCTCCCACAAACATCAAAAAGATCCATTTGAAAACTGTGACTTGACATATAATAAACCCAATTAAAAAACACTCACACACAGAGATACATACACACACACTTACACATTTGTGTAGCTCCTAATGGTGCCAATAAATCAACTCAAAACTATAAAAAAGTAATTAGGAACAAAGAAATGACCTGTCTTGATGTTGCTTTTTTTCTCAATATGATTCCAACTCGATTATACATGCATATCTAATTACTACATCTGATGACCTATGGTCATAGCTTGATTTCTGTATTACAAATGGCCTGACATTTAATTAGTTTGTGTGATTAAATTATGTAAATATCTACATGGTGACCAAATGATTAAAACTTTTTTATACCTCCAGTTTCTCAGCACTAGAGTCAATTATATCTGCCTACATATACAGCATGTGAACAGACTGACACAAAAATCCAAGGAAAAGAAAGTTACAATTATTCAAATTCAGATTGAAAGCTATCTCATTGAGCACATCTTACAAGAGGTGCAGTGGGATAATGTAGGACTTCAATCACTGCGAAAACTTCAAACCTAAATTATTATAACAAGGACAGATCTGGTGAACCCATTTCTCCAGTTCTCATTTGTTCTCATTCCATTCTCTTAGGAACTGATGGCTCTTATATGTATGGGTGTGTGTATATTATAAGAAATGATTCATTTATATAAAATTTAGATTAAATTTTGGTGATTGCTATCATGATCTCAAACTTATTTCTGTTTTTATGCATCCCAGTCAACCATGGACTCTTCACAGATTGTCATCTGAATTGCGACAGTTCTACGCTCACGGCTTTGGTACAAGCACCAACGAATTCAGGAGTTCTGAATCTCTGCAAAATGTGGAATTGTTGTGAGTCCCAAGCAGACCTGAAGAACAGGAATGGGAAAAGAATCCCCACTCTCGTTCATATAATCGAGTTGAATGAAGCAGGGAACAAATGCTTCCTCTTGAAACCTATCTTTATTAACAGAGGGGATCCTTTTGCCATGCTTGAAGCATGTTCAATACACCTGTGTCATTTATCATTATCCCATCCATATGAAGGCAGCGAGTACAAAGGCTCCTAATTACCCAGAGATAGTAAGGAAAGACAAAGAAGTTACACCAAAATCTACCACCAATCCTGAAATCACATTTAGCCAATGCATTCAATAACTGCTCCACCGGACATTTTTTTTTTCCATTACATATCAGACCAAATTTAACTGACACTGACTCTCATGCATACAAAACTACTTGGTTAGAAAAAGAAAACTTCACAAATTTGACTTTGTTACATAGTAAGTTATTTCCTAAACTGCTAGCCATAGGATTATTTATTAGGATTAAATGATTTATCTTACAGGGGCGCCTGGGTGGCGCAGTCGGTTAAGCGTCCGACTTCAGCCAGGTCACGATCTCGCGGTCCATGGGTTCGAGCCCCGCGTCGGGCTCTGGGCTGATGGCTCAGAGCCTGGAGCCTGTTTCCGATTCTGTGTCTCCCTCTCTCTCTGCCCCTCCCCCATTCATGCTCTGTCTCTCTCTGTCCCAAAAATAAATTAAAAAAAAAAAAAAAGTTGGAAAAAAAAAATGATTTATCTTACAATCAGCAAGTTACTTGATGAAACCTCCATGTCCTCCAGAAGGAAAAAGCATATATAAAAGTACAAGTAGACTGAATTTCTTTTCTCTTAGTTTTATAGAGAAAGTGCTCAGATTCTAAGGGCACCTGGGTGGCTCAGTCAGTTGAGAGTTTGACTCTTGATTTCAGCTCAGGTCACGATTCTAGGGTCATGGGATGGAGCCTCGCATTTGGCCCATGTCGGGCCCCTGTACTGAGTGTGGAACTTGCTTGAGATTCTCTCTCTCTCCCTCTCTGCCCCTCCCCTGCTTTCATATGCTCTCTCTCTCAAAATCAATAAATATTTTTTAAAAGTGCTAAAATGCTTCAAAGAGCCAATATCTGAAAACAATGTATATAAGCAATCCAGAAATTAATTAATCTGTAATCAAGGAAAGCCACGGCTGTAAAGGAGAGAATGATGAAAAAAGTGGAGCATTCATAAGAGAGAGAGAGAAATATGACCAATAACTTCAAAGAATAACAGAGATAAGAAAAGAAAAACAAGGTATGATTCAACTAAAGGTTATAGAATTAGAAGGCAGAAATGATTTAAAAGTAATAAATCCTCAATGGGAACTCAGTGTATTTAAAATAAAAAAAAAATAGGCCTCTAGCTCAAGATGGATGAACACCTACGTATGCCTCATGTCCTTCATGAAATACATATAAATAGTATAAATACAGAAGAAAAAACAAACTTATAAAAAGAATAGGAATGGGAATCCCCATCAGGCAAGAGATGTTAACAAACTCCAGAAAATTACCAAATACATGAGGCAGTGAAGTAGGGACCAGCTGGTGATCCTTTTCTATAAAGGGTCAGAGAGTAAATATTTCAGGCTTAAAAGGACCCTACCCTCTTCATTGGAAACACTCAATTCTGCTCTTGTAGCACAAAACACCCATTGACCATATCTAAAAGGATGGATGTAGCTGTGTTCCAATAAAACTTTACCAAAACAGACAGCTGGCCCATGGTTGTAGTTTGCCAACCCCTACAACTAAAAACACTTTTACGGTCATGGTATTCAATGTTCTGATCAAAGACTCATAGCTTCTAGCTGAAAGATTAAAAAAAATGTGAAAATACAGATAAGAAAATTTTCAAAGACCTCACTAGGGAATAATGGTGCCATTTACTCCTCCTTTAATCCTCAGGACACATAAAAGTAGGCAACTTGGCTCTAATCCCTAAGGAGAAGCATGCAAAGGTTCTTCCCGAAAGAAATTGTGTGATTCCTATCCGTGGATGTTGATACCTTAAATAAAGCCCTCTTCTCCTAGCATTTGGACCATGCTTATCCTGAATTCAAGTCCAACCTCATATATACCCTGTACATCAACTCAATCGGACTGCCCACATATGGAAGATGCTCATTGTGAAGCAGATGAAATTATCCTATGGTGAACTAAACCCATAACACTTACACTGTGTTAAATGCGAACAAGTAAGCCTAGGGCGCTTGGTTGGTTAAGCATCTGACTTCAGCTCAGGTCAGGATCTCACAGTTTGTGAGTTTGAGCCCCGCATCAGGCTCTGTGCTGACAGCTCAGGCCCGGGAGCCTGCTTCGGTTTCTGTGTCTCCTTCTGTCTCTTTCCTTTGCCCACTTACAATCTCTCCCTCTCCTTCTCTCTCTAAATAAACATTTAAAGAAAATATTTTTTTTTAATTTTTTTTTCAACGTTTTTTTTATTTATTTTTGGGACAGAGAGAGACAGAGCATGAACGGGGGAGGGGCAGAGAGAGAGGGAGACACAGAATCGGAAACAGGCTCCAGGCTCCGAGCCATCATCCCAGAGCCTGACGCGGGGCTCGAACTCACGGACCGCGAGATCGTGACCTGGCTGAAGTCGGACGCTTAACCGACTGCGCCACCCAAGCGCCCCTAAAGAAAATATTTTTTTAAAGTAAGCAGGGATCATCAGACATGAGAATATCTAACAGAATATGAAAGACCAAATTGACCCCAAAGTAAACAACTCATATAAGAAATTAAAATTAAATTAAAAAAAAAAAAAAAAGGATTGGGACACCTGGGTAGCTCAGTCAGTTAAGCATGTGACTCTTGACTACAACTCAGGTCATGATCTCACAGGTTGGGGGTTTGAGCCTCACTTTGGGCTCTGTGCTGACAGGGTGGAGCCTGTTTGGGATTCTCTCCCTCTCTCTCTGTCTCTCCCCCATTCATGCTCTCTGTCTCTATAAATAAATAGACTAAATAAATACAGGATTCGGTATACTCCTCGAAATCTGAGAAGACGTTATACATCTTATAAAAACGAAAATTAGGGACAACAAAAGAGTTCTCTAAGATTAAAAAAAAATTTTTTTAATTCAGTAGCATGGCAGAATGATAACGTCAAATAGCTACATAAGAAAATAATTTAAAGAGGAGGAATAAGGGCTGACATTGGTGAATGTCTGCACATGCCAGGCATTACTGCAAACATGTTACATATATTAACTCTCTTAACCCTCTACATTACTAAAAGGTAGATTCTATTATTTTCGATTTACAGAAAAGCAAACAACCACCTATTGGTTTAGAATATAAAAAAGGTATATCCAATTCAAATAGTGTGAGTCTGCTCCTGCATGAGACATGGAGAAGTAATCAGGAGCCCAATATTAAACTATCAGGAAGTTATTTAAGTAAGAATAGGGGGGAAAAAACCACATGAACAAGATGAAATTATCACAGAAAGAGAATAATTCTTTGAAGTGTAGAAAGAAATGAATTTTCAGTTTTAAAGGGCCAAAGAATCACCAAGAGGAGGATAAAAACAAGTCTTCGACTTGGAAAAATTCCCATTAACTTGAAACTTCAAGGTTAATAAGGAAATCTTTAAAAATCTATTTAAAAAATTCCAAGTAAAACATCTAACCCAGTAGGACAATCAAGGAAATTCTCAGGATGACAGCTATACAAGAGGCTTAGAGAACATCGAGTCCTGAATGAAGAAAGAGGACACAGTATTTCTGAATTAATTCTCTATGGAGAAAAGAGGAATTCAATAATGTAAAACATGACTGAAACTCCAGATTAAAGGTAAGCTAAATGCACATCATTAGAAATTCTAGAAAAAAAAGAAAAAAAATTTTTAATGTAAAAGTCACACTACAAATAAGATTTGTTTCTAATTTTAAAACATTTGTGATTTCCCTGTAATTCTTTATGCTATTGATTTCAATCAAAATGCCGCTATCATTAAAGACTCTTCTCTGAGGGGCACCTGGGTGGCTTAGTCAGTTGAGCATTTGACTTTGGCTCAAGTCAGGGTCTTACGGTTCATGAGTTTCAGCCCCACATTGGGCTTGCTGCTCTCAGCCTGTCAGCTCACATTCTACGTCTGATCTTCTGTTCTCCCTCTCTGTCCCTCCCCCACTTGCACCCTCCCAAAAGTAAATAAATACTTTCTGAAAAATGAATATTCTCTGAATGACTGTTGTAATTTGAGGAGATTTGTTTTTTTGACCCATTAGGGTCAATTCTCATAAAAGTTCCCTGTATGCAGAGAATGATTATTCTACACCTGTTGTATACAATATTCTTTTTATATTCATTAGGTCAAAATTGATAACTGTTATTTTAATCTCTATTGATTTCTAAAAGTAATTAAAATCCCCTACTATGATTATAAATTTGTCTGTAGTTACTTTTTGTCAAAAATATTTAATTGATTTGGGGACCCTATAATATAGCTTCGCTGCATGACCATCACTTATTTCTCTGGGACTCCAAATAGAAGTAGGATATATCTGATCATTCTTTTAATGTTCTCGTCCATATTTTCTATCATTTTGTATTTCTATGCTTAAAAAGCTGTTTAACTTTTTCTGATCTATTTTTTTCATTCACTACTTTCCTATGTCCAATCTAATGTAATGTACACACTGAATTATTTCAGTTATTGTGCTGTTCAGACCTCAAATTTTCATTTGGTACCTATTCAAATCATCTATTTTATTTTCTACAGTTCCAATTTCCTGTTTTATTTATAACTTTGGCTTTTGTTCTTTGAGCATACTAAGCAGTCTGAGCCTGACAGTCTCAAATATCTAAAGTCTTTGCGAATCTTTCCATTCTCTGCAGTTTCTGCTGGTTATTATTCATGGTGTCTTACTCCTTTGAGTGTCTCATTACCTTTGACTGTGTCTTGGGCATTTTATTTTTAAAATGATTCATAGGAATAATTTAAGGCATGAGATGATGACAAATCCCTCCAAACAGGTTCTATTTTGTTTTGCTTTGGCAAAGTGTTAAGATTTCCACTAGTCTGGGATGACTTTAATCAACAGATTTCCTCGATCACCTAGATAATGCAACTCCAGGCCACAAGCTTATTTCCAAAGTCTACCCATATCCTAGAACACAGCCTTTGGGGGTCTCTGCTTGAAGTGGAAGTGGCTTTTAGTTTGACAGGTCATTTTTGGTTTTAGAAATATGGAAATATAAATATAAATATAAATATATACATATACATATAAGTATTAAATATCCATAGGCCAAAGCAGATTTATGTGCTAAGCTAATCCATCTGGATTCTCACTCTCAAGATTTGGTCTAAAATGTCCTTAGAGTATTCTTAGTTCTTTGAGGTTTTTAAGAATTTTTAAATATATTTTTATCTAATACTTTGGTTGTCCTGAGCAGGATGATTGGTCCAAATTGCTCTGACAACCTTTCACTAAAGTTTAAAGTATTAGTATCTCATTGATCCTATTTCCTGTTAATCAGTAACTTTTCCTGTATATAGACAATTGCTATAGTGTTCTATGCCCATGTCTCAGAGGAAAAACGCACAGCACAATGCCAAGAATTTTTAAAAAGCCAAATTATTTTCCTGTACATTTTAATAGCCTTGATCAGGAAAATTATGCATTAGTTTTGGTCAATGACTACTTAAGAACAAAATTATTCATTTATAATCTGGCCAATGGTCCCTTGAGTGAGCCGAGGAAGTGAATCAATGGGAAGGCTACAAAGTCAGATACCAGTCAGTATGCCCCCAAGTACAGCCTATTCACAAAACCTGCAAAACCTCCCCATTGGCTTAGTCAAGCACCCACATTCCAAAAACAGGAAGGTAGTATAAAGAATCCAGAAAACTCATAGGTGTATAACCAAGTAGAAACCAAGAAAGCGGTAAGACTACAGGGTCCCACCCTGAAAATAAAGTCTCATCCCTAAGAGGGAATGAGTCTAGACAACAGCATGCTACACTGTCCCGGAGTTCCCACATGAACACGGTCTGTCCCCCTTGGCAGTTAAATGATGTACACACGTCTTCATATTTTAAAAAGGTGGTGAAGGATTTTGGATAGGCCTCATCAGTAGTGGACTGAAAAACATCCATTATTACAACACAGAAGAAACAGAAATTTACTTTCTGAAGACAGAAGGAAATCTGACTTGCACAGGTCTTGTTAGAATAAAAGAGTATAGGGCACTGAGTGGTCTGCAGGGATCAATGACCAAGTGCCAGATGGGATAGTCTTCATCTCTGTTAGGGCCAAAATGGACAGATGTTAGCCTAAAATAAGATTCACTCCTGGGGCACCTGGGTGGCTCAGTCAGTTAAGCATCTGGCTCTTGACTTCGGCTCAGGTCATAATCTCAGAGTTTGTGGGTTGAAGCCCCACAAGCATTCTGTCTCTCTCTCTCCCTCTCTCTCTCAAAATAAACAAACATAAAATTAATTTTAAAAATAAGATTCACTCCATCCTCTATGTCTCTAACATATTAAGTGATCCATTCAAATTGGGAAACATACTCAGTGGTCCTGTCAAATGTAAAGTCATCATCTTTTAAAAATGAAGTAAATTGTATAAAACAACATATATCCTTGGCTCATACGTTATCTTTGACTTCTCTCTCATTCCACACTCCTGTGTTGTATTAGTTTCCTAAGGCTGCCATAACAAAATACCACAGTTTGGGTAGCTTAAACCACAGAAATTTGTTGTCACTCAGTTCTGCAGGTTAGAAGTCTCAGATCAAGGTGTTGGCAAGGGTTGATGTTCCTTCCGAGGGGTGGGAGGGAGAATCTGTTCCGTACCTCCCCCTAGCTTCTAGGTTTCCTGTCAATCACTGGCATTCCTTGGCTTACAGGTTCATCATCAATCTGATCTCGGTCTTCATCTTCACATGGCTTTCACCCTGTGAATCTTTACATAGTCTTCCCTCTGTGTAGATCTGTCTCTGTGTCCAAATTTCCCCTTTTTATCAGGTCATCAAATTGGATTAGATCCTACCCTAATGACCTCATTTTATATTCATCGTGTCTGTAAAGACCCTATTTAAAAATATGGTCACATCCTCAAGTCCTGGGGACTAGAACTTCAACACATCCCTTAGGGACACAATTCAGCCCATAAAATATACCATCACTCACTTTCACCCCTACCCCTAACTACCACCCCATCTCTGGTCCTCACATGAGAAAGTGAATGAGGACATAAATTTGACACATTCTGTGATGATCAAAGCAGCAGAAAAGTTAGGTTTGAAGTTTTTATTTCTTTAAAGGCATACATGATGAACGCAAGACAAGTGGTAATAATCGTTCCATGATACCCATTCTCTGACTCCTGACCAAAATGTAAAAGTAAAAAGTAGGTGGATTTGGGATCTGCATACTGGTACGATTGCCAAATACTCTCTATAATTTAAGTTGAACAGAATCAATTGGTGGTTTCACTTCCCCCACAAAAAACACTTGATAAGCCACAGAAGACCAACAAATTTCCTTAAGTCTTGATTCCCGTGGCTATTTGTTTTGGTGGGAAAAATAAAAATACAGAGTCAACAAGACTGAGACTATGGCTGAACTGTAGCAGAATGGTGTTGGCTACTCAAGACGATGAGGGTTAAGAATGGGGAGAAGGAGAATTTGGGGAAGATAGCCCAATAGCCACCAACAGGTCTCACTGGAATTAGAGATGTTCAACTATTTCTGAAAAATGAGGCTTGGCTAAGTTACTTTAGGCTAAACTCCCCTACGCCAGCAGCTGAATGCCCAGCATTTAGTTGAAGAGAAACATTGTCTTCAAAACGCCGCTTTTACATCGCTCAGTTTCACCTACAAGCAATGCAGTTTTGCCTCTGTCCTCTATCACAGCGAAGAATCCCGACTTATTCTGCCATTCTGTAAGCCCTCTACAGTGGCTAACACATAATCTAGCACACATTGGGCTTTCATAAATCATTTAAATAAATGTATATGCGTCCATATACATTTTCCATCATTTCAAACTGTGACCCTTAGGCAGTTCCTACATTGAACTTCTTGATGAGTTTTACCTTTGAGAACATTTATTTTCCCTCTTTCTTCATTCAGTTTTCCTTGTGTCTTTTAGTGAATTCAAAAGATTTTTCTATCGATGAGGAAAAATGAATAAAACACATTTTAGTATTTGAGCTAAAAATGGCAAGGAACAAGGTGTTTTTAATGTGGAATTAACTAAAACGCTCGTATCTTGTACACAGCAGGAAAAGTACACTGCATTAAGCACTTCTCCTATTTATTTGTTTACTTATTTATTTAGAGTGAGCATGCAAGCAGGGGAGAGGGGCAGAGGGAGACAGAGAGAATCTTAAGCAGGCTCCACACTCAGTCAGGAGCCCGATGCGGGGCTCGATCCCACAATCCTGGGACCATGATGTGAGCCCAAAATCAACAGGCAGATGTTCAAGCGACTGAGCCACCCATGCACCCCAGCACTTAACTATTTTAATAGTACGGGGGTAGATACAGCATTTGTAATCTTGAAGAACTGTACTTGTTTAGGGGCATGGAGGCAAACAGATCAGCAGATTTTCAATTTTCAATTTTCAATTCAACCAACAACTTCTACTTCTGGAGCTTCTGAACCTGTCTTTTTCAGAGCATCCAGATAAACTGTTTCTGGAACAGTAACCATCAGCCAATCTCCCAGGCTCCAGGTAAACTGCTTCTGGAACAATAACCATCAGCCAGTCTCCTAGGCTCCCGGACATCTAGGCCAGATATTGGCAAACCATGGTCCATGGGCCAAATCTAGCATTTGCTCTTTTCTGTCAATCATTTGACAGGAAAACAGCCACCCCTTTCTGTTTTTTGGATTTTTCTAGGCTGCTTTTGGGCTATAACGGCATAGCCGTTATGACAGAGACTGGCTGTCTGGCCGGCAAAGCCTGAAATACATACTACAATTGCAGAAAGTGTTCACTAACACTGACCTCTGGTTCAGACAATACCAGATGCACTTAATTTCTTTTTTCCTCTTTGTAGAAAAATCCAATCACCAAATGATGTTGCTTAAATGGTTTTTTTGTTTTGTTTTTTGTTTTGTTTTTTGCTTCTCTATATATGAACATGCACAACATCAGTTTTGAAGAAACTGGTTAGTATGGAGTTAACCCTCATTGGATAAAGATTATCCTAATTGCCTTCTGAAACAAAGGAATAAGTTTCTGCCAAGGCAAAAGTACAACTTTATAAGAAGTCTCCAATTTCATTCAAAAGAATCCTTCTTAGAAACACCTTTGCTTTTGGGGTGCCTGGGTGGCTCCGTTGATTAAGCCTCAGGCTTGATTTCAACTCAGGTCATGATCTCTTGATCATGAGATGTCCAGGATTGGGCATTGCACTGAGTGTGGAGCCTGCTTGGGTCTGTCTGTCTGTCTGTCTGTCTCTCTCTCTCTCTCTCTCTTCCTCCCTGCCCCCCTAAAATGAATATTAAAAACATGCTTTTTGTAGTCATGTCTATGCTCTCATTACATTGAAATCTTATTCCAATAGATTATTTTACCCCGCCTCATGTTGAAAATCAGGGTTATAATCTTATGCCTTTGTTTCCTCTTCCCTCTTAGCTTGCTCTTTATCACTTTCTATCTGTCAATTCCAAACATCCTCATTTTTCTTATAAAGTACTCTCATCTATCCACTTCAGAATTAAAATGAATTTAGTCTCTCGCTCTCTCATTAATGAGGATGGCTTTCTCCTGCCTGTCTCCCTCCCTACATGTTGAGAGGAAAAGATGTGTTTTTACATTTTTTAAAACTATAACGTTAGAAATCAGTCCAGCCAACTGCCCTTACACAATCTTTCATTTTAGGCTCCACGTGGAAGTTTGTGATGTGTTTGCCCACAGACGGCTGCCGAACTGGGTGTCTTCTTTTTTACAGAACCATAACCAGCTGTGTTAGTATGGTGGAGGATGTCAGACAGCTCCCATAGGATATAGTTTCTTTACTCTCCTCAACTTTGGTTTGGGAAATTAGTTTTGTAATCATGCTAAGAAAGAAAGAGTGGCTTGAATCTCCTTTCTCCACTCACTCCAGCAAAGTCAGACTGGCCAAGGCCCATGAGTGGGGCTACGCTTGCAGAGCAGGGGACCATGGGGAGATGTGGTGAGTGGTACAAATGGAAGCAGCTCAGCTCGGGGACGGGGACGGGAATCTGGAGAAAGTGGGACAAGCGTCTCCTTGCTCTTAGGACCCACAGGGTGAAAATGGCTGCAGAGACTGTCGAGAGGGCAGTGTGAGAGTGATGTCTGGGCTCACAGGAGGAGCAGCCCAACTCAGGAGACAGGTGACAGGGACTTCGAAGCCCTGAAGGACAGGACTTATGTGATAAATCTGGTGAACACCGCTGAAAAAACACCCGGTCCCTTCCCAACTTTTGTAGCACTCAAGAGACCAGAAGACGTAAAATCTTGTATAGCCTGGGAGATCACCCCCAAAATGGCTGAGACGGACTTTCCTACAGGGGGTGGCAGGGGGTGGTGCCTTAGAGCAGAAGAAGTATAATTTAGGAAAGAAATAAAGGAGGGGATGTTTGGAGCTGGAACTACTGTTTTGTCCACTTGGAACCCCAAATGAGTTAAATTTCAAGGATAAATTGTACCAACAATGCGGTAATCTAATCTCATTTGGCAACAAAAACTACACTATCTAATAGATTTTTAGCTTAGCCATCTAGAGACTTAGATTCAAATACAGTACTCAATAAAAGTAATTACTTTTTTCAGATTTGTGGTGCTTCTTGTACTTAATCTCTTTGTTTCCATTACACATTTACTTGCTTTATCCTGAATTGTACTATTTTGTAGATTGTTTTGTTCAATTTATAATTTGCCTCAAATCCTGCTTAAAAGCTGAATGTGCACGCTAAATGAGGGATTGATTCAAGTTCCTTAGTGTCACATTTCTTTAGAATTTTGTTCTAACTAATCTAATCCCATTATAATATAGAAAAAAATGTTATACCCCCAAGGTGTTTCATGTAGCTTTAGTGGAAATGCTTTTTCATTACAATTATTCCATGTAGTAGAAATAAAACAAAATTTGTTTTTAAACTAAAGTCACTTTTAAGAACCCAAATGGTTCAATTATGTACATTGTCTAACCAAGATTACAGTTACACCATAATTTATCAAATTTATTCATTTGTGTCCCTTGAAAGCATTTTCAATTTTTGAAATATTTCTGGAAAAATATAGAACATACAGCATGTATGAGAGCTAACATTATTTTCTGTTTCAGCTTTATTTTTTTGTAAGAAAAAACATTACAAATACAACTAAGGCTTTACCACACCTATCCATTTCAATTATCTCCCTCTTCCCTTAAAGTAGGCATTATACGAAAACTGGGCCATATCTTGCTAATACCTACATCTCTAACTACTTATGTCTCTATCCAAAACAATGTATAAAATCACCTTATCTAAACATAACGTAAATGGCATCTTAATGTATATGGTGTGCATTAAAGTTATTTTTCTAACGATTAAAACAATTTTTGAAAAGTATTGATGCATTATTTTAAGAATTAAATACTGTATTAAAGCATTTTCTCAAGAGTTAGGTGCTTTAACATGTGTGTGTGTGTGTGTGTGTGTGAGTGTGTGTGTTTCAATTCCGCTTATAACTTTGAGGTAATTGTAAATTCACTTACAGCAAATGATACACAGAGATGTCTGTTTTATCACCATAAGGATCCCTTGTGTTACCCTTTTATACTACATCCTCCTCTCTCCATGCTGATACTCTAAACTCTAAACTCTGGAACTACTCATCTGCTCTCCATCTCTATAGTTTTATCATTTCAAGAATGTTATATACATGGAACAATATAGGATGTAATCATTGAGATTGGAGGGGTTTTTTTTTTGCACTCAGCTTGCCTCATTATGGCTCTCTTGAGCATTCATTCATTCATTCATTCATTCATTCATTCATTCATGGTGTTGTTGGATATATCACTTTATATAGTTTCTTAGTGGTTTCTCCAGAATATACATATATACATATATGGATAAATGTAGAAAATCATAATGTAACTAGTATCAGCATTGCACTACTGGAAACCTTACTACCATTTAGGTCCCTTTACCTTTCTCACTTTTAAATATCACATCGTCTTGAATAGCAGGTGGTATTATAATTTTTATTTCAATAATCAAATAATGACTTAGAAAACTCATGAGGGAAAGAACAATCTATTATATTTACCTATATTTCTGTTCTTTTCATTATTTTTCCTTCCTAATACTCCAAGATTTCTTTATTTATCTGTCCTTTCTTTTTGAAAAGCCTCCTCTGGTCATTCTTGAAGGGTAGGTCTGCTAGCCAAAACTCCTCTTAATTTTCCTTCATCTTAGAATGTCTCTATCAACACTTCTTCCTGAAAGACAGTTTCACTGGCTATAGAATTTGCAGTTGACAGTTCATTCCATTCAGCACTTGAAAATGTTGTGCCATGTCCTTCCGGTCTCTGTGGCATCAAATGAGAACACAGCTGTCATCTGAACTGGTGTTTCCCTATAAGTAATATGCTGTTTCTCTCTCACTGCTCTATAGGCTTTCTTTGCATTTAGAAGTTTAATAATCACATATCTTGGCATGAATTTCTCTGTGTTCATCTATCCTACTGGGTTTGTGCAACTTCTTGAATCTATAATGCTTATGTCTCATCAAATCTGGGAAGTTTTCAGCCATCATTTCTTCAAATACACTTTCAACATCATCCTCTTTTTCCTCTCCTTCTGGAACCTCCACTTGAAGGTTGATGCTGTTGTTAATTACCCCCTGAAGCGCTGTTCTTTTTTTTATTTTCCAATTTTATTGATTTGTCTTCAAGGTCACTCACTCATTCATCATCTCTACTCTTCTAGTGAGTCCATACTTTGAGTTTTTAATCTCTGTTTTCATATTTTTCAGCTCTTTAATTTCCATTTTTTTTTACCACTTCTATTTCTAGTTGGAATTT
This sequence comes from Herpailurus yagouaroundi, assembly GCF_014898765.1. NCBI lineage: Eukaryota > Metazoa > Chordata > Mammalia > Carnivora > Felidae > Herpailurus > Herpailurus yagouaroundi. The sequence goes on from NW_024412400.1 coordinate 13,867,728, forward strand.
TTCTATTTTTTCTTCTGTTTTTCTATCATTTGTTTCAAGAACATTTGTAATTCCTGACTGAAGCATTTTTGTGATGGCTGCTTCCAGAATCCTTATTTGATAATTCCAACATCTGATTAATATTGGTATTGGCAGCGTGCCTGGGTGGTTCAGTCGGTTGAGTGCCAATTTCAGCTCAGGTCATGATCTCACAGTTTGTGAGTTTGAGCCCCACGTCGGGCTCTGTGCTGACAGCTCAGAGCCTGGAGCCTGCTTCAGATTCTCTATCTCCCTCTCTCTGCCCCTCTCCTGCTTGTGCTCTCTCTCTCTCTCTCTCTCAAAAATAAACATTAAAAAATATATATATTGGTATTGGCATGAATTGATTGTTTTTCATTCATGTTGAAACCACTATATTCCAAGTTATTTTCTATTATATCCTGAATATTTTCACTATAAAATAGACTCTAAATCTTATTTAAATCGTTTAAAGATTTAGGCAGTCACTCTGTTTAGGCTTAGCACACAGGTGCTGGCCTATTTTTGTGGTCTGTGAATCTGATTATGGTACCATTTTCTGAGGCTTTGTGATTCTCTTTCAGTCTGACTGGATACTGCTGGGGTTCTCAATGATCCCTGATGATGCATCCTGAGGGGTCAGAAGGTGTTTCCTCATGCAAGAAATCCTGTAGGTGGTGAATGAGAATACAGAGCCTATCCCAGGGTACGCATCCACAGTGGGACTCCTGTCAGTGTCAGCTGGCCACCCAATGTCTCTAGGCATAGGGAGGATCTTTCTAGCCCAGAGAGAACTGAGAATGATTCTCAAAGTAGGTACTTACTGTAATAGGTGCACCCCATCAGTGCTACCTGCTGCCCATTGTCTCTAGGTTGGGGAAAGTATTTTCCAGCATATGGAGAAGAGGATTCCTGGGCTGAGCACTTGTCATGGCAGGATCTGTTCTATTTAAACCAGCCAGCTGTCCTGTGTCTCCAGGTAGAGGAAGGAAGTCTCAGGCCCAGAGGGAAAATAAAGTACTTCCCCCACACTATTTATTATTGTCAAAGGACTCCCAATAGACCCTGAGCTTGCCTAGTGTTGTCAATGGGTCTCCTTTGCCCAGAATAGGAATGAGGCAACTGGACCACCTTCTACTGCCAGGTTGGGGATGGGGAGACATAAAGCCTGGGTTGTATTCTGCTCAGTGAATGGCGGTAAGATGTCTTGCTGCTTGCTGCTGTATTCATCTTCTAACCCTAGAATTTCTAATCACTTTGCCTTCTTTCTACTTTTCAGACTTATTTGGCTGCCTCTTGTAGGATTTCCAGAGTTGACAGTAATATTTCAGGAGAACCAGGAGCCATATTATACAGAAGAGAAGTCTGGATTGCTTTTCACACTGTAAAAACTAATCTCCTAATCATATTCTATCAAGGGATAAATTTTTGAGTTTTATTTTTTTAAATGACAACTATTTCATAAAGAAATGACAAACACTGAAATTTATAAAACATTTCTTACTAAAAGATTATTTCAAAATAGGTATTCTCCTAAATGAAATCAATAAAAAACTTTAATATCTGTAGGCCATTCTGTTAACAATGCTTTTATGTCATAACTATAGGAGCCAACTGGGCTCATTGCAGCCTAATGCACTAGAGCCTTTCATGTTTGAACAACCATTTATCATAACAAATAATTAAAAGGAAAGCCTCTACTAAACTTACATAATATATTGCCATTATGATGTCTACTTTGTAAAAAGATTCAGTCTCAGGACTATAGAAAAACATAGAAAAGCCTTACGACTTTTCTGCATATCTAAAACTGTTCTGATATAAAATATTTATTTTGTATTATTTTGTTAGTTTTTAATGTGCCTTTGGCTTTATGAATGGACCTCAATGATTTGGGGGGAGTAAAAGCTACCTGTTCCTTTGGTCAGAGCAACATAAGTATTCAAGCTAATGTAAAACTATTCTTTAATTAGAACTGAAAACTGAAGGTTGACACTTTTGTTAATGTTATTGTTAAGGAAACTAAGGCCATTTTCCCTCATTTTTCTTCTTTTAAAGATATGGATAATGATACAAACCGTTTGTGTTTTGTTGTTGGTTTTTTGGGTTGTTTTGTTTTGTTTTGTTTTGTTTAGCACTGGGCAGGAAAAACTCATATGAGAAATCTAGAATTTTCTTTTTTTTTTTTTTTTTCAACGTTTATTTATTTTTGGGACAGAGAGAGACAGAGCATGAACGGGGGAGGGGCAGAGGGAGAGGGAGACACAGAATCGGAAACAGGCTCCAGGCTCTGAGCCATCAGCCCAGAGCCTGACGCCGGGCTCGAACTCCCGGACCGCGAGATCGTGACCTGGCTGAAGTCGGACGCTTAACCGACTGCGCCACCCAGGCGCCCAGAAATCTAGAATTTTCAAGAGTTAATTGTGACTTGAATAGAGTCTTGTAATAGAGATGACCCCAGGACAGACCCAACAATGTCACCAGGAAATAGAGGAAATTGAGATTTCTACCTTAATGGAAAGACCTGCCAAGAAAGGTATCTTCTTTTAAGCTTAAGGATAAGGGAACCCCATCACTACTGCCTCACTCATAGGGGAAAAATAAAGTAAAAATTACTGAGAAAGCAAAGTCTTATCTTGGAGTCAGGTGACAGGTGTTAGGTCAAGACAAGCACAGAAAACTGGCTTATATAAGGACCCAATATTTGCACTCATCCAAGGCACAAAATCAGGCTTCTCCATGGTGAGTTGATGAACAGTGCAAGAAACAGGCATCTACACTGCTGAACAAATTCTTCTCGCTAGATTATCTGCTAACCTAGGAAGCAGGAGGAGCCACTTAGCACTTACAACACAAACCACAACCCAGACACGTTCCCAAGAGTCGATGTTCAAACTGCACTTACCTATAAATCCCTACCTGTTGTTGTGAATTATCTACCAACTATTAGGTTCTCTAGGAAACATTCTTGAATGTCAAAGCAAAGTTTGCTTATTTTCATCTGTTTTTATATTAAGAGCAATGATTTATTTTTTTCTCATTAATGTAGGAATGATGATTCTTAAAGCACAAAGTTATTACAAAATAAATTGTGGAGCTGGAATTAACGAGAACTCTTACTGATTACAGATAATGATGTCCAAGCTCTGTGAATGACAGTATGGTTCAGAGCTGGACAATCCTTACAGATTTCTCTACCATCAACTGATTTCCCCTGTGTTTCTACAAACTTTACACACTTCTTTTTTTCCAACCAGTCTGAACCTGAAGTATAAAGCATGTGGTAATTGAACATTCTTAATACACAACTCATGATGGTGCCTGATAAATGGTACTGGTCACTTACTAAATCATAAAGATGAAGTTCATCTCTTGGAGGTTATGTTGAAGTGACAATTTGAATGTAACAATAGGATTTGAGAATCCAGGCTTCATCTTAAATGTTTAAAACTTCATTTCACTTTATACATAGCCCAATATACACTTCCATTCTTTCCATTCTCCCTTTTCTTCATTTCTCCTTCATTATTTGCTTTTTCCCTCCTCTTTTCTTTTCTTTTCCTTTCTTTCTCCCTTCCTTCATTCTCTTTCCCTTCTTTCTTTCCTTCTGTCCTTCCTTATTTCTTTCTTCCTCCCTTCCTTCCTATCTATTTATCTTTTCCTAAGTAATATTCTCGTGGTTCCCTAATGTACGTTTCAGAAAGTACATTTTGCTCAGAACCTTCTGATTATACATGCAGGCTAAGAATTTATCCTACCAAGAATAATGTTAAAAAATAACATGCTGAATGGTTTTTATGTATTATAATGCAAAACAGGAATATAGGACGAAGGAAAAGTTCAGCCATGAATGAATAAACAGATCACAGAGCTTGGAATAGAGACGTTTATTTTGCTATCACAGAAGGATACTTGATTTGAGAATCCACCAGAGCCAAGCCATCTGCAATGTAAGGTCAAGTTACTCTACAGGGAAATTATTCTTGTATCCATGATTTAGTCCCACTTAACACATTCAGTCAGAAAATTAGAATGTTCCTACACTTGGTTCTCTGCAACAGGATAGCCTTCATCTGTGGAGAGCACTGTAATATGCACTTGTCTACAGGAAAAAAAGCCCATTCCCTGCCTTCTTAGAAATAGGAAATAGTAAATCTTGGAGCATTTTCCAATGCCTGAAGGTGGTAAGTTAGCTCCTTTAATTCAGACTTCCAAATACCAGTTGGGTTGTTATGAGTACAATGCTGCATTTCAGTGCTGAAAGACCATCTGCTACTCCTCTGGGAAATATACTCTCTACCCTCCAAGCTTGGAAACGAAGCGTTTTTCTCTTCCTCAAGCCTGCTTCCAGCCACACAGTTAATTCTGAGGCACTGGAATGGACACAGTATCTAGTATTGTTAATACTGGGTACGGTATTGTGCAGAACACGCTCACCATTTGCTCTTCAATACGCTCCAGCTTATGAGGCTCAGGGCAATGGAGAACACGCAGCTTTTGTGACTTTTGCGGAAGTGTTGGATGTACATTTATGTGAGTACAATGTGATTATCTTCTTGAACATTCAATGAGTTTCTTAACGAACAGAGCAAAAAAGGGAAAAAAACAAGACAAAACAATTGCTTCAAAGTCATTCAACAGAAATGACTTCCAAAACAAAATGTCTGGTGGAAAGATGCAACTAAAATTCACTTGTTCAATGTTGGGTTACTGTATCAAAGAAAAATGGAAGAAGTACATAAATCATCTATAAAGCCAGATCAGCCTAGAAAATGAGGTAAGAATTAGATGCCCGGAGCCTACCCCCGTTCAGTATGACTAACTTCAGAAATGTTCACAATTGCCACAGTTTGTTAATTGCTACACAAGAGTTATCACATTAATGCAACTCGGATGCCAAGAAGGGTTTAAATGAAGTTAAAGGAGTAAAGCACGCAGAATGCTTTTCATTGTTCAGGCTTATGGGTAGTCAGTGAGTTGTATAATTGGGATCTCTAATGTTTCCAGCTCATTTAGCCTTTTACTGTATTGTGTGAAGTCAACAAACATCTGCCAAAAAAAAAAAAAAAAAAAAAAGGTCCAATAGCCCAAATTCAAAGATCTTCAATGCAAAGATCAAGTAATTTTTCCTCCCATTCAGAGTTTACTTTCTTAAAAACAAGACCTGTAGAAAATACACTTGTTTCTGCTTATTTACTTTTATCTAACTGCCACAATAGCTAGCACTTTGCTAGTCAAAATATGTTCCATAGACCAGCACAATCACCTAAGAGCTTGTTAGAAATGCAGAATACCCAGCCCATCCCATATTTACAGAATCAGAATCTGCATTTAACAAGATTCCTAGATGATCTGTATGCAAGGTAAAGCTTGAGAAGCATTGAGCTAAACAGTAACCGACATGAAATCGGTAAAGGACAAAATATGTAAATATCTTACTCTTCAGCAGGTAGCATGAGTCTTTTTTCTGACAAACATTCATCCAGAGTTGATAAGCTCATGGAAGCTCTCTTGTTTTATTGTCTCTTAGGGTTGTTAACTGAATGCGAACAAACTGACTACAGACGTATTTGACATTTGCATACTTGCAAAGTTGTGATAAAAAAGAAGCAAACAGGTAATTCGTGTACCAAAGCCCTTTTGCCTCTTTTTGTTGTTAGATGTAATCTTTTACTGATAGGGCGTCTAAAACTTTACTTAGCAGTGTACTGGTATATGATTAACATTAGATTGTCCATTAGAAGAGATAGCTCAGATTCAAAACGTTTGGTGATTTCTGGTGTGAATAGTCCAGCTATGGCCAATTTAAAGTCACTACCATGGGGTCATGTGACTCAGATTTGGAAAGAAAAGTGCACAAGCAGCTGTTCTAGCAAGTCTGAGGCAGTTCTGGCTTTCTGCTACACAGACACTCAGAGCCGGCCCTTAGCTCTCCTTAGAACCTCAAGGCTTCAGAACCCAGCTGGAAACTTCAGAAAGGAAACTCAAGGCAACCAAGCATAAAACAACGCTTGTTTCATTCTTGCAATTCCTTTCCTTGGTTCCAACACCTGGTCTGCCTGTCTAACCTGGCTTGCCCTTGGATCCTCTCCCTTTGTTCCCATCCTGTTACTGGCATCCTTCTGCAGTTCTCAATTCTCTACCAGTGGCTCGGAACTGTGCCGGCGTGACCTACTGTTCATGATCAGAATCTCAAGTGTTATGGCTTGTAAATTTTTAACTGATGGTAAAGTATACAAATTCACCAATGATTTCCTTTTCTGTATATATCAAAGCATTTCAAACTCCTATTCAAAATCCATTCTACCAATATTTTGTGAACTTTTTCTTTTTTTAATGTTTATTTATTTTGAGAGAGAGAAAGCGAGCACACATGCATGGGAGCAGGGGAGGGGCAGAGAGAGAGGGAGAGAGAGAATTTCAAGCAGGCTCCATGCTATCAGTGCAGAACCTGGCATGGGGTTCAATCCCACCAGCTGTAAGATCATGACCTGAGCCAAAATCAAGATTGATGCTCAACTGACTGAGCCATCCAGGCACCTCCCAGTGAACCTTTTCTACTGCTAGCAGTGTAATAAGTTCTTGAAAAGGAGAAAGGAGACTGAAAAACAGCTGGGATCCTGAAGGCTCGGGTGTGTTTTGCTGGTGAATTTCACTCATGAAGTGAAGCACAGGGAGGAAGGCAGGGCTCTCTGCTCAGCATCCTGGGTGCCCCGCTCTCCTTTTTCCTATGTGAAAGGAAAGAGGCTCCCCATTCTAGCCCCCTCTCTCAGGCCCAATCATCTATTACTGTCCTTCATTCAGGAGACAAAATACCTAAAGAAGATTCTCAATCTTAGTTTCTCTAGGAATTGCTCCTTTGCAATGACCAAGTTATGCTAAGCAAAACTAGCCAGGGCTTTGTGATGAATTGGTGGCAGAAGTGGCCGGGAGGGGCAGATCTTCACAAAGGTGCTTACAGGAGCTGCCTGAACCTTATTACCACCCTTGCCTCCCACAGATGCCTTCTGAAACTTACACATTCTCACGTCGAGCAACCTATGGAATTCACCTAAGAAGTGAACAGCCACTGGCTACAAGAGAAGGATCAAATTAGATACAAGGAGGCCTACGCACGGCTGAGCGTACCGCCCTCAATTCTGAAGTTCCGTGTATCTTAACATGTCAGTTCAGTTTTTACTTTGCTTTATAGCCCTCAATTTTTTTCCCCCGAGAATCCGTCTATTCTATATGGCAACCACAACACATTTTTAAGTTTTATTACATACTGATACTGCCTTCTGCTTATAGTTTTTGTCAGTTTAAGAAAAATCAGGAAAGGTTATTGTCAGATATTTCAAAATTCAGCAATTTTATTTTGTAAAAATCAGGACGTGCAACTAGCAGGTTTTAATTTATCTGAATCAAATACAACTCCCAAATGCCAATCATATAATCTCACATAGGAAAGTTATCTAAACACATATTAACATTTAAAAAGTCATTTGCTTGAGAGTGTAAATTTTAAGACCTCTCCACAGATTGAAAATTCCTTCAGAACTGCAATTGCACAATGGTACTCGCGATCTATATACAGAACACGAAAAAATAATTATCTTAATAACATAATCATGTACACAGAGGCAGCTCAAACACATCCACTGCATAAACAGTGACCTTGCATTTATAATAAGAATGCCATGCTTTTGCTGGTGACAACTAATGACCACTCAGCACAGGTTAATGGCATGACCCAGCATGCTATTTTGTATTAGTAATTTTAATTTATCTTAGTGGAAATAGGGATGAAAAGTACATACCAACATTTCCACCTTGAATCTTACCTCTCAGAGTCTTAAATATTCTCTTATGTTGCCAGTATCTCTTGCTTAGACTTATTTACTACTGAATCATTAATTATGTTATGATACACTGAAATAATTGGTAGATTTGTAAGTATTTAGTTAACATATTTTGAAGAACACTTGGGCAAGGTCCAGGAATGCACTTGAATTTCAATGCTTAAAATTACCCTCAGAACTGAGGGATAGATTTTCTTTCTAAAATAATGAGGTTTAATAACATAATTATTGGGCAAAACCCAAAACAAACACCTCGAAAAATATACAACAGCAAATTATATTTTTATGTATGGCAAATTTATTTTGAAAGAACTTTTTAAAAACCTCATTAAGCTGTTTTAATTTGAATGCCTAAAATTAACCTTAGGAGAAAAGAATTTATTTTATTTATAAATAATGAAGAAGAATGGATATCATAGCTGCTGGAGTAAAAGCAACTTCGATCGAGGTCTGCAGAAAACATAAGAAACCATTAATTATGGTCTCAAAAGAATGTGACTTAATTTAATTTACCTAAATGTTGCATATGTTATGCTTGTGCTCTACAGAGATTTTTAACATTAAAAGAGTCGTTTTATAAATAACAGAAGAGACTGGGGCGGTATGTCCAAAAAAAATTAAGGTAGCATTATTTAACAAAGAATTCATTCCCATGACTTGTGTTAGAATTCTGAAATCATTTCCTTCCCCCATAACTTTGTGAATCTCAGTCTTGTATGACAAATGTACAAGAGGAATGTGTTTGGGCCAAAATTTAGTGATCTAGGAATCTGAAGCACCATCCACTAACCATATACCTATACAAGATACTAAACAAAAGGTCAATTATTTTGGTTATTTATTCTAGAACCCTCCTTCATGTTAAATCATCTACAAATTAAAAACTAATGGATATCACCAATAGACACAGAGAAGTGGAAACCACTGCATTTTCTCCAATAATCATGAGTACTCTGTTGTGGTTTTCTTGGTTTTTGGTTTTTTAATCAACACCTAAGTTCTCCCAGGGTGGCAGGGTCCCAGCAGCCACAGAAGCTCTCAGACACAGAGGAGGCTTCAGCACTGAACCTTAGCTGCTCTCTGTCCCTGCAGTGATATTTTCACACTGGAAGCAAGTTAACCAGTGGCAGCTTCACATAAAGTCTGAAAAATGCTCCATTTGACCAGGCACAGTGGAAAGAGGCTGTGGGTTAAATATGACCCTGGGATAAAGCAATGAGACAGCAAGCCTAGCACTTTAGAAACCAGAATTTGCCAACATCAGAATAAAGGCCAGGTCTCTACGGCCAATAACAGCATGTGGGGATGTGTTTATATTCTCTCTCCTTCCCAGTTGAAGGAGAATAAATAGTAAACTTTGAACTTTGAAGGTACTCCATTTCTTACACTTTAAAATATTTGCTTCCTTTGTCTCCATCCCAATGCTTTTTTTCCACATTTTATTACATCATTTCTCTTTCTTTCACTTTTGTCTAGATCTTAGGTCTCAGAAGCACTTCACATTTTAAAAAAATCACTGAGGATTCCCCAAGAGCTAGCACATATACGGGTTACACGTATCAATATTTACCATATTCAAAATTAAAACTCAGAACTTTTTCTAAAAACACAAGTATGCACAAGTACACATTCTACTAGCTGCCACAGCAATGCTGTCACACATTATGCAGCCTCAGAGAGCTCCAGTGCACTCTTGCAAGAGAATGAAAGTGAAAAACATAAAAATCAACTGGTGTTACCAGAAACAGAGTATTGACCCTGTGGAGCTCTGAAAGGGGACTTCGGGGGATCTCTGGAAAGCAAATTAAAAACTGCTGCTCAAAGTAAACAGAAGGCAAAAAATCAGAATTGTTTTTATCTCTTTCATGTCAATTTCTACTCTTCCTCTGAATACTGAAAAACAACAACAAAGGTGGACTTCACCACTTGATTTCCTAATTATCATGTCATGGTACTCAAGACCGCATAGCGTTGTATATCTATCAGAAGAGGACTCATTGAACCAGCTATGGGTGAAGATATGGGAAAAGCAGAACATTTCACACCACTGGTAAGAATGTAAAATGATACAACTACCACAGGCAATCAGTTGGCAGTTTCTTTAAAAAATTAAACATATACCTACCATATTATATACCTATTATGCTCCCAGGTCTTTACAGAAGATAAATGAAAGCACACAGAAATTACACATGAAAATTATAGCACCGTTATCTGTAGCCATCAAAAACTGGAAACCACCAATGTTCGTTAATAAGTAAATTATGGCATATCCATACGGTGGATACAGTACTCTACAATAATGATGAATGAACTCTTGATATATACAACTACATGGTTGAGTTTTAGAATAATTTTGCTTAGTGAAAGAAGCCAGTCAAAAATAGTCCATTAAGAGAATGAAAAGCCAAATCACCAGACAACAATAAATCTTTGCAAAATGCATTTCAGATAAAGAATTTGTATCTAAAACATTAAAATTCACCAGAAAAAAATAAAACTCAGTTTTAAAAATGGGCAAAAGACGTGAACAAAAAACTCACCAGAGAAGATACAGATGGAAAATAAGCAAATGAAAAGATGCCCAATGTCATATGTTGTTAGGGAATCACAAATTAAAATGACCATGAGATACTACCACACACTTATTAGAATGGCCAAAATCCAAAACACTCACACCAAATACTGGAGAAGGTGTGGAGCAAAAGGAAGTTTCATTCATTGCTGGTGGGAAAGCAAAATGGTAAAGCTACTTTGGAAGACAGTTTCCTTACAAAATTAAACATACTCTACTATAGGATCAAGCAATCATGCCCCGTGGTATTTATTCAGAGGAGTTGAAAAGTTATGTCTACACAAACACCTGCACATGAATGTTCATAGCAACTTTATTCGTAATCGATAAAATGTGGAAGCAATCAAGATCTAAAATAGGTAAATGAATAATAAAACTGTGTGGTACATCCATACACAGTCATAAAAAGAAATGCTCTATCAAGCCATGAAAAAACATGGAAGAACCTTAAATGTATATTGCTAAGTGGAGAACTTTAAATGTATATTGCTAAGTGAAAGAAGCCAATCTGAAAAGGGTACAGACTGTGTACCTTCCAACTATAGGACATTCTCGGAAAGGCAAAACCATGGAGACAGTAAAAATATCAGTGGTTGTCAGGGGAAGGAAGGGAGGCAGGAAGGTGGAGCCCTGAAGATTTCCAGGGCAGTAAAACCATTATTCTGTATGATAGTATGTAATGGTAGGTACATGTCACTATACATTTCTCAAAACCCATATAATGTACAACATAAAGGGTAAACCCTAATGTAAACGATGGGCTTCCATTAATAATAATGTCTCAGTTTTGGCTCATTAGTGGTAGCAAATGTGCCACACTAATGCTATACGGCAAAAATAGAGGAAATTGGGTGGCGGCTAAGTGGGCATATTTTCATATGTACTGTACTTTCATATGTACATATGTACTGCACTTCTTCCTCATCTTAAACCTAAAACTTGTCAAAAATTCTATTAATGTTTCAAAAGTACAATATATGATTCCATTTACATGAAGTTCTAGAACATGAAAAATAATGTATGTGGCAGAAAATGGAGCAGTAGTTGTCTGGAGATGAAGACGAAGAGAGGTGGGGCTTACAAAGGGGTGCAAGGAAACCTTTGAGGGTAATGGACATGTCCGTTATTGACTGTGATGATAATTTCCTGGGGACACAGATATGCCAAATGTATCAGATTTTATACTTTGAATATGTATAGCTTATTCATGTTAACTTGCTCTTCTAGCCATTTCCCAGATGATGCTAATAATGCCGGTCGAGACCACACTTTGAGCACCACTCAGAGCCAATGACACACAGATTAGACAGAGGGCAACTGTCCCCACCTTGGGCTGCACTTTGGAATCTACTGGAGTAGTTAAAAAACAGAGGTTCTGACGTCAGTTTGTGGTGAAGCCTGGCTTGGGGATTTTTTAAAAGCTTCTTCAGTGATTCTCACTTAGCTAGGATGGAAAGCAATTAGGATAGGGACACCTCAAAAAACACTCTAGTTCTACATCTGGATCGTTGTAACAGCAACCTACCAATAACCAAAAAATAACTAAAATGACTCCACCAATAATGTATACTTGGAAATTCCATTAGTTTTATTTGTGTCACATATAGAATTTTTGATACATCTATTAAAAAGAAGAGTTCGTCAATTTAGGGAGCATTGGGGGAAAAAGATGGGAATTATTTTGTTGGCTGCAAATAGCTACAGTTTAATATTTAAATCAATCAGTAAAACATAATCTCTAAAAAAATAAAATCATCTCACGTCCTTTCCTTTCTGTGAGTTGCTACATTTTATGAGGTCACCAAAAAAAATGATACAAGATGACAGATGATCAATTTATGATTTAATTATTTGGGGGATGGGCTGGGTAATTTTATAGTTCGTTTTTACTAAATGAATGTTTTCCCTTCCCGTAAGACACCTTTCAATTTAAGTTCTCTCATGTTTCTTTAATGATCCATCAACTGGATTCTTCTAGTGTCCAACCTCCTATCCATACATAAGAACCAGTGCAGAGAGAAACACAGGGCTGAGGGAAAGAGACTGTACCCCAAACCCCAGAACTACTCATTTATGCTTCCATCTCCCATCTATAGGCACAAACTGAGTGTGTTTGTGCATGAAGAACATAAGCTGTAGTATCTACTACCCAAGTTCGCCTCAAAACCTTTCCACTATAGGGGCGCCTGGGTGGCGCAGTCGGTTAAGCGTCCGACTTCAGCCAGGTCATGATCTCGCGGTTCGTGAGTTCGAGCCCCGCGTCAGGCTCTGGGCTGATGGCTCGGAGCCTGGAGCCTGTTTCCGATTCTGTGTCTCCCTCTCTCTCTGCCCCTCCCCCGTTCATGCTCTGTCTCTCTCTGTCACAAAAATAAATTAAAAAATGTTAAAAAAAAAAAAAAAAAAACCTTTCCACTATATAACCCATTTTTAGTTCCTGAAGGATTTTTCCTAACTCGCTGTCCTAAAAGGTTGCTCAGGCCACATCTTATAGAGAGAACCATCAGATCTTCAGTGGCCTTAACATGGCAATGCAAACCTCCCTAGATAAACTTTTGGTTGGCTAATAATACCGCTTTCAATATACTAAACAGAATTTTATCAGCCATCTGAATCCTCATCAGTTGTAGTTTACCCTAAGAGCTATTGGTGCACCTAACTAAATTCCTCAATTAAGGCAACCTAGGCTTTTTTAAGTCAAGCCTGAAGGTAATTTTATAAAACAGTGTGTGTATAACTGATTAAGCAAATATGTCACTAGTCCGACAAACAACAGGAAGCTCAGGAGAAGAATATTTCAAGACATTTGTAATTTAGAATCACATTGAAATGTGATCCTAAATTTAGGTGCAAACAATTAAAAGTATATGGAATTCATATTGGCATTTATACTCTGGTGTCAAGGAGCTACATTATTTTGTATGAACAAATCATTAGAGTCAATTTTCAATGAAAACACAAAGTTCCTTTGATGACCACTGAAGGGATGTCTTTATAAAAAAATAGAATTTAATGATCTCAACAGCCAGCTTTGGCAGTCCTAGAACTCCATGCTTAAGTTCCAATTAGGCTCTAACTCATCCAGTCTTTTTCAAGTTGTTCCAATAAATGCCACAGTGATGAGGCAGACAGTGTATGGAAGAGGCCTCCAGGAACACAAGCCAAAATTACACCCAAAGCTGGTACTATGAGCATATTCTTGATCTCATCTCCTCAAGCATATGACAGGTTTTTCAATCAGAGAGCTTTATTCCTACTTCTCCCCAACGTCACACACTTCACGGTTTTAATCTATACAGCAGTACCCCACCAGAGCTGCAAAGTGACAGATTTCAGATGAGCTATGTCCTATAATTGGCTATACAGAGCATAAGTGGTAAAGATATGAAAAAGCTTAGAGTCAAAGGAATCCAGATTCTGGTCTATTCCTACCCTTCAGCACTGATTCCACTTCATCACCAAATATAGATGATAATGCCAGCTTTAATTCACTTCCTATGTGCATTACTCTGACCTTCTGGGATACCGATATTAAAAACCAGCCATGGACTTACATTAAAAAGCAGTTATGGACTTTCACATCTGATGAGAATACAAAGTCACAAGGTAAGTTTGCCCCCACTCCAACAAAACAAGGAGCCAGACAATATACAAAACCAATGGGCTTTCCCCAAAGCCTGTAAGAGAACTGACATCACTGACTAAATAAAACAAAAAACCCTATTGAACTAAGTCCAAAATAAGACTAGCCTTTTCCTGAATAGAAAGGAATCATGCCTGCTTTCTTCCGTAGTTGAGTAGTAGAAGAAAGAAGACGCTATCTTAAGTGGAGGTAAGCAGAAAACAGCTCAGCTTTCTGCAAATTTGAAGGCTATGTGTCAGCTGGCATGACTCCTTCACACGGAAGCCTCAGAGGAAATGGAAGACTTGACAGCCCTGCAAATTCTTTCACACAGGCCTTTCTGAGTGTTCGTGACAAAGGCTGGGGACAGAGCAGGAGAACTGAGAATGATAGCGAAGTCTCAGGGCGGCTCAAGAGAAGTGAGGGAAATGTTCCAGGCAAATTGGGCCTGACAACTGAGTGCCACAGTTGTCCACCACTGGAAAAGAAAACGTACAGCTGAGAGAGCCCCTTTGCACACATACACCCACTAGAACTGTTTGAATAGAAGGGCGTATGTAGGAGGACTTAAAAGGCACACCACACCGACACTGGACCCTCCATAAATAACAAGCAGTGGCTGTCTGCTGCTGAAAGAGGCTAACAGAGAATCACTTGAGGTGAAAATGCACTGGGATCTGCTGAGGTATGAAAAGTAGGGGAGAAAACCCCACAACTGTACCCAGTTTTAGCCATATGCTACTAAGGATTTGGGGGGGACACAATTGGTCACACAGTGTACATACACATGACCTACTAAATTCTGACAGAACAGAATTGAAACAAACCTGTAGTGAATAACAAAGCCCAGACACAGCTCAACTGATGACTAAATTGACTCACCCTATCATTCACCCCCACATGCAAATACACACACCACAGCTTGACAGAAGAGGAGCCATGGGGCTGTTCTGGGCTTAAGTATTTTCTTCAGTTTCTACTTTTTAGGTTTATATACACCGTTCAGAAAGCAGTAAAATGCAGGAGAGTCATGAAAAGGCAAGAAAATAGAAACCATGATTGAGGGGAAAAAAATAGTTAATAGAACCAGACTGCAAATAGCTTATATGTTGAAATTATCCAATAGGAACTTTAAAAGAACTATAATGGTCAAATATGTAGGGGAAAATGTAGACAACATACATAAGTAGATGGGAAGATTAAAAGATGAAAACTATAAAAATGAGCCTAATATAAATGTGAGAAATAAAAAATATAAAACCAGAGAAATTATTTAGATGGGATTACCAGCAGACTGGACACAGCCGAAAGAAAAAAAAAATCTGTCACCCTAAAGACTTTTCAAGAGAAGTCCAGTACAAAGAGAAAAAAAAGAGTAAAACCTACAAACCCTACTTGAGACCCATGAGACAATATCAAGCAACATGTGCGTAATTGGAGTCTCAAAAGGAGAAAAGGGAAAGAATGAAAAAGAAGACCTATTTTAAATACAATAATAAAGAATTTTCCAAAACTAATGAAAGATATTGAAATCCACAGATACAATGAGCTGAATGACAGCAAGCAGAGTAAATATAAAGTAAATCACAAAGAGGCAAAGAAACTCAGATCAAAGCCAACCCTAAGGAAAATCTAGAAAGTGGACAGAGAAGCACAGACATAATACATGTAGACAACAATGATAAAGAATGGCTGATTTCTCATCAGAAACTACCGAGGCAAGAAGATAATGAGAAGACATCTTTAAAATATTGAAAGAAAAAAATGTTAACCTAGAATTCTATATCCAGTGAAATGCCTCTCAAAAATGAAGGAAATGGAAATGGAAACTGGTGCAACCACTAGGGAAAATGGTATGAAGTTTCCTCAAAAAATAAATATACCACATAATCTAATATTCCATTTCTGAGTATTTATCTGACAGAAACAAAAACACTAACTCAAAAAGATATCCGCATCCCTGTGTTCACTGTAGCATATTTACAGTAGTCAAGGCATGGAACCTAATTGTCATCAGTGGATGAATGGATAAAGAAAAGGGAGTATTATTCAGCTATGTAAAGAAGGAAATCCTGTCGTGTACTATAACATGGGTGGACCTTGAGGGGATATGCTAAGTGAAATAAGTCAGACATAGAAAGACAAATACCATATGATCTCACTTTTATGTGAGAATTCTTTTTTTAAATGAACTCATAAATACATAGAACAGATTGGTAGTTGCTAGAGGTGGGGGTGGGAGCAAAATGAGTGATGATGGACAAAAGGTATAAACACTCAGTTATAAAATAAGTCTGGGGATGCAATGTATAGTATGGTTAACTATAGTTAATAATACTGTATAGTATACTTGTAAGTTGCTAAGAAAATAAATCTGAAAAGTTCTTATAAAAAGAAAAAAATTATAATTATGTGTAGTGATGGATGTTAACTAGACTTATATCTATAAGATATATATCATATGATATATACATCAAATCATTATACTGGACACCGGAAACTAATGTGTCAGTGATAATTCAATAAAAATTTTTAAAAAATAAATCAGTTAATTTTTACCAACAAAAGTAAACAATCTACTCAGGCATCATCTTTCCTAATGAGTTCTAACTTAAACATTCTGTTTGGCTTTTCCCATGTCACCAATATTACCTTCAAAAAAATGGAGAGGGGTGCCTGGTGACACAGTCAGTTAAGCGTCTGACTCTTGACCTCAGCTCAGGTCATGATCTCATGGTTCATGAGTTCAAGCCCCACATCACGCTCTGTGCTAATGGTGTGGAGCCTGCTTGGGATTCTCCCTCTCCCTCTGTCTCCCTGCCTCTCCCCAGCTTGTGCATTCTTTCCCTATCAAAATAAATACACTTTAAAAAATTAAAAATAAATTAAAAATAAATAAAAAGTTAAAATGGAGAAATACATATCTGACAGACAAAAGCTGAAGGAATTCATCTCCAGCAGATGTGCAGTATAAGATTAAATCTTCAAAAATAAAACAAACTATGGGCTATATAAAGTAAAATTATTAAAATTATTGTAGGGTACATAGCATATGTGACAACAAGAACACAAAGTGTAGAAGTGTGGTAATTGGAAATTTACTACTGTAAGTTCTTATATTGCTCATGGAGTAGAATGCTTGCCAAGGTAGACTACGATAAATTCAAGATGCTTACTTTTCATCTCTAGAGCAGGGATTGGCAAACTTTATTTGTAAAGGGCCAGTAGTAAATATTTTAGTCTCTAAAGGCCATATGATCTCTGTCACAACTGCTAAATTCTACTATTGAAAAAGCAGCCATATATAAGTAAATGAATAAACATGACTCTGTTCCAGTAAATCTTTATTTACAAAAACATGTCCTGGATTGGCCTACAGAATATAGTTTGCTGACCCCTGTTCCAGGACAACCACTAACAAAAAAAGAGATACATAACCAAAAGTCAATAAAGGAGATAAAATGGAATATGAAAACTTACTTGATTCATTCTGGAAAAGCAAGAAAGTAGTAAAAAGCAGATAGGATAAGTATAATCCAGACACCAAGATGGCAGACTTAAACCAAAACATATTAATGATTAGACTGAATTAAAGTGGAGTAGCCACTCTAATTAAACTGATATACTGGAGTATAAAGATATATATATAAAGAAACACCCTTTAAAGATACAGTCAGGTTTCAAAATAGAATATAAAAGATATACTACACTATTACTATAAGAATAATAGCCTATATGAATAGGAGATAAAATAGACTTCAAGATGTAGAGAATTATTACTATAGGCACTTCTTAAAAAGTTAAATCTACATCTTTTCTATAGATGCATAGAATGCATATAGTTTTTCATAATATTTTCTTATAATTGCTTGCATTTCTGTGGTACTGGTCATTATTTCTCCTCTCTCATTTGTGAATTTATTTATGTGGGTCCTTTCTGTTTTCTTTTTGATAAGTGTGGGTAGGGGCTTATCAATTTTATTAATTTTTTCATAGAACCAGTTCCTAGTTTCATTGATCTCTTCTACTATGTTTTGGATTTTTTTTGTTTGTTTCTGTGTCATTTATTTCTGCTCTAATCTTTATTATTTCCTTCCTTCCGCTGGCTTCAGACTTCATTTGCTGTTTTCTTTAGGTGTAAGGTTAGGTTATTCTTTTGAGCTTTTTCTTGCTTCTGGAGGTAGCCCTGTATTGCTATATACTTTCCTTATAGGACCACTTGCACTGCATCCCAAAGGTTTTGGACCATTGTGTTTTTATCTTCATTTGTTTCCATGTATTTTGTATCTTTGATATCCTTCTTGACCCATTCATTGTTTAGCAGCATATTATTTACATTCCATGTATTTGCGGTCATATTTTTTTCTTATGGGTGATTTCTAGTTTCACACTGTTGTCGTCAGAAAAGGTACAGGATATGATTTCAATCTGTTTTGCATTTGTTGAGGCCAGTTTTGTGACTTATTATGTGATCTATTTGGGAGAATGTTCCATATGCATTTAAACAGAATGTGTATTATGCTATTTCAGGATGGAAAGTTCTAGATATATACGTTAAGTTCATCTGGTCCAGGGTGTCATTCAAAGCCATTGTTTCCTTGTTGATTTTCGGTTTAGATGATCTGCCCAGTGATATAAGTGGGGTGTTAAAGTCCCCTACTATTATTGTATTATCAATTAGTTCCTTTATGTTTTTTATTAATTGTTTTATTATTTAGGGTACCACGTTGGGTGCATAAATATTTGCAACTGTTATATCTTCTTGTTGGATTATCCCCTTTATGATTATATAATGCCCTTCTTTGTCTCTTTTTACAGTTTTTGTTTTAAAGTCTAGTTTGTCCAATACTGGTATTGCTACTCCAGCTTTCTTTTGACATCCATTTGCCTGTTCTTATGTTTCTCTTCCTCTCTCCACTTTCAATCTGCAGGCTTCTTGAGACCTAAAATGAGTCTCTTATAGGTAGCATATAGACAGCTCTTATTTTTTAATTCATTCTGACATCCTAGGTCTTTTGATTGGAATGTTTACTTCATTTACATTCAAAGTAATTATTGATAGATATGTATTTATTGCCATTTTATTATCTGTTTTCTCATTGTTTCTGGAGAGTTTCTCTGGTCCTTTTTTGCCTTTGTCACTTTTGGTTTCTCCTTTGCATTCAGAGTCCCCTTTAACATTTCTTGCAGGGCTGGTTTAGTGGTCACAAACTCCTTTAGTTTTGTTTATCTGGGAAATTCTTTCTCTGTTCTTGTATTCTGAAAGATAGCGTTACTGGATAGAGTATTCTTGCCTGCAGATTATTCCCATGCAGCACTTTGAATATATCATGTCATTCCCTTCTGGCTTGACAAGTTTCTACTGAGAAAACTCCAGGTAGCCATATGGGTTCTCTCTTGTAAACAAGTTAAGGACTTCTTTTGCTGCTTTTAAGATTTTTTTATTTATCACTATTTTGTGCAAATTTAATTACAATATGTCTTGATGTTTGCCTGCTTTTGTTGATTTTGATAGTCCTCTGTGCCTCCTAGATCTGAATGTCTATTTCCTACCCCAGATTAGGGTAGTTTCCAGCTATTATTTCTTGAAATACATTTTCTGTCCCCTTTTCTCTCTCCTTCTTACTCTTGGACTCCTATAATATGAATGCAACCCAGGGATCTTATTCTTAGGTATTTTATTCAAGAAAAATGAGAACCTATATCCACAAAAAGCCTCATACACAAATCTTTATCAAAGATTTATTCATAATAACCCAAATATGGAATAGCTCAAGTACCCATTAACAGGTGAACAGGAAATTAACAGTATATTCTTATCATGGACTACTTGGTAATAATAAGGAATTAAAACTAACATTATTCTGACATAAAGACTCTAGAAATGAAACAGTATATAATGTACGATGATACTTCTATAAAGTTTTAGAAGAGACAAAACTTACTTTCATAGAGGTAAGATCAGTGTTTGTTTTTGGCAGGGTACTTGACTCAAAGGGCACAAGGAAACATTCTGGGGTGATGTAAATGTTTTCTATCTTGACAGAGATGAGTCACATTGGTGTATTCATTTGTCAAAATTAACCAACCTGCATACTTAATATTTTTGCATATACTAAATGTAAATTATACCTCAATAAATTTGACATTTGGTTATAAAAAGCATTTATACATGACTATGAAAATCAGTAGGCATTTATGTTAATCAACTATAGTAATATAAATATTCATTTGCTATTAAACTGTTTTCAGGTCCAATCCAAGAAGAATATTTGCTAATTAGGTTTTCTGCTGATAAGATATCAAACATCCTGGAATATTCCATTACCTGAAAGCAGTGGGGTAAAACATACAGAAACATGTAGCATATACTAGATAAGCAACACAACATTTTTCTTCCTCCTTTCCTAAGATGAGATCTAAAGGGAACATGTCTTATCCAAAATATCATGAGTGTAACATGTATAGTCCCTTACCTATTTGAGTCACATATGACCATGAGCTATAACAGCCCTCTTTCAGCAACCGAGGTAGCCACCTCCAATGGATCCAACTTAACACACACTTTGAAACTTGTGTGTCACCTGCACCAAACTATGAAATGCAGCTCTCAAAAGCTTACTGTATTGTCACAGACTGGGCTACGGCAGGATAAGACGGTTCTGGTCAAAGTTAGACTAGACTAGACCACTTAGTGGAGCAATCAGAGGAGAATCCTATAATAAGTTAAAGACGATACCCTAACCTGGCCGGTCAGCATGGCAACAGTAGAGGCAATGAGGAGGATAGAATACCATCGGATAATGAAGTTGAGTTCAATGACCAGGATGTAGGCCCAGAGATTAGAGGTCAGAGAATGAATCAGCCTCAGGACTTTAAAACCCAGTCCAGGTTAGGGGGCCCAGGTAGGAAGTGAAATCTGTGTATAAGAGAAGGTATCAGAGAGTCAAGCCAAACACGACTTACCCCAGAACACAGATTTAGTTTCTAAGAATGCATTGGAAATTGGTTTTCATTATACATTACAGTGTACTCTTTTAATAGTTATTGTTGGGCTGATGGCCTAGGAGAGTTTCCTATTTATATTTCTAAGCATATAATTTAGGGGTTTCGGTGAAGGAAAGAACAGAATATGATGTTTGTGATTGAAATTGAATTTTAATAAAACTGTCTCTCTGGGTTCTGCTTAAAATGCTAATTTGCAACTTCTGCTCTTGATGAAGTAGAATGAAGAACAAGGCTCCCAATGAGAACTAGGAAAGGCAGATAACATACCAAAACATCTGTCTGTAGGTAATGGAACCTGCCAGAAAGCCAGGACTGCAGAGGCCGAGATACTGGAAAGAAAGATCATTGAGCTGAACCCAACTTTCTACACACTGCTTCCCCCCCTGGGTTATTTGCCAATTCCTGGTACCGAATGAGAAGCTAATAAGGCTGGCAGATGTCAGCCACTAAATGGCAGAGAAGCCAGCAGAGCTTTTGACAACCTCATGGTGCTGCCGAGACAAAAATGACATTTGGAGCTGCCAAATTAGAAGAGGTTGAGAGGCCAGGCGTCTAAGGAGAAGTGATCCCAACTCTCAGCACAAGGTTTGCCCTGGAGGTATTTACTGATTCTTAAGCTGTGCTGGACAAAAATACCAAGAAGCCAAATAGGAAGACAGACAAGAGCTGAAAAGCACAGAGGAGTGGTTAATAGAAAAACGCTAGAGAGATGACCATGGACTTTACAAATTACCAAAGGAAAAAGACCCAAAGAACTCAGGTTCTAGGTGGAAGAATACCTGAAGGGCTAAAAGATAGGAGGGTCTGAAGCAAAGGTAGACCGAGTCATATAAAAACTACAACCCAGCCTTGAGCCTGCTCAGTCCCTAGCTAAGGTGATGCCCCTGTGCTCACATCAATGTATCATCTAAGTAAAAGGATAACATCCTGAGCCTCCACAGTATTTCAAACATGTGCTAAATATTCAACAAACCAGTACCAACTATTAAAACAATGAGACCAGGAGCAAAGCACACAGACACAGAAAAAGATATGAATACCAGAAAACACAGATCTGATGGTAAAATAATTAATTGTCACAAAAATCAATGTTAAGGTCAAAAATTTCACTGGAGAACTGGAATCTATGAAAAAGAAACAAACAAATTCTAAACATAGAAAATAAAATAGTGATGCACCTACAAGTCAAGGAATACCAAGGACTGCCAACAACCACCAGAAGCTAGGAGACATTTTTTTTTATTACAAGCCTTAAAAATCTAAACGATATTTTACAAGTAAAGCACATCTCAAGTGAAAATTTTTTCAACTGCACTAGACATATTTCAATTATTCAGTGACCACATGGAGCTACAGATGACCATATAACATATTAGCCAGTACAACTCGATGCCAAAACCAAAAGTAGGTAAAGCACGGGTCCACACAGAAACATGTGCAACTTCCTTGGACATATTCTTGAACAAAAACAAGTCAGATTCAAAAGGGATGTGTGTGTGCGCGCGTGTGTGTGTGTGTGTATGTATGTGTGTGTGTGTATGTATATATATATATATATATATACATACACACACACTAAGAAACGGCAAAGGTGACTGGTGGTCATAGAAGTCAAAATACTGATCACTTCATGTGGGAATGGTTTTGACAGGAAGGGGCATGAGGGAACATTTTTGGAGTCTCCTCTATATCCTGACCTGTGTAGTGCTGTACACATAAAGTCAAAAAGTTGTATACTTAGAGTGTGCTTTCTGCAACTAGTGTAATGTATATTATATCCTGTAGTGTGTTGGTTAGCCGAACTTCAAGGGAGGGGGGAAGAGGAGAAGGAAGATCTCACAATTTGTAGAATCTGCCATCCTCCATTATGCAGGTGCCCCAGTCATGCCCAACTTTAAGCCTCTAACATGACCTCACTAAATGTGAAATTGAAAGAGATACGCAAACTCAGCTCTTACAAGTTGATGCAAGCCAGTTCCAGCACGTGCACCTTCATATACAAGTAAAATGAATAAATAAGTGAAGGAGCTGGGGTGTGAACAAAAGCAGTCGGAATAGAGAGCCCACTCTTTTGATGACTACCCCTACAGGATACAAATCACCGTGAGGAGGAGGAGGAGGGCGGGGGGAGGAGCTCTTCTTCACGAGGCATCTGAGATGCTCAAGGAGAACCCCAGTGGAGAGAGACGTTACTGACACAAGGCACACGTAGGCTCCCTCATCCTCTGTCTCTGGCCCCTGCATGTGCTCTCCTGCCCGGTGGTGCCCTGCGCTCAGCACACCCGAGCAGAGCTGAGGGAGGACAACCACGTGCACTCAGGAGGGAGCTTTCTCTTCTTCTACACGACACAGGGCCCAATGTGCTGTCAAACCCAGGAAATAATACACTTGAAGATAATGAAGTGTATTAGACAACAATACCAAAGGCAATATTGAAGTGTCAAATAAAACATGTACCACAGTAAAATAAGGCAGATGCTCCTGGGCTCCTGGCTTGTTCATAGGAGAATATATATTAAAACAAAAATAAACAGCATGTGCTTCACTGAGTCTCTAAATTTTTACATGTTTGCGGTGCAGGAAAATTCACGCTGAGAGTCACCGTTTGCACTTCCTAACCTTTGTTAGGACTCTATGGCCTCAGTGACACAGTGCTGCAAGCATGTGAAATTAATTTCCTGGTTGCATTAGCTCAAAGAGATGATGTCCTTTAAAGGTTATCAATTAATGAAAATTCTAATTCAAGAGAAACACGGGGCCATAAAGGGCCTGGATTCTGTACAAGGTGGCCTATTCTGGAGGGCAGTATGACATCTGACCCAAGGCCTAGTATGACATACAAGAAAGTGAAAACAGTGGTAGCAAGGCCTTTTACAATTATCGAATGCCATAAAACAGTGTCACTCAGGGGGAAAAAAAAAAAACATCCTGATTCCAATAGTATAGTGGTTAAGAGGCAAGGCCCAGGCATGATTGACTGGAGGTTGCATTCCCCTTGTGCCAGTGACTAGCTGTGCAACTTTGAGCAAGTTTCTTAACTTCTTTGTGCCTCAGTTTCTTCACTGAAAAGGGGGATTATAATAATACTATCACATACACGTATAATTTCAAAAATAAATTACGTAAAATTATTTTGATGCATATTTTCAAAACTCATCCTAGAAGATTACATTTCTAGGCCTTCAAGTAAACTATAGTATTTATCTGAACTTTAACTTTTAATTGTAGATTTTTATCCATCCTTATTCCAAAGGAGTCTCAGGTAGTTTTTTATGGTATACATAAGATGAAAGATTAAGTATCAAAATATGATCATGTGAAACTATGAATAAGAAAAACAAGATGAGGACAGGTGTGATATTAACATATAAATACCCATTCTTTACAGCTGAGCATTTTTACTTTGTAAGAAGCCATATTCAAGTTTTATAAATATCTAGACAAATACTGGATTAAGCAAACAGATGACATGAATGAATCATCTCCAATTCCTTTTGAAAGTTGGTGTAGGATGCATAATAAATGAGTGAGTTAATGACAGCAATGAAAACTCATGTCGATAATCCATGACATGAACGTGAATAATTAGATGATGACTGTATTAGTAACATGGGAATAATTTTCACTCACATGGACATAAAACTTTAAAGTCAATGAGTCTTCAACCTGAAAAGGAGAATTACTATTCAAGTAATTATTACGATCTCTTATTCTTTTGTTTTTTCCTGTCAGAAAATGGTAATCAATATCTGGGTTCTCTTGTACCCAAAATGTTCATTATGTGTTTTTGGGGTTTTTTTTTTGTTTTTTTCTTTTTTTTCTATATACACATCTAAAATTAGTAGTTTGGCCCTTTTGTAGTGCACAATTCTATTTTTTTTTTATAATTTTTTTTTTAACGTTTATTTATTTTTGAGACAGAGAGAGACAGAGCATGAACGGCGGAGGGGCAGAGAGAGAGGGAGACACAGAATCGGAAGCAGGCTCCAGGCTCTGAGCCAACAGCCCAGAGCCTGACGCGGGGCTCGAACTCACTGACTGCGAGATCGTGACCTGAGCTGAA
This sequence comes from Herpailurus yagouaroundi, assembly GCF_014898765.1. NCBI lineage: Eukaryota > Metazoa > Chordata > Mammalia > Carnivora > Felidae > Herpailurus > Herpailurus yagouaroundi. The sequence goes on from NW_024412400.1 coordinate 13,892,831, forward strand.
GTCGGACCCTTAACCGACTGAGCCACCCAGGCGCCCCCACAATTCTATTTCTAAAAAAAGTTAAGTGGGCTCTTAGATAATGCTTGTATAGAAGAAGGAAGTGGTAACCTCCAGGACCAATCATTAACAATGGTTAAACAGACTAACAAAACCAACAGCCTTTCAGTGTCTCTAGAGAGGTCTCTCCAAGATGGCAGCCACGAGACACAAATGGCTAAAGATAAATTAATGAAAATGAAATAATACTGAAAAATCAGTTCTTTGGTCGGACTAGGTATAATTCAAGTGCATACCTGTCCGGTGGCTACCACATCGGGTGGTGCTGATGTGGAACGTTCCTCTCATCACAGAAAGCCCTACTTGACAGTGTAACTTGTAGGATATAAGTTTTCTTTGACCAGTGAGAAGACAGCTCATTTGCAAGTATATATGTAAACTGATGGACTGGAGATCAAAATGTACTTTCCAATAAAATCATGATCACAAATGATTTCCAGGTGAATCCTTAACAGTCTATTGAGCCTTCAATTAACTGAAATCGTGCAAACTGACAGTGCAACAGTTGTGAATAAATCTACTGCACACTTATAAGTAAACGGAACTGGCAAACAATAGCATTGCCTGAGAGATCGTGCTTTATATCCTGTGAATGCCGTAGTGAAGGAATAACAAGTTTAATTAGACAAGGAGGCGTCCATCTAAATAGGGAATCCTGTGACAATTTGTTAAACATATTCTTCACCTTCCCACTAGTATTAGGTGGCTAACAAATCATTCTATATTATAATTTGGCTTTGAGTCACAACATAGTGCTTCTTTTCCTTGATACGAGGAGATCACTGCCACCAAATGTGCATATATATCAGTTTAGGTATTTGTAGTCTGCCTTCAGAAATTGAATTTTAAAAGAGGAAGAAGAAGGGAGTAAACAATCTTTCATCAATTAAATAAGCAGGAGTAGAGAAGGGAAGGTTAAAGGGTTGCAGCCAGTATTTGTTTGTGGCCAACACTTTACATATGTACATTATCTCATTAAAAGTGCCTGTAGGGACAAGTGAGAAAAAAGAAGAGATAAAGAACAAACTGAACTGTACACAGAAAATGACACAAGAAATAAATTAAAGGATAAGATTAGGGAGAAGAAAAAGGTGCAATAGACCAGACATGTATAAAACTCTGCTACTCAAAGTGTGGCCCATGGTCTGGCAGCATTGACGTCACCTGAGAGCCTTTAGGGGGATGCAAATTCTCATGCCCCACCTTAGACCTACTGTATTATAACCTGGGTTTCAGCAAAACCTCTAAGTGATCCATATGCACACTAGTGTTTGACATGTGGACAATACCTAGGAAACCTCTGAAACAAGCCACTTTTATTGCTTTGTAGGATGTGTCAGACATTGTCAGCAACCCATCCATCAACCATTCCCCAACTCCTTCTCTCTCACTTGCCTTCTACTACTGAAACTAAAAAAGCCAGACACTTTTCTTCCTTCCTTCCTTCCTTGAAGCAAAAAACAGCAATGACCACCAGGGGGACAATGAGGAGTGATGAAATGTTTATTGAATGGCATCTGGTAAAGATTTTCCTACCTGATAAAAGCAGAGACAGTGAGGCGAGATCTTTTGGTCACTTGCTAACTTTCTTCAGCTAAGATTGCTGCTGTGAAGATACAGTGCTCAGAACTGAGATAGATATTTCATGACTGATAGAAGACATCCATCATCAACTTACTAAGAACAGCTAAGTGGAATTAGAAAGAGCCTGAGTCCTTGATGACATCATGAGCGACCGCACCAACCAAACTGGCCACTTTTGAATTTCTTGTGCTTTGTGAGATAATTAAATATCCTTTTCCCTAAGTCACTGTTCTATTACTTGCGTCTGAAGGAATTTCTAATGGCCCCTGGTCACAGCGGTGTTTGAGGAAGAAAGAGAAAGGCAAGGAACTATCTATTCTATATATAGGAAGTTCATACAGTGGGTATCAAACCACTAAAAGGAATCAAATTTTTAGTCATATCGTAAACTTGATTAAACCAGTGATTTCAAATCTCGAAGTGTTGGGTGTGTCTTTTCTCCCATAAGGAAATGACATGATAGTTGGTAAGTCTGTGATACAGGCTTTGTTTTATAAATGCAGTATGTGAATCACACTTGAATTCCAGTCTTTTTTAAAATATTTAAAAATTGGGGCGCCTGGGTGGCGCAGTCGGTTAAGCGTCCGACTTCAGCCAGGTCACGATCTCACGGTCCGTGAGTTCGAGCCCCGCATCAGGCTCTGGGCTGATGGCTCAGAGCCTGGAGCCTGTTTCTGATTCTGTGTCTCCCTCTCTCTCTGCTCCTCCCCCGTTCATGCTCTGTCTCTCTCTGTCCCAAAAATAAATAAACGTTGAAAAAAAAATTTTTTTTAATATTTAAAAATTTAAAATACTTAAAAAAAATGATTTACCTAAGTCAATGATTAAAAATGACAAAGTCTGCTACTTTTTTGTTAAGCAGGTTACTTTCAAATCTTACTTATCTCAGATTGTGTGCCGTTACCACACATTCACCATACCTCTCAAAACCGGTTAAAATACAGAGTTTCAGTCCATAGGGAGTAGATATCAAAGTGATGTATGAAATAAACAGCTTATATTTTCCCCAAACTTCTCATGATTAAAAAAATTAATCAAAGAATATCTCCTACCATTCTCCTTCCTTTCCTCCGATTCAACAGTCTTGTTTGCAAGACGAATGGAAATTTCAGCATCTATTTCTGTTTGGAATTGAAATTTTCTTTTTCTTTTTTTAATGTTTATTTTTGAGAGAGAGAGAGAGAGAGAGAGAGAGAGAGAGAACGCACGCGCAAGCAGGGGAGGGGCAGAGAGAGAGAGAGAGAGGGAGACACAGAATCCAAAGCAGGATCCAGACTCTGAGCTGTCAGCACAGAGTCCGACGCAGGGCCGGAACTCACGAACTGTGAGATCATGACCTGAGCCGACGTTGGACGCTTAATCGACTGAGCCACCCAACGCCCCTGGAATTGAAATTTTCCATGACAGTTCAATCATATCCTACCAATATAGGACAGTGATGTTGCTGCCACTGTTGCAACAAAGAGAAAGTGCAATAAAAGGCATGAATTACCAGAACTTGCAACGATTAAAGTTTAAGTCTTCTAGCTATTGGATACAATGGAAGAATATATTGTAACACTTGTGGATGAAAATCTTTTATGAATCTATCAATGCATTTCCTTCTTTAACACCATGATAGTAATATAAAAAATCCTTAGATCATTGTGAACGTTCACAGACATACTAATCAATGATGTTCATGCTACAGAAACGTTAAAATAAAAGGTGGATTGGTTTGAACTTGCTGTTTATGGATCATAGGACATGCCTTGCCGAGATATGTGGGCATTATTTTTGGATTTTTTCAATTGTTTTTAGTTAAAACTATTTTTTTCTGTGAGGCTGTCATTAATCTCCTCTCTCAAAATATTAGAAGATCATATCTAACAAACAGTTTATGTTTTTTAGAGTTTTATTATTTTGGAATAATATTTTTTACAATACACTCAAACTTAATATATGCAAGGCAAAGTAGTTCTCAGATTCTAATGTGCATGTAAATCACCTGGGGATCTTGTTGAGCTGCAGATGCTAATTCAGTAGATCTGGGGTTGGGCCTGAGATTCTGCAATTCTGATGGGCTCCCAGGTGATGCCCATGCTGCTGGTCCACACGACATTCTTTGAGTAGCAGGGTCTAACATCTTACAGTTCACAAAGTGCTTTAACTTATGTAAACTCATCGAATTCTCAGCCAGTCCCCACCATACCGATGAGTAAGAACAAGTAAGTTTCTGAGAGCTTCAGGGTCTTGCTCAAGACCGTAAGTCATAAAGTTGGCACTTCAACCTACACGATCTGAGGCCCTTTCTACTTCAAAATAGGACTTTCCCCTCTGCCTCTCGCAGGTGAGGCATCCAGTCATCTGGAGCAGGTAAGAACAAATTCTGTAGCCCATCAGTTTATTCGCACTAATTACATCAACTAATTTCACAGAATACCATAGAAGGATCAATCTAGCTTTACTTACATATCAGAATACATTGTAACTTGGACTTTAATTAGACATTAGAATGTGACACAGAAAGAAATGCCCATTTAAACATACTGTGTGCACTTAGCATGCCAGCTTTCTATTAAGCAGAAGTTAATTTATCTTCAGACTGGGGAGAAGGAGTGGTAAACAGATTCTTTGTAATTCAGAAGATGCTTCTAGGGAAGAAAAACATTAGGGTTTCACTCTCTTCCCTCTGTTGTCCTCCTTTCCTGTTTCCTTATCTTCCCCCTCCTTCCTTGTCCCACTGCCTACACATCTTATAAAACCCTTTAGGATCTGACTCCATTTTTATGATTCTACTAACTGAAAAAGCTAAAATCCCAACGAGAGTCTGGGAGCAGCAGAAAATCTGATTATTTGGAGTGCTGTTGGCTAGCTCATGGCATCCATATTTAAGGCAGCATCCTGCAACAACCAACCAGAAGGAGCATATGGCAGACCTCTGTATGCAACCATTATTATTCAGTCATTGTTCATTATGTTTGAATTAACAGTGACAGCACACATCATACTTATTAGATGATGTTTCTATTTAATTCCCTATTATCTATTAAAATCTCTCTGCTCTTGCAGAGAGAATACACAAAAAAGTCACGCATAGAGACTCAAGGACCACCCACATATTACTTTAGAAAATACAGTTCTAAAGAGTTGACTCTAAAAAGCAACACCACCAAATCAATATAATAACAGCATACTTCCGGTTCTGACCAGAGTGTTGGTAGGAGAAAATGAATTGGTGTTTTTTACTGATCTGTGAGCCAAACTGCATTCCTTCTTAGAGAGCAGAGGATTCGGAGTGACCCTCAGGTGCAGAGCGGCCAGGTGGAAAGATGGCTTCAATATGCTCTTGGATGTCATTAATATAAAAGCTCCACCAGCACTGCCACTTTCTGATTCTACACAGCTGCTATTTTGTTAACAGCTCTAGCATCCAAGAGACTGGAAAGAAGGGCCGATATAGAACAGCTCCCAGACCACTGCCTTTGTGCCATATTCTTTAAATACTGTCCAACTGACACTGTGTAGGAAGGTGGTGAAAAATTAACTGCCAGATGGCCATGTAGGAGTTATCCGAGCTAAGGTCTCAATCCTGTGGGTGAGTTCAAACCAGGAATAGAAAGGGCTTTCTAATGGGGTTTTCTGAGTTCTTAAAGCCTTATCATCACCTATTTATCTCTCACCCCATGTGACCACCGCCATGCGGTTGGGATACAGCCTGCGCTGGGACCACCGATGTAGACTCCAGTGTCTATTTGGGTGTTTTTTGGTTTTGTTTTTTTGCTTCAAAAGCCTCAGTGTTCTTCTAACGTTATAAGTCACCCACTGATGCAGCCACAGCTGTAAGCACTGTTGGGGATTTCATTCCCATCCGGAGACTTCTCCCCCTCCCCGACTTTGATTTGATTAGGGAAAAACCAGGCTTGCAGATCTAATACTTGTGCTCACTATGTGACAGAATGAGAATCAAAAACTGTAATTTTTGAGGTTTTTCAAGGTTCTGTTTCAAGCCTATCATAATGAAATAAGATGGAGATATTCATTTTGGTCATTTCTCTGATTTCTGAAGTTTATGAGAAACTGGTCATCTCTTTACCAAGATGGGCAAAACCATACAATGAATCACAGTGGGGACTGAGGCACAACATGTGAATACACCCCTAACTTAACAAAGGCAAAATGAGTTCATTCCATTTAGATTTCATTAACTCTAAGTGAATACTGTTTCCAGGACTGATTATTCTTTATTGAAAACAGAATTACAAAGCTTTTCCTCAGCAGAAAAACTGAGGCAAAGATTTAATAGTAGCCTAAAGACGAAAGAGCCATTTACTGAGTGCATTTTGTTTAAATTAAAGTAGTAAATAATCTATTCACTGCTCAGGTTCACTTGTAAATAACTGACTGCCTCTTCTGACAATAACAATTATGATAATATCCTGCATGTATTAAAATCGTTTTATACTTTTCAAACATGTTCCATATGGATTAAACCACTTTTAATCCAATAAGCATTCATAAAACATACATGTTGATTTCATGTGAGTGTTCCCCCCAAAAAGATAGTGTTGAAAAACCCTAAACCCCCAGCACTTCAGAATGCGAACTTATTTGGAAATAGGGTCTTCACAGAGGTAATCAAGTTGAAATGAAGTCATTAAGGTAAGCCCTACTGTAATATGACCATATCCTGATTAGAAAGCGGGAAATTTAGATACGGACAGGCACTGAGGAAAGATGCTATGAAGAAACACAGTGAAAAAATAGCTATCAATAAGTCAAGGAGCACCTCATGCTACTAGAAGGTAGGTAACTTCTGCTCATTTGAAGTCAATCTTTTCAACTGTTTTTCCTTCTTTAATGAGGCTTCTCTTGAAGTGTTTGGCATGGCAGTTGATTGGTATGCTTTCTAGACGGGTGAGCTATGGTTCCAAGAATGCTGATTTTCTACATTTACATAATGAGTATTTGGGTAATATGACTGTATACTAGGGGAAAATACTTGCAGAAGCAAGTTCCTTCTTTCTAAGTGGGTATAAATGTACTAGTTTATTCATCATATAGTTATTACATACTTATTATGTGTCTGGTACAGTAGATGTAGGATCATATGCAAAACACAATTTCACGTAAACATCCTTATAACCAGACCTGGCAAAAGAGTAACAAAGGTGTCCTTACTACTCCCTCTGCTAGCAAAAGGAAGAGTCCACCCTCGCCCCAGAAAGCTTGGGCTAAGATTGATACTGCAGTGGAAGAATTTGGCGTATTCTCCATAAAAATGCCAATGTTTTTATTGGGTTTGACAAATGATAAGATTAACTAAGCTATCATTATGCCATTACTTGATAATTTAATCAAGTATTTTTATCATCATAATAATACCTGACTTTTGTGTACCAGAATCATTATGTTAAAAACTTGTCTAGCACTTCCTCTTTTGATCGTTACGACTACCACTGGGTAGATACCACAATAACCCCATTTTACTGATGAGGAAAGCTAATGCACAGAGAGGCAAGTTACTTATTTCAAGAGGTCACAGAAGTGAGAAAATGTGGAATCTGATCCCAAAACCACCAATGTCTGTTCACAGAACTGACAACAGAAACAGAGAACACTCATGTATCCACCGACTAGGCTAAACTTTAGTTTAAACATCCACCTTCCCATTTCATGGAATGATCCCTTTGATTCATGCTTTCGCAAAATCCACATCCCGCCTTTATTTTACAAACTCTAAGCCCGAGAGAGTAACAGTGTTGCAAGAAAAGGAAGAGAGCAATAAAAACTACACACAGGGAATGTAGATCCCTCAGGATGCGAATTTCATCCTTCAAGTAAGTCACTCCAGAAAACAAATCAGTAGTTCAATAGGAGGAAAAAATATGTATATATGATCACTGGTGTAAAGAAAATAACAGATGGCAAATGAAATCTTTAAAAATCTAATGCTGATGAATAAGACACGAGACTTAAAAAACAGTCTCTTGTTTGAACCCTCAACAATTTTCTTCCCAAATACAAATTCTCCTGTCAATGACAGAGTTTATACCAAATTTACCACCAAATGTGAAAACAAAAACAAAAACAAAAATGGAAAACCATGGCATCATTGAATGAAGAAGTGGAAATGACCTTAGGGGGTATGTTGAACCCCCCTACAGAGGCTAAAACCTCAGCTCAGAGTTCAAAGTTGATAACGTTAGATGGAAATTCTATAGAAAAAAATGCATTAGTTGTTGACAAGGGAATTTTAATAATGTCTGCCCAAAGTATTCTTTTTTTTCCCTTCATGCATTCTTCTCTATGTGAGGTCTGAGATGTTTATTAGTTCAAGTAGTTCATAACTCTATTAAGAACATCGAGTGCTAATAGATTTTTGAAGTTGAACCATCTGCCTCCCATCACCAAGAAGATCCTTCTTCATTTTGGCAATGAACCCTTTCCAGGCTCTTTCACATACGCACCACATGCCAATACAGCATTTTTCCCCCTCATAATCTTAAACACTGTGGCAGAGATCATGACCCCATGCCTTCTTCCAGAGCACATAGGCAGAGTACTAGCCGCTATTACAGTTAGGCGGGGCTGCCTCACTGACTTCTGGCCCATAATATGTAGCTTGAAGAAAGAAAAATTATTTTAAAGCATGCTTCATATTCCCCCAGCGTCTCTCCTCCGTCAGTGGTTATGTTGGGAGTTCTTTGTTCCACCGGACATAACCTCTATACGGAAACATTCTAGGTCACTGAGTCACCACTTGAAAGAGCTACTTGGGAGAGTGGTCATATTTTACTATGTGAAGCCACAGAGATTCTAGGGTTTGTTGCCATAGCAGAGCCTAACCTATCCTGACTAACACAGAGAACAGCTTTCCTTAGATGACCGTTCACAAAGCTATGCTTTTTCAGAACTCTGGCTGTCCTGCAACACAAGCACGTGTAATACTCCATGTAATGAGGGTTTTGATATCAAATAAAATATCTAAACGGGGCTTACATAACGGTCTTTATTTTCTCTTTCTCTGGGTGTCTCACTTCTTTCTTGTTGCTCCCTTACACTGGGAATCAATCTGTATCACTCTGAGACATCAGCACCATGTTTCCCAGCTACTACATACTTAGCCTTCTCCTCCATTTCAATCCTCTACCAATAACAGGACACATGCCTTTGATCTCAGATTCCTCTTATTCAGTGGGCTCATGTTTACATTACTGATTTGATCCACTGGACATCTACTGAGTTAAAGAACTCTAACTTACCAGGATGTGTTATAAACACATACTGTAACTGGAATTCATGACCCTGCATACATGATGAAGATACGTAATCAAATATCCTTCAGTTGGTACATCTTTCCATGTCTTCTCCAGATGTAGAAGGAAACAAACCAACAAGCCAACAAACATCCTTCACATCTGTTGGTTAAATAGGACCACTAGAAAACAGAACTGTATTTTGCCTTCATGTTTTCCCTGGAGAGTTGGTTTTATAGAAATGTGATCTCCTAATGGGAGACTCTATTAATTCCAAAATATCGAAAGCAATAGCTCCACCTAAAATTTTTTCTTCTGTGTATAAAGTGTTGCGATATCATGAGACTTTTAGGACACAATTCCTTTAAATTGGAATTGAGTCCTGGATCAGAGACTCATTTCTCCTATTCCTTTCACAATGTCTTTGCTGCACAGTTTGAGACAGTTGTCAATGGTGACGAGAAAGGAAAGGGGCTGATCTAGGAAGAGTTCTTAATTGAGAATGTCTAGATTTGAGAATAGCCTGCTATACTCAAGTGGACAGGAATCACACACTCCACAGCACCTCCTAACATCTGGAGACAAATAGTTATATGGTCTCTATATTCCCATTCTAAAGCAATACAGTCATTACATGGGGGGAAAACTTTGTAGCAGCAAGGCACCAAAAAACAGCCCAAAGGCAGTGAGAAATGTATGAAAAGGACATCTACTTTCCCATAAGAAATATAGCATAGAAATTATCTTTGAAGATATGCAAAGAATTGCCTGAAGGACTAGAAGCTTTTATCTAGAGAAAGGTGGGAGGAGAAGGCAAAACTGAAAGAATTCTCACGAAACTAAAACAGTATGCCCAAAAACTATGTGTGAAGAGGAGCTTGGTCACTTAAGGAAACTGCAGTGGCTCATTACAGCAAGAGCCAAAGAGCACAGCAGATGATGTCCTTCATTTACAACTTACTGGTTCTTAGTTAACACTTTTAACCCATCATCCTATCCTAGTCAACAATTATCTACACTGTCTCTTGACTCCTTCCTTTCCATTCTGATCAAATAAGAGCTCTTCTTCTTCAAACAACCTTTTCGAGTGGATGTTTAGCGTACCTTGTGGATGCCCAGAAGCTTTGAATACACTGGCTGGTTTGGTAAATTCCTCACTTTGTCAATCCTGGTCGAAAATAAGAGGTTACCTTTCTGTATAAAAGTCTCCCATTCACAGTCTTCGCCAAGTTGAATATAACTAAGAGCATGCCTATCAAAGCCAAACACTGAATTAGAAGCTGGTAGTACATTCCTTCTGGCTTAAATTACTCCCAGTTTCCAGGGACAGCAGGTGAAGCAAAGTTCTGTGCTAATGCCTCATGTCCAGTATTAAAGTGCCTGCCATGGTATCTCCACTTAACCAGTTTTGACTGTTGATTTGAAACACTGGCCATTGCTAGGTGATCCTGACACCTCCTAGAAATTATTCTCTACAAATTATTCCTAGAAAGTATGACCTCATTAATCAACCACACTTACTTTTTGCTTAAAACACTAAGGACTAATTTCTCTTGTTTATAACCAAAACTGTGTGGTGGACATTGTCCATATCCTGCTCAGATTCCATTCATGAGTGCTGTGATTCCTTCCCCTGGCTTCTATTTACTTTGGTTTCTGAAGGTAACTCTTCCAACTTTCCTTAGAAGGACTGCCCTCTGACTATAAAACTGCTTTGTACATAGGCACGAAGAAACTGAAGCCCCCGTAGGCAAGATCTGGCAAATGACTGACAGGTGTAGGAGTATGAAAACTACGGTCTTAGTTTGCCAGGGCTGTCATAGCAAAATATCAGACTGAATGGTTTCAACAGCAGAAATTTATTTTCTCACAATCTCAAGGTGTCCATTGGATTGGTTCTTCTAAGGTGATGTCCTTGGCTTGTCTCTTCCGTGAGTCTTTACATAATTTTCCCTGTGTGTGTTCCTATGTCCTAATCTCATTTTATAAGGACACCAGTCGTATTGAATCAGGGCTTGCCCATATGACCTCATTTTAACTTAATTACCTCTTTAAGGACCCTATCTCCAAACACAGTCACTTTCTGAGGTAAAGGTTATGACTTCAACATATAAATTTTAAGGGTGACACAATTCAGCCCATAACAATGACCTCACTTGTCCCAAGGAGATACAAACAATGACACATGACTTAAATTTCAGAGACCCTCTGAAGGATAGGGCTAAGGTTTGAACTTGGTCTAAAATTATACTCTTTCTTAGACTTCCTTCCCTTGTCTGGTCTGCCTCCCTCCAGCCTTTACTGGTTTTTCCTGGGAGCATTTCCTTAATAAATTGCTTGCAAAGGGATTCTCATCTCAGGCTCTGTTTCTTGGGAAACTGACCTATTACATAATCCTGAGTAATACCCCTTCCTTTGCTCAGACAATATCCCATTTGGAAAAAAAAGTTTCAAGAGGATATGCACAGCTTCCTTAAAGCATCAGGAGGTGATGTCAACGGGAATGGAGAAGTAAAGATTTCAGAAAACACTTTCTTCCATAAAACCAATGAGCTCACTGGAAAAAAAAATGGTCAAGGAAATCACCTGTTTCAAAACCCTGGAAATTAACCAAAGGCTTGCAACAATCTGGGGAACATAAACTCAAGAATCTCAGTAGGAACAGAGAAACGACAGCATTTTAACTTGGTCTATTTCTATCCCCCCTTTCAACTTTGCGACAGCTTTGAAAACCAACAGCCTTACAATCAGTGAAAACTAGTATCTTAACAGCCCCTGCAAGTAACAGAACAAAGTTGGATATACTCCAAAGCCCAACTCCCAGAGAAATGTTGTCATTATTTGATGTGTCTGCCCATTCCCTGGAAAGCCATTCTGACAGGGTTTGCTTTCATTTGAACTAGCTTAGAGCTCACCCAGAGCAAACAACTCTTCAGTACATCATAATAAAACTATCAAGTCCAAAGACAAAAGAGAATCTTGAAAGACCAAGAGAGAACCCATCACATGCAAGAGATCCTCAATAAGACTAATAACTGATTGCTCATCAAAAATCATGGAGGCCATAAAGCAATGAGATGATTTACTCAAAGTGCTGAAACAAAGACTGTCAACCAAGAACTGAACTAGCAGTTTTAGAGAACCAAGAAATCTATATCTAGCAAATTATCCTTCAAAGAGTAAGGAGAAATTAAGACATTCCAAGGCAAACAAAGATGGACAGAACTGGCCATTAGTAGACCTGTTCTACAATAAATACTAAAGGGAGTCCTTCCCAATGAAATGAAAGAACACTACATGGTAACTTAAATCCACATAAAGAAATAAAGTCACCAGTAAAGGTGACTACACAGATAAACATAAAGGATGCTATAAAGGTATGTATTTATTTGTAATATTTTCCCTTATATGACAAAAAGAAAACTACCTAAAACCATAATTATAAATCTGTACAGATGGGTACACAAGGTAAAAAAGACATAATTTGTATGACAGTAATAGCACCAAGAATGATGAAGAGGGTGGAGCTCTATAGGAGCAAAGATTTTTATATGATTGAAATTAAGTTTGTATTAATCTGACTGCAATGTTATAAATTAATAGGTTAATGTTAATTTCTACGGCAAACATTAAGAAAATGAAAATACATTTAATAAATGACAAATCTTGCCATTTGCAACAACGTGGATGGAACTGAAGGGTATTATGCTAAGTGAAATAAGTCAGAGAAAGACAGGTATCATATGTTTTCACTCATATGATGATCTTGAGAAACTTAACAGAAGACCATGGGGGAAGGAAAGAGGAAAAAATAGTTTCAAACAGAGGCGGAGGCAAATCATAAAAGACTCTTAAGTACAGAGAAACAACTGAGGGTTTATAGGGAAGAGGGGAAATGGGTGACGGGTATTGAGGAGGGCACTTGTAGGATGAGCACTGGTTGTTGTATGTAAGCAATGAATCATGGGAATCTACTCTGGAATCCAGCACACTGTATACACTGTATATTAGCTAACTTGACAATAAATTATATTTAGAAACAACAGTAAAAATAAAATTAAAATCAATGACAAGTGAATTAGAATGGTACACTAGAAAAATCTAACACGATAAAATAGTACAAGAGAAAATGCAGAAAAAAAACCATTAAGGTCTATAAAATAAATAGCCAAATGGAAAATGTAAATCTTAGTTTATTATTATTTCCATTAAATGTAAATGGAACAAACATTCTAATTAAAAGGCAGTTTGGTGAAATGTATTTTTTTAAAAAAAGGAAAAACATGATCTGACTGCATGTAAATCAAAACCACAGTGAAGTACCATGCCACACTCACTAGGATGGCTATCATAAAAAAGACTGATAACGGGGCGCCTGGGTGGCGCAGTCGGTTAATCGTCCGACTTCAGCCAGGTCACGATCTCGCGGTCCGTGAGTTCGAGCCCCGCGTCAGGCTCTGGGCTGATGGCTCAGAGCCTGGAGCCTGTTTCCGATTCTGTGTCTCCCTCTCTCTCTGCCCCTCCCCCGTTCATGCTCTGTCTCTCTCTGTCCCAAAAATAAATAAAAAACGTTGAAAAAAAATTTAAAAAAATAAAATAAAATAAAATGCAGCCATCGCCAGAAGGAACTCAGAACTACCCATAATTCTAGCCGACTGTTCGGTAGGCTGGCCTACTTCAGAGAAACCGACTAATCAGTTCTGTGCCGCTGCTCTAAGCGCGCTTGCCTTTAGAAGCGTCTACCCGGCTACCTCTAAAAAAAAAATAAAATAAAATAAAAATAAAAAAGACTGATAACAACAAGTGTCAATGATGTGGGGAAATTGGAATCTTTATACATTGTCTGTGGTAATGTTAAAGTGGTACAGCTGCTTTGAAATACAGTTTATCAGTTCCTCAAAAAGTTAAACATAGTTACTATCTGACCCATGATTCCATTAGTAAGTATGCATCCCCCAAAATTAAAATCCTATGTGCAATTAAAACTCAACAATAAGAAAACAAACAATCCAATTAAAAACTGGGCAAAAGACTTGAACAGATACCTCACCAAAGAACATTTAAAAGTGGTAAGTAACCATATAGAAAGAAGTTCAACGTCACGTAGCATTAGGGAATTGCAAACTAAAACATTGAGATTTCCCTGCACACCCATTAGAACAGCTAAACCCAAAATGTGGACAATAATGTGTGAGGATATATAGCAACACAAACTCTCATTCTTTGCTGATAGGAATGTAAAATAATACAGCTACTTTAGAAAAGCATTTGGCAGTTTCTTACAAAGCTAAATCTAGTCTTACCCAATGATTCAGCAATCACACTCCTACCTATTTATCCAAATGAGTTGAAAAACTATGACCATATAAAAATCTGCACATGAATGTTTATAGCAGATTATTTCTAATTGCCCCAAATTGGAAGTAACTAAGATGTTCTTCAATAAGTGAATAGCGGTATAGCTATACAAAGAAATATCGTTCAGTGATAAAAGGAAATGAGCTCTCAAATCATGAAAAGACATGGAGGAAATTTAAATGCATACTGCTGAGTGAAAGAAGGGAGTTTGAGAACACTACAGACTGTATGGTTCCAACTATATGATATTCTAGATAAGGCAAAACCATCAAGAAATGTAAATAGATTAATGGTTGCCAGGAGTCTAAGGAAAAGGAAGGAGAGAAGGAGAAAGAAGAGGGGAAAGAGAGGGAGGGAAGGAAGGACATGGAGTACAGGAGATTTTTAGGACATTCAACTATTATTTTGTATGATACTCTAAAAGTGGATACATGACATGCATTTAGCAAAACCTATAGAACATACAAAAAAATAAACCTTAATGTAAATTCTGAAGTATAGTTAATAATAAGGTATCAATATTGGTTCATCAGTTGTAACCAATATAACCATACCAATGCAAAATGGTAGTAATAAGGAAAACTGTGAGTGGTGGGGGAGTGGGTGTATGTAGGAACTCTCCGTACTTTTACCTCAACCTTTCTGTAAACCTTAAACTGCTCTAAAAAATAAAGTCTAGGGGCACCTGGGTAGCTCAGTCGGTTAAGCATCCGACTTCAGCTCAGGTCATGACTTCACAGCTCGTGGGACTGAGCCCCATGTCAGGCTCTGTGCTGACAGCTCAGAGCCTGTAGCCTGCTTTGGATTCTGTGTCTCCCTCTCTCTCTCTGCCCCTCTCCCACTCACACTCTTTCTCTTTCTCTCTCTCTCTCCCTCAAAAGTAAATAAATTTTTTAAAAATTAAAAAAAATAAAGTCTGTTAATTTTTAAAATGTTAACACAAACACTTGTATATAAGTGTCCATAGCAGCATTATTCATAATAGCAAATAGTGGAAACAACCCAAATGTCCATCAACTGATGAACAGCTAAATGAAGTGTGGTATATGCATTCAATAGACTATTATTTTGTCGTAAGAAGGAATGATACAGTGATATATGTGACAACTGAAATAAACCTAGAAAACATTAAGTGAAAGAAGTCAGACACAAAAGGGTACATATTTTAAATCCGTCTACACAAAATTTTCAGAATAGGCAAATCTAGAGAGATAAAAAGGACATTAGTGGTTGCCAAGGACTAGGGAGTATTGGTAGCCATATAACTATGTGAATATACTGAGATTCATTGAATTGTACACTTTGAAAGGGTAAATGTCATAGCACGTGAATGACATATCAATTAAAAAACACCAAGCATTGGGGCGCCTGGGTGGCGCAGTCGGTTAAGCATCCGACTTCAGCCAGGTCACGATCTGGTGGTCTGTGAGTTCGAGCCCCGCGTCAGGCTCTGGGCTGATGGCTCAGAGCCTGGAGCCTATTTCCGATTCTGTGTCTCCCTCTCTCTCTGCCCCTCCCCCGTTCATGCTCTGTCTCTCTCTGTCCCAAAAATAAATAAACGTTGAAAAAAAAAATTAAAAAAAAAAGATAACACTAAATGACCATATATGAACATTAAAAAAAAAAAAACAAAACACCAAGCATTAATCCACTTTGTCTGACCAAGTGTCTTTCATTCTTTGGAAGGAAGAAAATACATGTAGGAAACATAGTATTGTTCAAAGGTCTAAAACACCACTGTGCTAAATCATATGTCCATATAATCAAAAGTGTTTTTAACCTGACAAGTAAGACCATTGTGTTTTCTTATTATCAGTGTTTACATTCTCCCCTGCCTCCTCCCACCTTCACTCTAACGCATGTATTTTGGGAACATAAAAAGAACTTGAAACATCTTTAATCATGAGTGGGCCTAGAGCACTATCTTCTATCAAGAATGACATCTGCGATATTCTAACTTATTATTTGTTCTTCATTGTCTCTTCAAGTTAAGCTGTCTTTATTAGAGGGCTATTGTTTTGAGCTTCGAGTGTGTGTTGGGAGACACTGAATTATACCTCACCTCTGCCCAGATACCCACACGCACACAAACCTCTAGCATATTCTTATTTTACGTGCTAAAATACAAGAAACATACAATGAAGGCAAGGCATTGTACTCACAGAACTTAATGCCATGTCAACAATTGCCAACATCTACCCACAGAGAATTTCCAAAAGCTCTGGAAACAAAATTCTTATTTGCAAAATATGCCATATCAAAGTGGGGCCAGACAGCCTTACACAATCAGAAAAAACTGTATTTGCTTTTTTCTCATTTTATCACCATTTCAACTCTGTGATGTAAATTTGATAGGCATTTTCACCTCCACTTAAAAAAATAAAGACTTACACATCAAGAGGCTGCATTGTTCATTTTGGGCCAGAAAAGAATTAAAATGTATCCTGATTCTCTCACACACTCGCTAAAAGAACACCCCCTCGTCACTCATGTTGGGCTAGCAGCCCATTGAAAAAGCAAGGAAAATCACTCTTTGTAGTTAAAATGCCCGAGAGAATTTTTAAAATAGGTGATTGGGTTTTGCGATTCTAGAACTTAATTTGGAAGGAGAAATGAAAGAAGTTGTGCAGAGAATGGGATGGAAGCCTTTAATGGCATATTTGTGTAAAATATTGTAGCGGGAATTACCCATGAGTTGCTTATTTGAAATCAAATAAATTTCTTTAAATCACTCTCTTTTTCTTTTCCTTATCAAATCCTGTATTGGGAATGATTTTGCAATCTCCACAAAGTAATAAAATGCAGTCTATCAATCTCTGTGCAGGCGACAGCACACTAAAGTAAGCCCTCCTCCCTGCATCATGCACACATAGGCATGCATGCACACACGCATTCACGCAACGTCCTTATTTCATGGGCTGAAGTATGTTCTCTTCCAGCATGTGCTTTGCACAAAAAAAAAAAAGAAACATGCCAATGCCTCGGTAGCAGAAGGAGGGCTCCCGAGGTGCTTTTGCAATAAATTCAATACCTACTCCTGTTAGAGAAAATTGCCATAAACTACCAGGTATCATGTTTTGGCTAAACCATCAGTCAGTCACATTTTATAGAAGTGTATTTACTATCTAGCACATTTCTTGAGATTGCCCAGGTTGCTTATAAATGTCAAACAAGGTTCACATACTTACCTGTATTTCTCTTTAGCAAGTGACAGCAAAATGTCCTCTCGGTGGCATCCTGTACATGTGATTTAGCCAGGGAAGCAAAACCAAGAACCAAGACGTCCTTTACCCCACCACGGTAGCACTGCTGAACAAGGAAAATCTCTACTTGCTGTCCCTGGGAAACAGCACCAAAACAGAACATGGAACATATCTATACGATGCTACCAGCTGTGCACGCAATCAACCCTTAATTAAACATTACTTAAGAGTAATAAAACTAGGGTCACCACTGCCATTTTAATTTCAGTGGAATTGAAAGGCAAACTCTGCCAACAATGAGCCGTTTCGTTTTGTTTTCATCAAATGTTCTTCTCTAAGATTATACAGCTAATGCAGCCTAAGTTCCCATTCCTATGAGAAGAGGAGATTAGGTAGGAAGGCAATCAAGAATGACTTTAATGCACACAAGACTACCTACAAAACTTTTGATAATGTTCCCCCTTCTTACAAAAAGAAAGTAGATTTTGCCCTCTGTTTCCTCATCTGTAAAATATTAATAGGAATACCCTACCCAAAAAGCTGTTGTGAGGACGGGATGAACAACATACACAAACTGCCTAACAGTCTTCTAAGACAGCACCAAAAGCCTGCGTGCAAATGCCATCTAAACTCATCTCTATAATCTTCCCAACGAGAAGGATGAGAGTTTCTAAGAGGCCTCTCAGTTCCATCACTCAAAAATTCCATAAGTGTGTAACAGAAAGGAAATCTTGTTTGATTCCTCTCTCCCAACAGCTCTCATGGATGCTACGTTTTTCTTTTGCTGCTTGCTTGTTTTGACGATCCACCCTAACCTACCATACCCCCATCATCACCACTAAAAAAAGAGGAAGCAAAAGCAAAGTTTTAAAATGACAAGCGCCTTGGCCCTTTGGGCTAAGTTTAACATGCATTTAGTCATCAAGTTATTTTGGCACATGAGTGGACTCACATATGGAAACAGAAGACTCCTTTTGTGGAATTTTAGGAAAAGCTATTAGCTATACAGGATTTCACTAATATTTTTGGCATTTCAACATAGAACTCCAAATCTTAGGTATATGGAATCTCTAAGAATTCTATTCAATTTCGGTGAACTTAAATATTTTATTGTTGGGGCGCCTGGGTGGCACAGTCGGTTAAGCGTCCGACTTCAGCCAGGTCACGATCTCGCGGTCCGTGGGTTCGAGCCCCGCGTCAGGCTCTGGGCTGATGGCTCAGAGCCTGGAGCCTGTTTCCGATTCTGTGTCTCCCTCTCTCTCTGCCCCTCCCCCGTTCATGCTCTGTCTCTCTCTGTCCCAAAAATAAATAAACGTTGGAAAAAAAAAAATTAAAAAAAAATATTTTATTGTTAAAGGGCCATTTTTCTTAGATACACTGAAAGGAAGAAAAAAAAAGTGATGAAAAATGCTGAGTCACTGTAGAAGACAGAAAGGAAAAGAAAATAAATGCAGAGACCTGGACACAGAGGCATACCTCTGATTCGGGCTGGATCTAAGAGGCAGCAACGGACTGCAGAACCAACAGATGTGATCCTGTTCCCTGTGACCTCCTTCTCACTACCAGCAAAGGAAAACCAGCATTCAGGTGAGCACGTTCAGCCGTGTAGGTGAGTGGAGATCCAATTTATAGCAAGACAGGAGCCTGAGCCTTTTAGAGAGCGTTGTCCCAGGTCCAGTTTCTGAGTGCTGTGTAACTTTGGAGAAATCCTTTAACCTCTCTGAATCAGTGCAACATACAGCAAAATACACGATGCCCAGTTACCTCTGTAGTTCAGATAAACAAATAATTTTGCATGTGCAAAATTAAGTTTTCAGATTTTTTTTTCATGTTTAAAGTCATTCGGGAGAAGAATGGAGAATGGGAAAAAGAGGTTTTAGGTCATACAATCTGAGTCCATTCATTCATTTATTCTTTTGTTGTTGTTTAACTTTTTTAAAAGTTTTATTTATTTATTTTGAGAGAGAGACAGCATGAGTGGGGAAGGGGCGGAGAGACAGAGAGAGAGACAGAGAGAGAGACAGAGAGAGAGACAGAGAGAGAGAGAGAATCCCAAGCAGGCTCTGTGCTGCCTGTGCAGAGCCCAACGTGAGGCTTGAACTCATGAAACTGCGAGACCATGGCGTGAGCTGAAATCAAGAGTTGGACACTGAACCGACTAAGCCACCCAGGTACCCCCATTCATTCTTTCAATTCTCAAGTCTATATTATATGCTTACTGGGTACAAGGCATCAAGCATCTCATAGTCAATAAAAGCAGACATGAAGCTATGAAAAAATACACCAATAAAAATAAAGCTTCATTTCTGATGAGGGCAATGGCAAGATGAGGGACCAGGAGAACTGTGGCAGGTGCTAACTGGAGTTATGCATGTGATGAGGTACAGGCGGAAGAAGATGGAAGCGACAGCACCCAGGCTTGGTCCTGAGCAATCACAAACCATAATTACCTAATCAAGGAGGACAAGCCTCCAAGGACAATAAAGTCTGGAGAAGGAGGAGGGATCTAGGATATTAATATTGTTGAGACCCGAATAGGGTCTCTCACACAGGTAGTCATGGTGAACACCGAGGAATGCAGCTGACAGGTCAACTCTAATACCAGCACTGAAAGAGGTCATTCCACTCCATGACAAGGATGCCACTAGCACCTGAAAGAGGGTGGGCGGGCAGGGGCATATTTACTTCTATTAGCTTTGCAACTGTGAACAAATCTTGAGACCAATTTGAGCCTCAGCTTCTCTAGCTATCAAAGTGGAGCTAACCATCTACTTTAGAGAGAACACCACAGAGTCTAGCAGAGTTTATGTCCACTAAATATCTCGCTGCATGTTCAAATTTCATCCAAGAAAACTGCTTTCACGGCACTAATTCAGATTTAACTTGCCCTTGAATTTTTCTTGGTGAGGTTAATCTGAATAACAACCATGCAATTTACTCTTATAGTCACTTACACTGTAACAGCTTTTAGGTAACAATCTACATAAAAATGTAGATAGGCAAGCAAATAAAATCAAAATAAAACACCACTGAGTAGGTAATTCAGAAAAATTATATAATAGACTTCAGGGACCCATCTTGGTGTTGCCATCATTTAAACTTTTTTTTCTTCGCCATCAGGGTCTGAATCAAAGTTGCAACTCGATACCTCACTACCCCATTCTTTTGCAAAACTGAAAACAAAAGCTTTACTCAGATTCCTTCCTCTAGACGTTCTCCAGCAAATAAACAGCATCCTCAGAGCTACATCCTCTCTTGCTCCTGCCTCATACGGGGGAACAGGAGTCAGCAACACCTTTAACTCCATGTGTGTCATGCACCAATCACAGCGTTAGTGGCTTTACACACATCATCTCATCTAAGTAAGCATCCCATAATTCTGCCCCGTAATTATGACTAATCTCAACAGAAGCTCACTGAGGGTAAATAACTTGCAAGGACAAGGCTCGTACATGGTGCAGCCAGTCTCTGAAATCAGATCTCTCTGATTCTAAAACCCCAAGACGTCTCATTAAGTTTTTCCCAACGCAATAGTGTAGCAATATTTGGGAGGGGGAAGGGACAAAGAATCATCCAACAATATTCACAGTAAAGGAGTATATTATCTGTAGATAGTAATGCCAGATTTAGCAAATAAAGATACAGGACACCCAGTTTAATTTGAATTTGAGATGAATGACCTTTTCAAATTTTTTGATAGCCTTTTTTTTTTTTCTTTTTGAGAGAAAGAGCAAGCACGAACGGGAGAGAGAGAGAGACGGAATTCCAAACAGGCTCTACCTCCAGTGCGGATGCTGACACGGGGCTCGATCTCATGACTGTGGGATGATGATCTGAGCCAAAATCAAGAGCTGGATGCTTCTTCCCTACCACCCTCACCCTACACACCTTGACTCATCACTACCCAAACTGTTCTACAGAATGTCAGCACCCCATGAGATACTAAAAAGGCTGGTAGATAATCTTCAGAGAGGGCCACGGTTCCTTCCTTCCGTCTGTCCGTCCTTCTAAGCTCACCTGGCCTCATGAGGACGTTAAGTCTAATTCTCCTCTTCTTGAATCTGGGTTGGTCTTCAGCCTTGGTTAAGCAAGAAACTATGGCACAATTGATATTTTGGAACTTCCGGGTCTGAAATATTAGAAGCCTTGCAGCTTCCCCCTGGGTCTCTTGCAATGTTCCCTCTTTAGGTGCTCTGAGAATGCTCCTTCACAGAAATCCTGTGAAAACCCATAGCCATGCAGAAAGGACATAGGTAAGTACTCTTACTGACGGTCACAGCTGAGCTCTCTGGCAACAGCCACCATTACTTGCCAATCATGTAAATGTCCAGGCTGGTGAAATCTTCAGGTAACTCCAGCCCCAGCCTCTAGCTGCAACTGCATTATAGACCCCAAGCAAGACCCACCCAACTGAACCCAGTCAAGTCTAAACTGTGAAAGATCGTCATACACTGTTTAAAGCAAGGGTTTCTTTGCCAGACAGCAGTAGATAACTATGTAGAGAATTCTTACGGGATTTGAAAAAACAGTTCCACACACTAACTTGGAAAACACTGAAACCATATTTTTCTCTTGGAAATTCACAGTGTATAAATCCATAGCAACAGTTCTGAAAATCTCTGCAGAAAAGAAACTTTTTGTTTAACTCACTATTTCTTAAATGTACCTGGTTACATAGTTCATTCTCTATAAAATTCTCATTAACATTTTAGAATAAAAGTGTTCTTGGAGCTCGGTTTAGGAAAATCTGTACTATTTCATGCTATCTCCCATCAAAGATAGTTATCTGATGGAGCTGTTGTTTCAAAACAAATGAAATGACAAATCTTGCTAATGGGATGCACTCTATAAGGCAACTAAGATGTTCAACTATTTTGATTATATAATGTATATGGTAGTTCCATTTGCTGAACAAACAGGGATATACATTCTAATCAAGAAGCATACTCAGTCGTTTAAGCGTCCAACTTCAGCTCAGGTCTAGATATTAACGGTTCGTGGGTTTGAGCCCCACATGGGGCTCTGGGCTGATAGCTCAGAGCCTGAAGTCTGCTTTGGATACAGTGTCTCCTTCTCTCTCTCTGCCCCTCCCTGTTCATGCTGTCTCACTCTGTCAAGACTAAATAAACATTGGGGCGCCTGGGTGGCTCTGTCAGGTAAGCGTCCGACTTCATCTCAGGTCATGATCTCACGGTCTGTGAGTTCGAGCCCCACATCGGGCTCTGTGCTGACAGATCAGAGCCTGAAGCCTGCTTCAGATTCTGTGTCTCCCTCCATCTCTGCCCCTCCCCCGCTCTTACACTGTCTCTCAAAAATAAGTAAAAGATTTTTAAAAAAATTTTTAAAAAGAATAAACATTAAAAAAAAAAGAAGTGTATACATCCAGGAAAAATGGGAGGAATATTTGAAATTAAGATAGTCTAATCCAAAAACTCTGGAATGCAAAACAGCTGAAGCAAAGGGTTGCCTTTATTTTTCATAGGAAGGTCTCAATATAGAAGCCATCTATTTAAACAAAAGCTAGAGACTTCAAATCAAAGTTTCACTTTACAGTTTGAATTGCTTGGTTTGGCCACAGCTGACAATCCAATTCAATTTCTTACTTTAAACTGTGCTGCATAGATAGAGCTTTACTTGTAAAATAAATCACAGTTAAAGTACAGGGAATATTTGTCTCCACCCATTTGTCTGAAATAGATCTTGAGTAATAAAACTATAATTCTCTAGCATTTTCTGACATATATACCAGTTGACATATTTTCCCTCTTTAGTTCATGATAGTAGGCTGAAATGTATTTCTTTAACTCCTCATTTATCTTCTTTTAATAAATCATAAAGATAGCATATTCCTTTGCAGGTTTTCTTAAATATGCGTGTTTTTAGAGTCAGCTGCTTGAAGGAAAAGACATTTTTATTTATAGATTCAACTGAGATGAAAGAAAGTAAAAAGCTGTATAAATAAATTGCTACAAACATTGCCTTCATTTTAATGTAGTTATCAAAGTACAACAGGTATTTACAAGGAAACACTGCACAGAGAAAAGGTAAACACATGAAAGGAGCCAAGAGAGATGTAGATAAGATGAATCTGTGGCCTTGCTATTGTATTTGGGAAGCTTATGGATATCATTCAATGGAAAGGGGTCAGGACAGGCCATCAACGGAGAATGAGTTGCTCTTCACAAAATGCTTAACTGATTTCATCCTCTCCAGTTCATTTTACAGATGGAGAGACTCAGGCTCAGATAGAAAGTGAGAAGTACCCTTGGGGGTGTGCAGAGGCACATTCACCGGAAGTAGCACCTTTTCAAAAATGTCCACATGACCCTTAAGATAGTTTAAAAAAAAAAAGTTAGATGAACTTCCAGAACTTGAGCCTAAGGACTCCAGAGTAAGCTAGTATCCCAGCTACACTATTCCTGCCAAAAGGGTCCTGGGAGAGGTACAAAGAAACAGCAACAGCATCCACCCCACGGCGGGTCATGAGTTCTAAATGAGTAAACATATGTAGAAAGCTGATAACAATACCTAGAACGCTGTAGGTCATGATAAAGTTAATTCATTTATCAGGGCCCCCAAATCTCTCAGGAAAAGTGCTCCACTGCTTGTGAGGCCCCATGCTCCCCCAGTCCATGGACAATTTCTCCTTGGATAAAGGACAAGCTCAAAAAAAAAAAAAAAAAAAAAAGGTTAGATGAAACAGACTGAAACACACTACAGAATCATCAATAATCAAACTACAGGAAATACAGCAGACAAAAGGTTTTGGTGAGTGTGTTTTTGTTTTTCCATGTGTTCTGGGAGTTCCATTCACATGGAAAGGTATAGGAATCATCCCTGAAAACATTCAGTGGACATGTGTGGCCTTAAGGAGAGGCCCTACCCACCCCACTTTCCTTCACGGAACTTACTGCCAAGGTTGCTGAACTTGGTTACACCTATATAGCAAATCAATTCTTCAAGTTCATATATCTTTCCAATCCAACAGTGGCATATTCCAAATGTATAACCTAACCTCTCTGATTTTTAAGTCCCATTATGGCTCTTAGTTACATGTGGCCAAGAGGGATATGGTAAACAGATCTAGGTTGTCACTGAGTGATGAAAAATAAGGTATAGGTATGTAAAAGTAGAAGACAAGTAATCAAAAAAGTCTATATGACTTTATACAGTATTAAAATTCCTAAACTCCTAACTTACAATATCTCCCCAAATTTTTGTTAGACCAACAAGAAATAGAACAAGACCAAGGCCTCAATAGATCCCTTAGGGTAATTTGGAAATATAATTATTCTTTACACACACACACACACACACACACACACACACAGAGAATCACGTATGTGCATGTCACCATGGAGAAAAAGAAAATACTCTGTGGTCACCAGAGTCAGTTCTATCCCTTGGTTTAAACTGTGAAGGACAACCATAAATAAACCAATTCTATGACAGTCATAACTTCATACTCTTGACCTGACTCCTCCTTGTGAGGAATTTTGAATTTGCCTTTTTTCATGTAATGATTGTATGTGAAAGTCTGTTATGACACGCATTCTTCCATGTTTTTCCAATTCAATCCTCATGACAATCCATAGAAACTGGACCCAACTGTAAAGAAAACCAAGCCCAAAAGGATTTCTCTGACTTGCTAAATGGCACAGATACTTAAAGGCATGCAAGCCTGGGACTTGACACTGGTTTTTGTTTTCACGATTAGTCAACAATTCTTGAGCATTTCTCAATTTATGTTTCTCTCATTTCCTTGCACCATTTCTGTGTTTAGTTTTATGGTGATAACACCAGTTAACTCTTAGAGCTATATGAGGTCCTCACAGGAAGGTAAAAAGGAAAAGATCTGAGTTTCTGAGACAGAAGAGACACCAAAAAAAAAAAAAAAAAAAAAAAAGACTAACTATACGGCAGATGGATGGCAACCTCACTGAAGTAGGAAGTGGAAAACAGGTACACACCTAAGCAATTTCAGAAATGAGTGGAGACTGTTGGGTTAAAGATAAAGGGAACTGCATCTAGGCAGGGTACCATAGTTTATAAAGTTTCTTCTCATGGGAGCAGGGGTTACCAATTCTGCCATCACTGTACACATGTACTGGGATGAAACATACAAGCAAATGGATCGTGGGCAGTGACTGCCAGTTTTCTCACTGTTCGAGTGGAAGGTTAGAGACAAGCAAGGGGAGGAAGCCAGAATGAATCAAGTGATGCTGGATTAGAGCTGGAGACCTCAGTATGAACTCCTGTTTGCCTTAATACAGATACAGATGGATAAATACAAAAATAGTTATTCATGAGTGTGTATACACGGGTTAGTAAACATATGTATATTTCCAAGTTCTGTTTGCTGAGAGGGCCTTAAAGCAGTGACATCCAGTAGCAATGAGCATATCTAGTGCCCAGATCTTAGTTTCTAACACCATTTTGCGGTACAAGGAATCAGGACTACTTGGAGAAATGGCTGATGCCAGGGCCTGGGCAGGGAATATACAAGATGAGCCAGGAGAACTCTGTAGTGTCAGGTGGTAAGGGAGTGCTCATAAAAGGATGGCAGTATGTCAAAGGGGCACAAGAGCCAAGTGAAAGTTCTCTCAGTGGCCAAAGCTGGAACAATTTGAGTAAAAGAAGAAAAAACATAGTTGCGGTGCCTGGGTGGCTCAGTCAGTTAAGCGTCCGACTCTTGATTTCAGTTCAGGTCACGATCTCACAGTTTGCACAACTGAGCCCTGTGTCATGCTCTGTGCTGACAGTGCAGAGCCTACTTGGGATTCTCTTTCTCCTTCTCTCTCTCTGCCCCTCCCGACTGTTGCTCACTCGCTCACTCTCTTAAAAAAAAAAAAAAACTAGTATTGGGTTATAATACAATATGTAAAGTAAATATACACAAGTCCATACTGATATAAATTATTAAATAAATAAGGAAGAAGAGGCAAATCTCCTATCCATCCCAAATAATTTATATAGACATTCCCTTTCAGGGTAGTGGAGCATTAACACCCTTCTCCCCGACTCCAAGTGTGGGCTGCACTTAGTGATTTCCTTCCATAGAGTACAAGACGAAAAGGAAGGGAGAAGTAACTTTATAATGAAGACACCAATTCCAGCTAGGTGAACAAGCTTAATAGCATCAGTAAAGAGCCATGTTGACAGCATGTAATTTTGACATGATATAATGAGAATATTCCGTGGTCTTCCTCCCAAGAACCCATAATCTCAATCTAATCAGGAAAAAGTATCACACAAAACCCCACTGACAAACATTCTACAAAATATCTACCAATACTCTTCAAAACCATCAAGACCATCAAAACCCAGGAAAGTCTGGGAACCCACCACAGCTTAAGCCTAAGGATACTAAATAAAATGTGGCATTCTGGATGGGATCCTGTGACAAAACAAACAGGCCATTAGGTAAAAATGAAGAACATCTAAACAAAGTATAGACTCTAGTTAATAACAGTCTAAAACTACTCATTTATTACGAAAATGTACCATACTAATATAAGACATTAATAATAGGGTTAACCTGGTGTAAGGCAAATGGGAACCTTCTCTAGTATCTTTCTCAACTTTCATGTGAATCTAAAACTACTACAATGTTAGAAATTATTTTAAAAACCATACACACAGCTTCCAAATGGATTTTTTTTTAAGTCTTGGTGTCTCTGATGGTACTCTATGAATAATTAATTCACCAAAGACCAATATAGCATTCACAACCAACTCTTAAAAACATGGTCCACTGAGGGGAAGAAGGAATGGCATGGATATTTCAAAACATAAGATATTTAAAATTGACTTTATATTTGCTGAGGAAGATACTGAGACACTATCGTATCTGATTTCCATTCTTTATTATATTTTGCTTTACCTTATGCTAAACTTACTTGGCACCCTGAATAGTTACCAGTCGGTGGTGGGAAGCAGTATTTAAGACACCATGGACGGGGGTGTCTGGGATTTAAACATTAACAGATGATCGGCCTGCAAAGTGGGCAAGCCACATATGGATAAGGAGGAGTTAGTCATATGCTCAAAAACTTCCAGTAATTCCAGATTCAAGAATCCAAGGTTAAAGTTGTCTTGAGTAGCACACATTAATTGCAGATTCAGGCACTAATCAGAGGATTTCCTCAAGTTGGCCAAAAATTCATAGGGCATGGGAAGCAGTTTTTCTACTTCAATTCTAAACAGCACAGTGAATGAATAAATAAAAGAACTTAACCCAGCGTGGTGCAAAATAAAAGAGTCTCTCTGAATGAATGGCATGAGGATTTGGAGGAGGATGGAGGTGCCACGGCAGTAGGGAGGGAGGGAGATTAGAAAATTATACTTTATATTCCAATCACTTTAAGAATCATGGCAGGTTTTGATCTCCTCAATGTCCAATTTTTCTCATTCCTAAAGAGAGCAAACAAAGCAAAAGAAAACAGCCTTAGGCCCCAAAATAGCAGGTCTCAAACACTGAAAGCTATGATGCATACAACACCTTACGGCAACCCGCTGTGCATGATTTCTGAGTATCAGCAACACGAAGCAAGGGGATAACAGGCAAATGAATCACTCCACGGTCACCAGTTAGAAGCTGCTTACCAATCTCAATTTGGTGAGCCTATTCAGGAGGCTTGAGAAGTTGCAAACTCTATATACTAATGACCAACAGTTACAGGGAGAAGTTGGTTGCCCTGTCTCAGAGTAGGTCAGGTTTTTGGAATGATTTATCCTTCAGAGTTCTCCAGGGGATCAAGCTCAGATTAGACCTCAACTAAAACCACACCTTTGCCTCAATTCTTCCTTGTCTTACCTGGATTTTCTCACTTCCTGCAAGATTTCACCGGCGAGTGGTCCTTCAAAAAATATTTGCACCAGAATACCTCTCTCGACCTCTACTTCTAGAGAACCTGACCTAAGTTATCCCCAATAAAAACTTCAAATGATAATAATTTGCAATACCATCAACAACCACAAACACAACAGCACAATAGCAGATTACATTTACTCAGTGTTTATATTGCCGGACGCTGTTCTAAGGGTTTTATAATAATTATCTCTTTTAAACCTCACAAAAACCCAAGAGGTAAGTGTTATTATTACCCCCATTTGCAGAAGAGTAAATAGAGGCCCAAAGATATAGTTAGAAATATATATACTTGCCTAAAACCATACACCTAGTAAGAGGTAAGGGTCCCAGGTACTCTGGCTATAGAGTCTGGACTCTTAACCTCTATTCTACTCTAATTCAGGTCCTCATATATTTTAGATATATTCACACAATTCTTCAAGTGAATCTATTGGATGCGAAATTTATCATCTTAAGGTCCCAAACATGTATCCTTAAGTAACTAGTTCAGCTTTGGCCATGGGATCTAAAGAAAGTGTGAAGAATTATGGCCTGAAAATACATTGTGGACCATCTGCCGACATATAGAGTGCTGGGGACACCACAGAGAGGGAGGGGGCCCCCCATCCCCACCTTCAGTAGAATTTAGACTACAGAAAGTCAAAATCCATGGACAGACTTTAGAGTACTTGTGTTTTATAAACTGACTTAAGGAAAATTAGGTGGATATTCCTGAGCTGCTGGGGACCCTGTGCTTCACTTGAGTTCATGACCCCGTAGGTGAGAATCCAAAGGTCGCATTTTACAATGTTGAGCAGGAAAGGACTTAGAATACTCCCCTTTTTCTCTCCTCTCTATCTCCTCTTCCCTGTGAGTGCAGCTGCACAGGGCACCTCAGAATCTAGAAGGCTGCTTCTGCTTACAACAGCCAATTAGAAAGCAAAAGGCCAGCAAAGTCCTGCCAGAGACTCACCGTGCCCTGGACAACTTCCCACGTAAACAAAGTGGGGACTCCTTTAAAGAAAAGATGCCCTTAGCTTTTTTGAGGGTGAGAGTGATCTTCCTACAAAACCACAACCTTTCCCTGGCCTTGAGTTCCCCTTATGCAAAACTCAAGTATATGTGGTTTTACTTCTGTATAACCTTTTCCAGCAAACCCACAAGAATTTGGGTTCCAGTTTAAGTGATTTGCCAATTGCTCCAGTTGGGGATAATTAGAAAAAATAGAAACCAGGGTTTACAGAGGAAGAAGGAGGGAACTCAGAAGGCAGAATCAGGGTAGAAATTTTGGCAATAAAACCTGGAAAGAAAGAACAGAGGAAAAGAACTTTAAAGCAGGGCCGGATTAAGACTTTTAAGGACCAATGCTAAGTGGAAAGATCGTTTTAAGCTCCTCTCTATATAATTCAAAACAAAAACTTTACACCCTGTACACTGGGTGCAACATATGCCAAAATTAAACTCGTTTCTCCTGAGTTTTGTTTCTGTTTCGTTGTTGTTGTTATTGTTTTAATTGTAAAAGTCTAGAGAACTCCATAGCAGCTGCACACCACCTATCGTTTTGGAACCTTTGCTTGGCCAGCCCCCTAAGATGCCTGCTGACTATTGCTCAAAGCAGCATGAGGTAAAATGAAATCTAGGTCTTAAAACTAAATTCTTGTGCCTATTGGAAGGAGAAAAACGATGGTATGTGCGATTGTTGCTGATGTCTATACTTGGCATAAATTGGTATCTGACAAATCTGAGCATTCACATTATTTGCCATTTTAGGGGCCAACGAAGATGCTAGAGTTAGGACATAGAGAGATGGAGGCAACAACTTTTGTGCTATAAAATTCTAATAAAATCTCAAAGGTATTGACTATCTAGGAGAAATCCTAAACACAGAGGGGATAAAACATCTTGAAGTGTGCTCACTGTTGGCAACAAGATAAAGACTCTATAAGCAAAACCAACAGTCACCTGGAGCACTGGAGTTTCATCATACTCATTATTAAAATCCTGAAATATGCCTCTGCTGATTGTGAACTAGGTGATGCTCCCAGCAACCTCTACTCCCTTAGCCCTCCTCAGGAACTCCAGGAACCACAAGCTTTCCCAAGAGCCAGCAACAAGCACCCAGACCAGGTCAGATCAGTGTCCCCTCTGAATGGACAGTGCTCCTCCCTCATAGTATACCTACCTATTAACATGACACTGAAACCATAAGCCAAGGAGATCATGACACTTTCCTAGCAAATAAGAGTAGAAGAATGGACACGAGGAGGATAGTGGCTATTATAACTCACTTGTAATAAATGCATTTTAAGAAAATTCTAACTTCCTTTTATTTATTTTTATTTATTTGTTTTAAATCCAAGTTAGTTAACAAATAGTGTAATCATGATTTCAGGAGTAGAATTTAGTTAATTCATCACTTACATATGACACCCAGTGCGCATCCCAAAAAGTGCCCTCCTTAATGCCCATCACCCATTTAGCCCATCCTCCCACCCAGTATCCCTCCAGCAACCCTCAGTTTGTTCTCTGTATACAAGAGTCTCTTATGGTTTGCCTCCTTCTCTGTTTTTATCTTATTTTTGCTTCTCTTCCCCTATTCATCTGTTTTGTCTTAAATTCCACATGAGTGAAATCATACAGTATTTGTCTTTCTCTGATTTATTTCGCTTGGCATAATACACTCTAGTTCCATCCACATTGTTGCAAACGGCAAGATTTCATTTTTGATCACTAATATTCCCTTGATGTGTGTCCATCTTTATCCATCTGTCCGTGGATGGACATTTGGGCTCTTTCTATAATATGGCTATTGTTGATAGCACTGCTATAAACACTGGTGTGCATGTACCCCCTCAAATCAGCATTTTTGTATCCTTTGGATAAATATCTTATACTCCAATTGCTGGGTTGTAGGGGAGTTGTATTTTTAATTTTTTGAGGAACCTCCATACTGTTTCCCAGAGTAGATGCTCCAGTTTGCATTCTCACCAGCAGTGCAAAAGAGTTTCCCTTTATCTGCATCCTCACCAACATCTGTTGTTGTCTGAATTGTTAATTTTAATCATTCTGACAGGTATGAGGTAGTATCGTTGTGTGGTATTTGTATTCCCCTGATAAGTGATTTGAGCATCCTTTCATGTGTCTGTTAGCCATCTGAATGTCTTCTTTAGAAAAGTGTCTATTCATGTCTTTTGCCCATTTCTTCATTGGATTACTTGTTTTTTGGTTGTTAAGTTTGATAAGTTCTTTATAGATTTTGGATACTAACCCTTTATCTGATATATCATTAACAAATATCTCCTCCCATTCTGTTGGTTGCCTTTTGGTTTTGCTGCTTGTTTCCGTCATTGTGCAGAAGCTTTTTATCTTGATGTGGTCCCAGTAGTTCATTTTTGCTTTTGTTTCCCTTGCCTCCAGAGACATATTTAAAAAAAGGAGGTCAGAATTTTCAACTTTGTTTGTTTGTTTATTGATCGAGAGAGAGAGAGAGAGAGAGAGAGAGAGAGAGAATTCCAAACAGGCTTCGCAAAATCAGTGCAGAACCCGATGCAGGGCTGAAACTCACAGGACCATGATCATGACCTGAGCCAAAACCAAGAGTTGGATGCTTAATTGACTGAGTCACCCAAGTGCCCCCAACTTCCTTTTAATTCAAAGTTTCTCAACCATACTTTTCTTACTATGGGGTTTTTAGGACTCTAAACTTTATAGTTGGAAAGACCAGGGTCTACTTCTAAAACTTTTAATAGGTAAGTAAAGATACATTAGGATACATTAATCTTTACTCATGTAAACTGCTCCAACATGGGGCAAGACACTGTCCATAATTTCATTCAACACAAAACTGTTAAGGCCCCTCAATGTTTCATGCCTCCTCGCTGGTGCTAAGAATGAACCTACAAAGAAGATCCACCTATAACTCTCCAGAATTTACTGTCCAACAATCCTATCACATTGCTCCCTCTTTAGAATCATTTCACCTTTACAAATTCCCATGGGAGAGGGTTTTCGGGAGCAGAGTTGGCTGAAAACCTTTCCCGTTTTCTTGTAGTGAGCATATTTAGCCTATTGGGACTCACATACAGATGGTTCCTTAGTCATTCAAAAAAATGGTGTACACTAAGACTAGGGACATGTGTTTGGTGAATGACAGGCAGGAGCAACAGAACCATAAAAACTTCGCTGCACTTCAAGAAGGGTTTTTTTTTTTTTTTTATGTGTGTTTGGTTCTCCCCTCTTCCCTTCTTTCCTTCCTCCCTCTTCCCCTCCTCTTTCCTTCCCTTCCTTACTTCCTTGCCTCGCTCTTTCTTAAACATCTACCTCTTACCTATGATCTTACCAAAGTCTCTCTACTTTGAAAGAGATTAAGAAAAAAGAAATGAGGCAGGGAGAGAGGTTCTGAGGGAGGGAGGAGAGACAGAATAAGGCCTTAGCTTGAATTTTAAATGTCACAGCCGAGGGTTGTATGGTAATATTGAATAACCTCTCTGCTTCAAGCTGAGGAATTCAACTCCCTTTTCTGGAGGTCTTTTATGAAGGGCCATTCCTCTTATGAACTTTTAGTATCTGCATTAAAACCCTCCTCATATCCCACTGTCAGTACATCATCTCCCTAATAGATTGCCTTCTGCTTGGTAATACCTTGTTTAGTTTTTATTTTCTAAAACTACACTTTGGAGATGAGACAGTGGAATTTTAAAAAATATTACAAAATTAAAATTTCTGCCTGTTGCAGTTTCTAGGAACTAAAGCTGATCCTCATCAAATTATGCTAATTTACTGTATAGTGTTTAATTAAATCTTACCCCAGGCAATCTACTTCCAGGGTTTATTTTTACAGCTTAGAACTTTCAAACATGAAAATGCCTTTCAATTTAAATTTAAAAAAAAAAAAAAGAAAGAAAGAAAGAAACTATTCACTGAAGTTCATTAGGAAAACAATTTTTACTTTATATCCTGGACTTAATTCAGCCTCAATCCCCTTCTCATTTTTACCCTTTGTCTCTTTCTCTTTCAGGAAAACAAAAATGCTTCTTAGTAATTCCCTCCCTCTATCCTGAGTAGTAGATAGTACATCTCTCTGTGAAATGGCAACCTCTTTTCACTGGGCCATTTCCCAGGCAGATTGTGTTCAGCTAAACGTAAACATAAGTGACTGGGGATAAGATGGGATCTCTTTCCTCAGGAAGTGACAAGGGTTGTGTCGCTGCAGCTGAGCACGTGGGTCTCAGTGCCACCTGCACCCCAGGTCCACTTTCACAGGAAAAACAAGCTGACGTTCAACAGGCTGCCTCCCTCAGCTCTTACCACCCGCACACTTCGGATGAAGTTCGTCTCTTCTTTCATCCTGACTCCACCACACAGCCCTGACTGCATCATCTGCCAACTGATGATAAAGAACCTTACTTTCTACATTTTCCCTTGTAGAAAACCCCCAGACAGCCAAGAGCTGCTGGAAGCTTACAGAACTTCTGCTAACCCATCACACAAGAATGTGACACCACAACCAGCCAAGATGAAAGCTTCTAAGCTTTTCCTCCAACCAGGCATTTTTTTGTGTGTCCTTTTGGAGAAAATATTACATCTGTATGTTATGACATTGCCCCAGATCTTAAGGAAGCCAAATGCTTTCAAATCATTTTGCAGAGCAAGTACTAGAATATCTTTATAATTTTCCATCATTTCTTATTGGCCTTTTCCCATCGAAGTCACCTAAGCCAAAATATTCCTTCACCCTTTGTTGTACAAATTCTGACCTCAGTTATGTCAGAGACAGGAGGAGCAATCTCCCATATATCAAATCCACTCAACCTCTCTGGAACGCTTGTGGTAGGCAGCCTCCAAGATGGCTTCCAATGATCTCAGCCTCCTGGCATTCTCATCCTGTGTACTACCTCCTACACTGTACTAGGGCTGGTCTGTGAGGTCAGTGATGTACAGTAGAAATGATGGTATGCCACATCCAAATTTAAGTCATAAAAGATGACATCTTCCATCTTGGATACTCTCTCTGATCATTTTTCCCAGAAGAACCCACTGCCATCCCATGCAACACTCAGTCTATGGGAAGTCCAGGTGGCAAGAAGTTCCACCCAATAGCCAGTGAGGAACTAAGGGCTGTCAAGATCACATAAGTGAGCCTGGAATGAAATCATCCCCCAGTTAAGCCTTCAGATTGAGACTTCAGTTCCTGCCAACATTCTGACTGCAATTTTATGAAAGATTAAGCCAGAACCACCCAGTTACCCAGATTCTTAACTCACAGAAACTGCGGTGTTTTATTATATGTTGTTTTAAGCTACTAAATTTAAGGCCAATTTGTTACATAATAATGGGTAACTAATATAGAAATGTTAACTATCCTATCCTTTCCTCTTCTGGTATAAGTCTGATTAGGAAAGAAATCGCTTGGTTATTTTCAACAGAGGGATTCAATGCAGAGGATTGGTTATAAAAGTGATAGAAATGTCGCTAACTCAGGCGACACTTGGGTGTCTCAGTCAGTTATGCGTCTGACTCCTGGTTTATTTCAAGTCATGGTCTTACTGTTTGTGGTTTTGAGCCTCACATCAGGCTTTGTGCTGACAGTGCAGAACCTGCTTGGGATTCCCTCTCCCCCCAACCCCCTCTCTCTTTGCCCCACTGTCCACCTCTCTCTCTAAAAATAAACAAACTTGGGGCGCCTGGGTGGCGCAGTCGGTTAAGCGTCCGACTTCAGCCAGGTCACGATCTCGTGGTCCGGGAGTTCGAGCCCCGCGTCAGACTCTGGGCTGATGGCTCGGAGCCTGGAGCCTGTTTCCCATTCTGTGTCTCCCTCTCTCTCTGCCCCTCCCCCGTTCATGCTCTGTCTCTCTCTGTCCCAAAAATAAATAAACGTTGAAAAAAAAATTTTTTTCAATAAACAAACTTAAAACAAATGTTGTGAAGGAGAGGAAGTGAGAAAACCCAGAGATTAGCAGCACCAGGCAGCCGGGCCCACCCTTAGACTAGAATGACAAAAAGAGAAGGTGGTGTTACCAGAGCCTGCAGACCACATTACTCTCTAATACTCTAATACTGTCCAACAGGACTTTGGGATAATGGAAATTATCTATATCTGCATCTCCCAACATGGTAGCCATTAGCAGCCTATGGTTACGTAGCACTTGAAAGGTGGCTAGTGCAACTTAAGAAATGAATTTTTGTTTTTAATTTTACTTAGTTTAAATTTATGTAGTTGCATACAGCTATATATGGTAGGTAGTGGCCATGATATTGCACATTGAAGCTCTAGAAGCTAAAACCACAGTAGGCAATTCCCTTGAGAGCAAGAGCACTGGAGGACATGCAGCTGCTAAGGTGCTACCTGAGCAAGAAGGGCCAGGAGAGAGCAAGTCCCTGACGTCTCTCATCCCTCTCCAATTTCCTCCCAGTCTCCCCGCTGATGATATCTAGTAGGAAGCAGATGCCAGGAGCCAGCCTCCCTGTGGGATATACAGCACAGCCGGGAGGAGGTATTGACTTCAAGGAAGTGACATGCTCAGAAGAGAAGGACTTTACAATATCCATAGGCATATACCTTTCTCTTGATAAAGGAAACACCACCAACTTCTTTTAGGTTGCACAGCAGCCTTGGATGCAGCCCTGGGACTTTGCCAATCAAGTCTCTTCTCCCAAACAAGTACAGCACTCTTCTTAAAGGAATTCAAGCAATTAAATGTCTCTTCATCTTGTTTTAGGTGACAAAGTGGTTGTTGTGTTTTCCATGGTAAGCTGTAAACTGCCATATTAGACTTATACTGCTACATAACAAATCAACCTATATTTTAGTGGCTTAAAATGACATGTATGTATTATCGCACAGTTTTCATAAAATGGGAATACAGGGAGAGCTTAGCTGGTTCTTCTGTTCAGGATTTCACAGGCTGTAATCAAAGTGTTGTATCATCTGGAGGCTCAACTGGGGAAAAATCCACTTCCAAGTCCATTCAAATCTCAGAAAGAATATATTTCTTTGCAGCTGTAGGCCTAGGGGCCCCAGCTTCTTACTGGCTCTTGTCTGGAGGCCACCCATAGTTCCCTGCCATATGACCCTTCCTGTAGGCAGTTCACAAAATGGCTATTTGATTCTTCAAGACAGAAGGAGATTTCCTCACTCCAGTATGCTAAGAGGGACTCATATCTAACAAAATATAATCAGGGGCATGACACCCCATCACTTCTGCCATGTAACACAACCTAATAAAGGAATGGACATCCCATCACCTTTGCTATATTCTATTGGTAGAAGCAAGTCACAGGTTCTGCCTGCACTCAAGGGGAGTGTTACTCATTGGAGGTTCACCTTAGATTGGGTCTTCCATACTGCTGGAGAACAAACTCTATGTCTTGCTGATATTTGATGTTATATTCTTAACAAACATGATAGTCCCAGCACACTAGAGTTTCTTAGTAGTTTCTTGGATTAGAAAATCCTACTTCCAAAAAATTGGTCTGTGAGGATATGCTGACACTCAATATGCAGCAAGATGGGAAATACATGAGCAGCAGGGTGGTACTAAAGATTAACCATCTGCTTGACTAGAACACATAGTGAGATGCCCAAACCCTGACAAAACAGACTACCTAGACAAAAGCACAGACACAGTAATCACGGCCTAGTTCAGGAACATGGTGGAAGATAGAAGTCATGCATATACAGCTGTGTCACAGGTCAGGATGCAGATGGACTTTATTTGGTTCATATATAGTTGTTTTTAAAAAATAAATTAGTTGCCAACATCTTCTAATCAGGAAATTTCACACTGAAATTCAGATTCTTTCTTCTCTTGAAATTGCCATGAGCAGCGGGCCAGGACAGGTGGCTACCCCTCTTAAAACACAGTATGTATTTTCTAGTCCAATCAACCCTTACCCAGCCACCTCCAATCAGAAGTCATATGAGTTTGCAACCTCTAAGATAATATAACAATGGGTCCCAGAAGGTGAAGTAGGTTCAAGCCCCAGAAATACAGGAAGTGACCAAACTTCAGAAGTCCATATAGGTTGCTAAGATGTGGAGAACACCAACCAAAGAGATGCTCTATTAAGAGAAAAGCCAGCCTAAAGTTGGAAGGAGACTCAACAATCTTTACAGAGGAACTCAGGATAGGGACACGATAGAAGCCAGTTGTACAGAGGCTAGCTAACGAAGCACCTTTGTGCCATAGAATCCTATGTTCAGAACTGAGACCTTGTAGGATAGTAGGAAATGCACAAGATTCAGGGATTCTGCCTTGGTGCCCTCACTCACAAAGCAGTACACTTGGAAAGGGGACTTAATGCTCCTCTCCCACCAGAGGAGCAGCTCAGAAACTAGACATTGGACCTAAGTCAACAACTAGAAATTTGAGTGAATTCTATGAAGAGACGAGGTAAAGGGCTGGGGCTGATAAAGAGATTTCATTCCGCTTAATTCTTCAAGGATAAGACTCCAAATTTGTTTCAGGAAATGTTTATCTGGTTTTATTAGGAATTAAGGTGTTAAACAATCTGTCTCCTGCTTCGCTTAAAAACAAAATGTCACCACTGAATCTCAGACATATTTAAAATCATGAATGTAGAGCTCCGGGAACAATTAGCAAAGAGTTTCTACCTCAAAGGAGAAATTGCTGTTTGTATGAATTTTCCCAAAGTGGCGGATAAAATAAATTACTCTTCTCTGAAATCTTTTTTTTTCTTTCATTTTCTGTCATTTTCTTCTTCCACCACCTTTCCTATTTCTTAGTCATCTCCTATTTAGATGTAGGAAAGGATCAATGTCTTGCTAGTAAATTTCTGAATACTTAAAGCTTCCTGTCAGTGATTTTTTTTTGTTTGTTTTTGTTTTTGTTTTTTTTTTGTTTTGTTTTGTTTTCCAGAGGAGAGAGCGCACAAGGGAGGGGCAGAGAAGGCAGAAGAATCCCAAACAGGCTCTGAGCTGAGAGCTGGGGCTCTTGGTCTCACAACCGTGAGATCATGACCTGAGCCAAAATGAAGAGGCAGTCACTCAACCAACTGAGCCACCCAGGCACCCCTAAACTTCCTGTCAGTGAATTCTACTGCTTGGTACAGTCACTGGTTCTTAGGATGATTAGTTGAAAGTACCATCCACTTTCACCACTGGATGCTCACAGAGAGATGTGGTTTGTTCTTGAATCACAAACTTCTCCACCACGCCTTGCAGCAATTCCTATTCTTGGTTTATAAAGGGTCTATGTACTGATGAAACAGAGGGGTATCAGGATCAACCATGACGATGGTGGGGTCTTGTTGAACAACTGCACAAAGCAGCAGCAGTCAGGAAGGTCTCAGTGGAGGTTAGCAGGAGCAGAGAGCAGCCCTCCCATCTCAATGCTGCCCATACCAGGGTTAATTTCATATGCCAAGAGTGGCATGTATTTAACCGCTAGTGCTTAGGCATGCCACAACCTACAGAAAAGCCACATGAAACTTCTCCTGAGAAACATATAGCCTGGAATTATGACGGAGGTGAGAGCAGTCTTGAGAAAAGAAGAAAAGAAATTCAGTGGTAGGTAGAGATCTACCCTTGCAGCAGATGAAGCCACCATCCTTGATGCAATTATAAGAAATACAGGGCCCCCCATTTCTTCCCCAGATCTCTGGCTGTCACGGACTCTATTTTCCCTAGCCCTCAACCCAGTATCTGCAAGTCCCGAAGGTGATTTAAGTCCTCAGATTCTTTTTTTTACTTCACTCTTCTTGAAAACCTTCATTAATTTAAAAATTCATCCAGCTAAATTCTTTAAGTCATGGCTCAAGGATTGTTTGCTCGTGAACTCATCAAGTAAGAGCTCCATGCATGTTCTGTGAAGGAGCTAGATGGTGCTCCTCCGGGGAAGGCAGGGTCTCCAGTTTTGATTATCACACCCTAAGGGACCGTGTCCCCTTAGAATTTCTGTCCTTGAGGGCTGACTTTATTGCCTCTCCGTGGAGCATATCTCTGGCTTTAAAAGCAAGCTCTGAGTACTAGAAGTCTGGTAAGAAAACCTCCGTTTCTGAATCAGTGCACCACTCTGCACCATTAGTGCTCCCTTGAGTACCTGCTAAGTAACCAGGCATGTCTAGCTCTTTTCAGGGGTACTAGGTTCCAGCTCATAAACATGACTGAAATCTGGTTGCAAATATACCCCAAGAGTTCAAAGCTGATGCTGCAGACACAGTAAAACTCTCTTGTCAGCCAGGCTCATCTGTTCCATTAGGGGTGGGGCTGGGTGGGAAGGGACTACAGTGAACCGAGTTGTTCTGCAGTTTAAGTGAAAGAGCTCTTGAGAGGAAGGATGGGTTGGGGGTGGGGGCAGGGAGGGCGGGAAACACCACTTCCTTTTACAAGGTAGACAGAGGAAGGGAGATCCAGATTGCTATACATAGGTACATAGCCTCCTCACACTCTGTGACCAACACCGTGCTGTGAAGCCTCCTGCCCCTCTCCCTGTCTCTGGAACAGAATCATATAGTGTGTAGCTTGGGAGAAGATCCCGATCACGGTTTTTCCCAGTCCCATTTTCATCTTGGTGGTGTCCTGGAAAATGAATGGAACAGGAATGATTTATTCTTCTTCCTATCCTAACCGCTGCTGGTCGACTTAATATCTGGTTATTTAAAAGATGCTATTAAACAAGGCAAAAACATATATATGATGTGGGTGTGGTGTGTGTGTGTGTGCGCGCGCACACGTATAAGACAGACACCAAGTCTGAAGATGACAAAGTGAGATTAAAAACCATGCACAATTCCAGTTCTTACTGAATAGTCTGGTTATATACTGGGGAAGTAACATAATTCCCCAGCAACACTCATTTATTTAGCTCATCAAGTTATAAATTACAGATAAAATATTGACTTCGATCTATAGTTACTGATGTGACTCTCTAGATTTACTGTTAATAATAAATGAAGCTGCAAAAAATACATACCATGTGGTCCAATTTCCAGAATAACAAAACTCAAAAACACAAAATAGAACCATACATGTATTTATGGTTTAGAAATACAGTGAACAGAGACCTATCTGTTTTATGCTAAATACTTCTGTATTTGTGAAAAATACGTGTCATTGTTACTTAAGTAATTAAAAGTAAATATACTAATAAAGAGGACTTTACAAAGCCATTCTAGAATCAATTTTCTTGGTATGGCAATGACTACAACCCATCATGCAACAACTAATCAGTGTCATTTAAGTTGGCCACCAAAACTTCTCTTTACTCTTATACTCAATAGACTATTATCTATTTAAGACATTCAACACTTATTCTTAAGTTGTAAAGCCACATTTCTTTGCTTCCTAATGAAGCCATTAAGCACATGAAGGCAAGAATCTTGTCTCATATTTTATTATGTTTCCTGTCCTCCCACCACCTGGTTCATTGTTAATGTACATAATAAATATTTGATAAATACCAGTTGAATTTAACTCACTCTAAGTCTCCTTCATAGGCGCAAGATTTAATTGTTGTAAATGTTTAAAAAGATAGACTACATACATCTAGGAATACAAACATCTCCTTAAAATTTATACCTTTTAGTGAATATGCTCCAAGCCATCAGTTTGAATTATGTAGAGACAGAAGAGGACAGGGAGGGGAGGAAGTACTCTTTTAACAGACTGGTGCTCTGGTCTATAACTGATCACTATGAGCTCTATTTTCTGTGCCTGTGTCCCTTTAAAAGCCGTTTTGAAATAGCTGTATTACTAAGGTGTTTTTTGTTTTGTTTTGCTTTTTAGAGTTAAGAAGGAATAGATAGAAGACAGAAAACTTTTGAGATACATGGACAAGATTAAAAATATAAAATGTGTTAGAGCATTATTGACAAAGCAACATTTAGAAGCATACTAAATGTCAAAAATAGACATAAATAATTAAAAAGATCTCCACCTCAGAAAATGGTGCATAGACCTGTTTCTGAAACCTAGTTCAACATAGTAAGTGGAACCCATATTTTTAGGTTTTCCCCCACCCCTATTTCCTACAGAAATGAATAGATGAGGTTAAAAACAGGGGAAATGTTACTCTAGCCCTGGAAATCAGGTAAGAGTGGTATTTACAAGCCAAACATTTTAAGTACCTAAGTAAAAATAACAAGGTGTAGTACAAATCAGACTATGTAAAGAAATAGGAAAATCGGGGCGCCTGGGTGGCTCAGTCGGTTGAGCGTCCGACTTCAGCTCAGGTCACGATCTCACGGTTTTTGAGTTCGAGCCCCGCGTCGGGCTCTGGGCTGATGGCTCAGAGCCTGCAGCCTGCTTCCGATTCTGTGCCTCCCTCTCTCTCTGCCCCTCCCCCATTCATACTCTGTCTCTGTCTGTCTCAAAAATAAATAAACATTAAAAAAAAATAAAAAAAAAAGAAATAGGAAAATAAAATCACACCTGAAAAATTAATGAAAGGGACTCCCATCCAAAGTGAAAATAAATGTTTAAAATATGGCAAAGAAACATACACAAATCAAAAGTAATCTCTGAAATCATGTGAATAAATAGTAATAATCTAAATTGAAAATCACAGATAATTCTGAACAAAACTTGGAGTCTATCCTCCCCTATATTCCCCTCCTGGAAAATTAAAAAAAAACAAAACAAAACAAAAAAAAACCACCACCACCAACTTTCTCAACATACCACCTTAGGTGGCATCAATATTTTTTTTCATTCTTAAACTTAAACTCAGTTGTGTGTGTGTGTGTTACTCATTAAGGTTTTCTGGATGGCCAGACTCGGAGGTAGAAGAATTAAGAGCTAGAAGAAAATGTGCTCACAATCTCCTTTGTCCTAAATATGAAAGGCAATTAAATTGAACGTTCAACACCAAGTTCTTGAAAAAGAACAAAGTCTTAAGTACTGTGTATGGTCAAACTAGAAGACAAAATGGCACCACCTAATCTCTGACTTCTGGTCCCAGAGGCAGAAATTCTCATAGATCTACATTCCTCATGTGGATCAACTGGTGATGGATACAGGACTGAGTGACCCTTTTGGACCATGGGGTTTGGCTCTCCAGACGTGCTTATTCCTGGAAAAGCCACAAGATCAAGTCAGTTCTCAAACCATCCTTGGAACATCCCACATGCTCCACCGCATGCCCAAGGCTCAAGCCGTACGTGGGACCCTCAGGATTTAATCATTAACAGGTGCCCATCGCTCAGCAGTCCATGTCTTTTGAACTCCTCCACAACCATGTTGCGTACTGATTTATGTTGCCTCAAAAGCTCTATTATTATTGGCATCAGGATTTTATATTACTTAATGAGACAAAGTGTGTAACATGAATAACTAAAGCTTTCTTTTGTTGAAAGCTGTTTTTTCTTTCCTATCATAGTAGTAGTTTATCAATAAAATTACTAGATTTTATTAGTATTATAATAAAACTTCTTAGTACTCATAAAAAATAGTTTGAACAATTCAATGAAAATAGAGGTAAAGGGAGGGATTAACATCGTTTAAATTGATATAATGCAAATTTAAAAATCATGTTATCAGAGACTGTGAGAAACTCTTACAATACTCTTAATATACTCTAAGTAAAGAATGTTAAAAAGAAAACTACAGGTCCAAAATGGGATCACTTTAGTTAGGACCCCAAATCAGTAAACTGGGGTTAATACCCAACCTGGTTACAATTTCAACCTCCCCCAGAAATGTAGTTTTAACAAGTCAGTCAGAAATATTCTGATGAATGCCACTGAGTCTGCCACAAGAGCCCTCTTCATCACCCAGAGGAAGATGAGGTAATCTGCCTAAGACCCTCCGCGTTACCACCTAAAGGAAAGTTACTTTGTCGAGGACAGTCCTTGCTTTTTTTTTGCTTATAACTTCCTTGCCCTATCCTCCTTCCTACCAACACATTTCTTTTCATACAATTCCTTGGAGCTCCCTTCTACTTGCTAGATGGGATACTGTCCGATTTGTGAATCATTTAATAAAGTCAATTAGATCTTCAAACTTATTTGGCTGACTTTTGTTTTTTAACAAGAGTACACTGTCAGTTTTGCTTTAAGAAAGAGAAAAGCAATTTTTTGTATATGTTTCTATTTAAGTATGTATGTGTACTTGTGCTCATGCATATATACATATGCACAGATATAGATGTATACATACAGGTTGACAAACGATATGTCCACTATTAGTCATCTCTAGATGCTAAAATTACCTATAACTCACTTTCTCTAATGTATCCAAAATTCCCTATTATGAACACATCTTAAATTTGTAAAGACAAAGTAATCATTTTAAATTTAAAAAGCTTAACAGGGGCGCCTGGGTGGCGCAGTCGGTTAAGCGTCCGACTTCAGCCAGGTCACGATCTCGCGGTCCGGGAGTTCGAGCCCCGCGTCAGGCTCCGGGCTGATGGCTCAGAGCCTGGAGCCTGTTTCCGGTTCTGTGTCTCCCTCTCTCTCTGCCCCTCCCCCGTTCATGCTCTGTCTCTCTCTGTCCCAAAAATAAATAAACGTTGAAAAAAAAATTAAAAAAAAAAAAAGCTTAACAGAAGCAACAAATATGAACAAAGTTGTTTTACTTGTAATAGATTAGAATTATAAATTCTAAAGCAAAGGGTTCAATACAAAACGAACAAATTTTCAGGACGTCTCAATCAATTTCATTTACCTAGTGAATGATTTTAGGATATACTTGTGAAAGATCCTTCATTCAAGTCAGTATTTTTGATAAATAACAATACTCAGCAAGGTTCAATCAGTCAATATCCTACTCTTAAAGTTTTTGGTTTTTGGTTTTGGTTTTGGTTTACACTGAAAAGACTCCTAAACTTACGGCCAGAGACTGTAATTCAAGAATGTATCTGATATTTTCCAACCGTGTAACTTTGAGGGTCACTTAACATCTCTGAACCACCCAATGTCCACTAAGTAGAAAACTTTGTTCCACATTCTCACTTCTTCACAGGATTACTGTGATGAACTGAAACAATTTTGGAACTTTGTATACAATTTTATAAGGAGAAATGTATTAATTTAGCTGTCTAGAATCTTTGGTATTGGCACAATCACCTGTAATGGCTAATGGCAAATCATAGCAAGCAAATTAATCCTTAAAGAGCTTCAGATTTAATGAAGGAAAAGAAAACATTTCCTAGCGCATCACCCAAGACACCAAATAAATGATACAATGATGGCACAAAGTGAAAGGTAAATACGATTCTGTTGCCCACCACTCTCGTACCACCAAATGGTGAGAAATGACTTCCATGCATAAGTTTGTAGTTCAGATCATAATCAATATAGGTTAGCTCATGAAAAAACGCTTGCTTCTAAATCATTAATATTTTGCAAGTCAAAGAATTGATCATCAGAAAATCTATCACTAAGACACAGATTCAAATGTGGCTTCAAAGAGTCACACAGTACCTGTCTAGCCAAGATTATGTAGCTCAAATTGTAACTGATGGTAGTTCATTTTTATGAGACT
Source organism: Herpailurus yagouaroundi (assembly GCF_014898765.1). NCBI lineage: Eukaryota > Metazoa > Chordata > Mammalia > Carnivora > Felidae > Herpailurus > Herpailurus yagouaroundi. The sequence continues at coordinate 13,937,564 of NW_024412400.1, forward strand.
TTAGATTTTGTAAATAGTCTTTTATTGAAAATAAGATGATTGCAATGGAGTATAATAACAGAATATAGTCACTGATGATAGTACATGAAATATGACAACAAATTGAAATACTTGGACGAATAACAGAGGAACAAGTGCTGTGGCAACATATATAATTATGATGATAACATTATGTATCAAACTAATTCTTAAAGGGCAAGTATATATTTGTAGGAAGGCTATGTAACATGCATATATAGAAGTCTACGAACAGTAAAAAAAAAAAAAATTCTAAGAGCTACATAAGGCATTAGAACAAAACAGTTACCAATTGATGAAGACAAATATTTAATCATACAGCTGCATAATGTATCAGAGGTGAGTCATGTAGCAATTTTACACAGTACAAAAATGATTAAAGATGAAAGCAGAGAAGAATATTTAGGAAACGGCAATTGTCCAATTACTGGAATTTCTGCTCATAAACTATTATTATACTTTTATTACACCCAGTTATCTGGGGTCCTATCATAGTTTGATGACAGTTTGATGACTACATTATTATACCTGATTCTCTCAATAAAAAATGACTATCCTAGCAATGGAGAATTGAAATGTATTTAACACAAAAACATAATAAACATTCTTATTTTATTTGCTTTTGCTTTTTAATGGCTCCCTCAGAACTATGTAACAAAATAGTATTAACATTATCTCCATCATACACAGAATTCAGGTAAAATTTGTTTCATTAAGTCTAGACTTTTGTTTGACTTTAGTTTGACTTTTCCTATTAATTAGAACATATTTCCCCCAACTGTAACTAGGACTGATACTGTAGTAAAAAGTAAAATAATGTAATGGAAGAGAGAGCCAAAAGAGATCCAAAATATATAGGGATTTACATAAAGAAAAATGGCATTTCAAACTCTTTGGGAAAGAATTTATCGGTACTATGCTCACTGCACAAGCTCTATCTTAGGTCTATGGTACCTACTTAGCCAAGTGCCTAGCGTATAGTCAACAACCAGTTTAAAACAAAAAACAAAAAAAAAAACTTTATTGAGGAATTCAGTAAAAAAAGTTTGAGAAAAACATTGGTTAGTTTTCAACCACACAGAAATTTAAGACTATAAAGAAAAAATCAAAATAACAATTTTTAAAACTGGCAACTGTTTGGGGTGGCTGAGTGGCTCAGTTGGTTGAGTGCCCGACTTGGGCCTGAGTCATGACCCCACCTTTCGTGAGTTCCAGCCCCGCATTGGGCTCTGTGCTGACAGCTCAGCTCAGAGCCTGGAGCCTGCTTCAGATTCTGTGTCTCCCTCTTTCTCTGCCCCTCCCTTGCTCACGTTTTGTCTCTGTCTCTCAAAAATAAACATTGAAATAAAAATTTTTTGATAAAAAAATAAAAAATAAAACTGACAACTGTTCTAATCCGTTCAGCTTTGTATAAGCTTTACAAAGCAAAACAAATAACCAAAAAAATAAAGAAGACACAACATATGGTGAAAAATTTGGATAGATCCAAATACATAACAATGAAAAGGTCTGTATGAAAGAAAAAATACAATTAAAAAAATGATAAGATAGGGTAATATAAGTCACATGTTTTGGTTAAGAGTTATATTTTGACAGGTGAGAAAAAAAATTCTAAGATAAATTAGCCAAGGATATCAATAGGTAAATACAAAATAAAGATAAATGGTCAATAATCCTGAGAAACATTTAAGCTCATTAGTAATAAAATAAACGCAAATAAATACTATAATAAAATGACATTCAAACTAAAGACTTGCCAAAGAGTAAAATAAAAGATTAATAAGTAAGATGGAATCTTCCCAAAAGGTAATCAGAAAGCATAGATTAAAAGCTACAAAAGGATGCTGCATTTTAAACTATTATTCCCTAATTACTTCAAATGATTTATCAAATACACACATTAATACTGATATAGAAGATAGTTCTATATAATATTTACAATACAAACTTGGGGGAGCAAATGTAGATGCCTCTGACAGATATAATAGATTGCCCCCCACATCCTATTCTCCCCTTCTTCCTTTTGTAATATCACCACTACTCTTCTCCCCAGGTTTTATCAGATGACATTTTTATAAGGAAGTAAGTTGTCTTTCACATAAAGGGCAAGGACATGGTGCTCATGAACCACACAGAAGAGGGCAAAACTCTTGAAGCTACAAGAGAAACAACATAGAAGAAATCTGGACTTCTAGGGAACCTAATAGGGCAAAGCCACTCATCACAGCCAGGCCACCTGCCTATCTCTGAACTCCACCAAGACAGAGGAAAAAAACTCCTATTGGATGTGAATGACTATAGAATGTCCAACAATGTAGGATTACCTAAATAACTTCATTTATTTGGTAGAACACTATTCAGCTACTGAAAATCACATGCCTTTTGAAAAACATGTAAGAAAGGGGTAAATGTGGCGTGCCTGGGTGGCTCAGTTGGTTAAGCATCCAGTTCTTGATATCAGCTCAGGTCATGATCTCGCAGTCATGAGATCAAGCCCTGCATCGGGTTCTGTGCTCAGCAGAGCCTACTTGGATTGCTCTCTCTCCCCCGCTCTCTCTCTTTCTCTGCCCCTCCTCCACTTGCACTCCGGTGCACTCTCTCTCAAAATAAATAAACGTTAAAAAAAGAGAATTGGGTAAATTCTCATGGTGTGGAGATTATTTAATAATCTGGCAGAAGCTGATGAGTAAATAATAGATATAATAAAATGTATTAACATCTCAATGTAGAGATTGAAAAAAACATGAGTTAAAAGAGAGAAGAGCAAAATATAACCATGGCTCTAACTAGATTTGGGGAATACAGATCATTTATTGTCCTGATTTGCCGTGATGTTTGAATAGAATGTAATAAAACTGAGTGAAATGTTAAAATAAAATTCCGATAGAGGAATTAAAATCCTACAGTTGAATGAAGAGATGCTTGTACCTGGATATTTAAAGAGTGAATCCAGAAGAATAAAACAGTTAGTTAGAAAGGTCAAGTGCTTTGTGCATAGTGGGAGCTTAATACATGTTTATTAAACTGGACCCAAGCAAATACATTTTTTTTTTATTTTTTTTTTTTAAATTTTTTTTTTTCAACGTTTATTTATTTTTGGGACAGAGAGAGACAGAGCATGAACGGGGGAGGGGCAGAGAGAGAGGGAGGCACAGAATCGGAAACAGGCTCCGGGCTCCGAGCCATCAGCCCAGAGCCCGACGCGGGGCTCGAACTCACGGACCGCGAGATCGTGACCTGGCTGAAGTCGGACGCTTAACCGACTGCGCCACCCAGGCGCCCAGCAAATACATTTTCCATGAGACCATTTAGTAGCATTTTAATGAACTCTTTTTAAAATAGCAGGTTAAAGTTTAGCTATAGTTTTAAAATTTGCCACTATTTATAACATATACAGCAACAGTTCCAGGATTTTGCCATGAATCTATTAATTTTTTTCACATAAACTAATTCTAGTAGGTACTTAACTTATCCTTTTGTGTGGCTTAAAAGCTGATAGGATATTAACACAAAAAGTGCTGTAAGCCATTCAGCTTGTTTGGGCAGAAGACTGAAACTTACTGAACGTAGCCCCTGAAATGGTTCATGGAAAGTTGGGCAGGTGAATACAAATGTAAAACAGGAGTTCACACAATGTCATAGGTGATACGGAATTACAAATTCAAAAACACAGGACAATCTGCTTTTTCATGCTGATTTCTTTACTCCTATGCTGTATTTTTCTATTGAGTTATTTTAAATACAAAAGTTACATAATAGTAGACAGTTCCACAATTTGTTTCTGTCTAAACTTCCCACCCCAACTGATCCTAAACATTGAAAATATATTTTATTTTATTTTATTTTTAAGATGTTTATTTTTGAGAGAGGGCTCACACATTCAAGCAAGGGAAGGGCAGAGATGGGGGGGAGACAGAGGGTCCAAAGTCGACTCGGTGCTGACAGAGAACCCCATGTGGGGCTCAAACTCATGAACTGTGAGATCATGACCTGAGCCAAAGTCAGACGCTTACCCAACTGAGGCATCCAGGGACCCCAGAAATATCTTTTGAAACTGTCAGCCAATGACAGGTACAAAGAAACTAAAATTCTTCTCTGGGGATTCCATTAAACTTTTAGATGACCTGATTTTTCAGTGGCTTTATGATGAAGACAGAGACTAGAATGAATAAATTCTTACTGTCCCAAACACAAGACAAAAGGTCAAGGTTTCATCAGCCCTTGTCCACATGACTGTCCGTTTGATCCTTAAGGAGTCAATTCAGACAAGGATGGGTTCGTTGAATACCCCTAAGTAGAAACAGCTACAATTCAAGTTAGCTCTACCCTTATAGTGACACTTATGTGGATTCAATTAATAGGTCTCCAAACAAAACAAAAGCAAATGCCCTGAGGTGGCAGTTTATCTCCTGGTAGAGATAAGATGACCCTCACAGAAGATGATTCTTGGCGAACATTCTTCTATTCCCTGAATCTTATATTTTAGAAAAATATTTGAGAGGAGATAAACTCCCACCTTAATATGCACATCTTCCTGTGCCTAATCAATTCCTCAGGTTTCAGGACAAATTTCACTTGCTCCGTGAAGCCTCATGACTCCCTACCTCTCCCATGCCACAATCTGGGTTAGATGTTTTGTGACATCCACTCTCATCATTTCTCACCATTTTATCACAGGTTTGGCAATTTATTTATCCATACTCTTAATTCCATGGAGAATGGAACTATTTCGATCTTGTTCACTGTTTTATCCCCATCAATGAGCACTATGCCTGGCAGAAAATAGGCACTCAATTGTCAAATGATTGAATGCATGAATGAATAAATGAATGACTCAACCAAGCAATGAACTGATGAATCAAGCAATGAATCAATCAATCATTCAATCAATCAGTGAACAACTAATGCCAAAGAAATGAAGGAGTAAGATGGACCTGCCATTTCTTCACCTGCTCTCCTGGGTCAGGCCTCTATTTTTCATTTGAGATCTAGCAAGTGGTTATTTTATTATCTTCTCACTGAGCTTCAGGCCTCCCTGAACACCAGTTAGTACCTCTGAAGGCAGAACCCAGACTCTTCGCTTTTTTCTGCAATACATATCCTTGCCTTGTTTATGACATCTTGAACAATAAGGAGAAAAAGACAGTAGTAGGTTTGGCTAATTTTCCAAAGGTCCGCAAACTACCCCTAGCTCTTAAGAAAGGGCTTATTTTCTTGGCGATATGTTGGAGCTCTATCAGCTAAAATCTATGAGCGTGGAATGTAGATAAAATATTTCAATATATTATGCATATCAGAATATGTAGCAACATACCTTACATTATTTTCTAGATGTTAGATAATCTCCACATAAAAGCAAATTTCCACAGACCCAATCTGAGGTAAATTAAGATAATGATGGGAAGTTAGGTGAACTTAGTTGCAGATTTGAACCGTGACTATTGCTATCACTTTCCCCATCCACCAGCTGGGTTCCCTGAAGTCAGAAAATGTAGTAGAACAAGGAAGATGTATTGGGAACTCAAGTGCCAACAGTTGCCTTTGGCTCAATCACAGAGTTGAGATCATAAATTTGTACTGCTCATCCAATCTCCCCATTATAAAATTTACAGACTATTTCTTCTTTATATTCCAAACACTTTGCCACCCAACTGTGGTCCCCATCTGGCTGCAGCTTTCTCTGTATCAGTCCTGATTTTCTGGTTGATGATTCTAGTATGGAAATTGTTTTTGAGCAAAATGTTACAGAAAACAGTCTCAGCTGCTGAAGAAATTGCTCTAAAATATCCCATTTTAATTTGTCAACCTCAACAATCTAGAAAAATGGAAGCTTAATTTCCAGTATCCCAGAAAACTCAAGTTAATTGTATTTTCAAGTAACAATTGAGACGTGTTCAGTTCAAAATCTAGCGTGATTTTTTAAGAAGTGGGAGACAGGCAGAAGAATGGATCCAGGCTTGACGTTTCGTGTTAATGGTTTATTGTCGTCCTAACTTGCTGCCCAGTCCCTACCATGCCGCCAAGCTGCTACCATTGAAGGGGTGTGCCTATTTGCTAACACTGGTAAGCATGCATGTTTTAATGATTCTTTTAGAATACACTTGTAAGAGGCTCCAAAGAAAGAGATCTTATTACATTCTACTGGAGACAATTGAAAACTTCAAATATATTGGAACCTTATTAGTAGAGAAAGCTCTCAAAAAAGGAGGCCATGTCTGCACATGAAACGAGAAGAGGAAAAGTGAGGCAATTACCCTGATCTTTTAGGATAAGACAAACATCTCAGCCTTTATAGGTCTACCCACAAAGCAAATGCTTGCTTTTCTTTCTTTTTTTCCTATTTTCTTTTTCTTTCGTCAAGCATGACACACAGAGATGACTGTGGCAAGTTCCTATTTCAGCAAATCTGCACGAAAACAAATACAAATGCCAGACATTTCAATTCCAACTGGAACTTGCCAATTTTGCCACTCTTGTGGGGAGAGAGCAGGTAATGAGCATAGGAGCTTCTGGTCTCCCTTACTACCTAATTATCACAGTACTAAGCAGCTCTGGACTAGGAAGACAAAGGGAGGCGGCAGCTTGTAGTAGCAGGAGATCTTGCTCCTTGCCTGGGGCACTGGCTGTGGGAGATCTAGGTGCAAATGTGAGCTGAGTTATGCCTGCTTTCCAATCCCAGTTTCTTAGTTATTAAGCAATGGTTTACTCTCTGGGCCTCCACATCTCCATCAGACTAATGGTACCTAACTTGCCCCCTGGTAATTACAAAATAACATAAACAAATCTCTTAGCACTGTACCCAGAGAGAGCATGGGCTTGGTAAACACAACTACTGGTCGGAGTTAGTTTGGGATGGAGTCCAGTAAGAGTCCAAATCCTATACATGTATGCATAAGTAAGTGCTTTTAACACACAAATACATCAGCTTTGGGGACCGGCTAACCCTGTATCATAAAAACAGGACGGTCCGAAGGCCTTTGTTAGCCCAGCACCCTCGTGTCAAGAGACCTCAGTTCCTTTCATTTCTAGCACATTCAATGTAGCCACACCCAACATAAAATACAAAGTGGTCTGCTGCAAATACTTGGAAAGAATGTCTAATTTTTGTTGAGTATCAATTTAAATTTAGTTGTGACTTAAGTCTCAGGAACCGTCACTATCCTCTGGTGATCTGAGTATAGTCTAATCTAGAATTGTTTTCCAAATGTAATACAATGTTGTGACAAATTTAATTTCTGAGGATTAATAATTAACATATTAATTTTGATTAGGACCCTTCCTAAGTGAGAAGAAAAACTCACGATTACTTGTTAAGACATTTAGGTTGAAGTTCCAGCTGTGTGAGCTGAATAAATCACTTGGCCTTTCTTTATGAAAGGGTCATGCTGTCACTGTCTCCACCCCCTCCGTCCACATGTTGTCACGTTCATGTGAAAAACAGTATGTGTAGGTGCCCTGGGATGCATAGGAATATGAGTACTTAAAACAACAAATGGAGGGGTGCCTGGGTGGCGCAGTCGGTTAAGCGTCCGACTTCAGCCAGGTCACGATCTCGCGGTCCGTGAGTTCGAGCCCCGCGTCGGGCTCTGGGCTGATGGCTCGGAACCTGGAGACTGTTTCCGATTCTGTGTCTCCCTCTCTCTCTGCCCCTCCCCCGTTCATGCTCTGTCTCTCTCTGTCCCAAAAATAAATAAACGTTGAAAAAAAAAATTAAAAAAAAAAAAACAACAAATGGAACAAAAACAACAATAGCAGCCTCAAAGTTAAGCCTAGACTCTTTTTCAGTTTTTCTACACCCTTCGTAATAAGTCCTAATACAGAGCATCCTGGGTGAAAGACCCTCCTCTAGTATACCAAGAAGAAAAGTAGCAGAACTAGGACCCTAGTGGTTGTAAGTCTTGCCTCAGAGGTGTGGCCCAGGGAGGTCCATGCCACACTCTGTGACAACATTCCTTTCCTCTGCAAAAGTAAAAGCCTTGGCGGGGGGGGGGGGGGGGGGTGTCTTTTGATAAGAACCCACCTTTCAGTAGCCATCCACGTGGCTCAAGGAAGGGCCCCACAAGTCGCTTGCTCTGGCTCCCTGGAAATTTCTGTGGCTTTCATCAGAGTCATGAAAGTGAAACGAAGCCAGACATCTTTCCAGGGCCAAAATGGTTCGGAAACAAAAATACGCCATGCAGCAAACCCACCTAAGCCAAGGCAGCTGAATAAGCACCCAGCTCACAGCACAGGAAACCGTACTGCCCTGTAAATAAAATTAACGTAATGAGACTCTGTCGCCATCCCATGTCTGAGCTGAAAAGTGATTTCTGCCAAGCCCTGTATCCAATCAGATAACCATGTCTCTGAATAAGCATGAGACTTTTAACTAGAGACTTTTCGATGGAAATTTGGAGCACCTATGCACTAAAATATTTTCTTTACGATCGATCTCCCTGAAGAATTATAGCACAAAAAGGACTTTTCCCATTCTGTAACTTTAGTAGCTAGTTACTTGCACCAAACTATTTTAACTGAGGAATGGACAGAAGAGTGACCACCTACCAAAGGAGGCAGGAAGGGAGGGACGGAGACAGACAGAAAACCCACAAGAGACAGAAAAGTTTTCACTGTCCAAAGTACCTTTCCTACAGCCCCCCAACTACTAAAGAATGAATGATTTAGATACCATGTCTATTCCCTTTGCAAGAGAGAATCCAATGAGAGTGGCTCTCAAAGGATTTTTCCATGAGGAAAGCAAATTCACTCACAGAAACCAGAAGAGGAAAGAAAATTGTTACAGGTATGTCACAGCCTTATCTCAATAAGCTTGGCTGTGTATTTAGATACTCGGTTGAATTAATATGTCCCACTAAGTAACCTTGCCGCCTCCTATTGCCTGCTCAGTGAACAAGAGAGGCGATCAACTGCAGGTGACGATACTGTATGTGTTCCTTATTGCTGGAATCAATGACTAATCCTGCATGGCTGGAACAAATAAAAAGGTAGGAAGCCTGCTCTGACTGCAGAACGCCTTTCACAATATTTGCATTGAAAAACTTAATAATATGCTCAGCCATGGTAGTCAACGTTCCATAGAAATACAACAGACTAGCTAGTTGACCCCCTACAGACTGCTTAATTCAGCCCTGCTCCATGTATATCCCTCTGAATGCGTTCTTCTATAACTCTGTGTTTAGTAGGCTGCCAATCTTTTCTTTCTTATTCTCCAAGGGAACATATCAGGACACTACCTACTGTGGACTCCAGTGAATGGTCCCAGCTGATTGTCTTAAGTGAGACCTAGAGACATTTTATGGGTACCAGAAGGATGATGGCTGGGAACATGACAAATTTAGATCCACCTGAGTACATAATTTTAAAAGTTTATTATCTTGAGAGAAAGAGAACACGCGTTTGTGAACAAGCATGAGTGAGGGTGGGGCAGAGAGAGAGGGGGAGAGAGAGAATCCCAAAGAGGCTCTGCACTGTGAGCACAGAGCCAGATGTGGGGCTCAAACCCAGGAAACAGGAGATAGTGACCTGAGCCAAAATCAAGAGTCAGACGCTTAACCGACTGAGCCACCCAGGTGCTCCTCACCTGAGGTCTCTAATTTTATTTATTTTTTTTAAATTTTTTTTAACGTTTATTTTTGAGACAGAGAGAGACAGAGCATGAACGGGGGAGGGTCAGAGAGAGAGGGAGACACAGAATCTGAAACAGGCTCCAGGCTCTGAGCAGTCAGCACAGAGCCCGACGCGGGGCTCGAACTCCCGGACCGCGAGATCATGACCTGAGCCGCAGTCGGACGCTTAGCTGACTGAGCCACCCAGGCGCCCCAGAGGTCTCTAATTTTAAAAATTTAGCTTTTGGAAGCAGTCCTCAAAGTTTAAAAATATAACTTGTAATAACTTGCAAATAGGCTGGATAGAAGAAGTAATTAGACACACACACACACACACACACACACACACACACACACACACACGGCCCGACTTTGGTTTTCATGTGTAGCTGTTTTGTTTTGTTTTAAAAAGTTATAAAAGAAAATTCCTCAAGTGTCTGTTCTTGGGTGGTCGGAGGTAGAGAGTGGAACGAACTGTGGCTTCTTGAGTATTCAAAATAAATCTCACTATTCTATAGTGACATGAGGTGCAGCGGTAAAAGTCTGTGCTCTGAATCATCATGACAAGTAACTCTCTACACCTGTCTCCCCACCCATAACATGGGAATGCTATCTATCAGAATTTTCCTGAGGATTCAGTGAGATAAAGCACATTAAGTGACTGTACATGTGTCCCACAAAGGGTGAATATTCAATAAGCTCGGGCACAATTACAGTGGTTTTTTTTTTAATTTTTTAATGTTTATTTATTTTTGAGAGACAGAGAGTGACAAAGAATGAGCAGGGAAGGGACAGAGAGGGAGACACAGAATCCGAAGCAGGCTCTGAGCTGTCAGCACAGAGCACGACACGGGGCTTGAACCCATGAACTGTGAGATTATGACCTGAGCTGAAGTCGGACGCCCAACCGACTGAGCCCCCCAGGTACCCCACAATGACAGTGTTAATGCAGAGTGTAAACTTTGCCAAACAACATTACTTACCTGCTTCAGCTGTGAAAGCTGAAGCTAACAATCTGTGTGCCTAGAATTAGAATTCAGATACAAAATTTTCGTTCTGGTTAAAAACATACTAAAATGTGCTGACTTCAAAGTTCTTACTCATTGTAAACTAATTCTGAGGGCAGTTAAAAATCAAAACGTTTGAAGACAGAACAAAGCAACAATAGTAGCCACTGGTCCGGATATGTATACAGTCAACCCTTGAATAATATGGCGGGGTTGGGGGTTGTGGCACTGACTCTCACAGAATTGAAAGTAAATGTGTAACTTTTGACTCCCCAGACAATTATTAATAGCCAATTGTTAACCAGAAGCCTTACCACTAACATACACATGATCATAACACACATTGTGTATTGTGTTCTTACAATAAAGCTAGAGAAAAATATCAAGAAACTCATAGGAAAAAAGCCAAGTACAGTAGCGTACTGTAATTTTTTAAACGTCACATGTAAGTGGAGCCATACGATTCAAACCTGTGTCGTTCAAGGGTCACTTGTACATGTCACTGGTAACGTCCCTCTCAGCCAAGGCCTCCATCAAAGAGCAGTAAGCTAAATGCATTTCTTCTCCTCACGAAGATTCGGTCTACTATGTTCACCCAGTCATTTTACAATACAAGGGTGATTTTTCAAGATACGAAAATTTAGCTTTTGGAGTTCAAAGCAGAATCTACAAGGTCAGACTACCCTAGAGTTAGGAGTTTTTTGTTTTTTTTTTTAACGTTTATTTATTTTTGGGACAGAGAGAGACAGAGCATGAACGGGGGAGGGGCAGAGAGAGAGGGAGACACAGAATCGGAAACAGGCTCCAGGCTCCGAGCCATCAGCCCAGAGCCCGACGCGGGGCTCGAACTCACGGACCGCGAGATCGTGACCTGGCTGAAGTCGGACGCTTAACCGACTGCGCCACCCAGGCGCCCCAGGAGTCTTTCACTACCATTCAATTCAACTTTCACTCCATGTAAAAACCCTTACCTGGAGAGCTGGCCGTTACATATCTGAACACTAACCATTGTAAGAGCTCATTGCCTCCTAAGGCTTTCCACTCCAACTTCGCATGATTCTAATAGTTTAAGAAGTTCTTCAAGCTGAACTGCATTCCATACCCTTATAACTATTTCTACCACCTGCTAGAACAATGGAAAATGAATATCTTTTCTCTTCTACATAAAAGCGCTTTAAATAAAGACTTATCTGGGTGGCCCTAAAATCTTTCTCCCATAAGCCAAATATCCGCAGTACCATTAGAGAGGTGTTTTTTTAATTGCATGGAAATTAAAAATTGTGTTTTAATTTCATGGGAATTCTCTGATCACTCTTTCTCTTGGCTTATCAATGAATCACCTAATAGATAACCACACTCTGATGTGAGTGGAAAAGCACAATTTGGGACGGGTCCATCAGCTACTTTGGACCTGACATTAACCTGAAATTAATATATTTCGAAAAGAAATGACAGTGCTTAATAGCTACATCATTCCTGTTCCCGTTTAGGCGATTTGGTAAAAACCTGCTCATGGGGCGCCTGGGTGGCGCAGTCGGTTAAGCGTCCGACTTCAGCCAGGTCACGATCTCGCGCTCCGTGAGTTCGAGCCCCGCGTCGGGCTCTGGGCTGATGGCTCAGAGCCTGGAGCCTGTTTCCGATTCTGTGTCTCCCTCTCTCTCTGCCCCTCCCCCGTTCATGCTCTGTCTCTCTCTGTCCCAAAAATAAATAAACGTTGAAAAAAAAATTAAAAAAAAAAAAAAAACCTGCTCATGTTTACCTTAACAGTAGTCCAGATAGGTCTCCCTCTCTGTTCTTCTTTCTTACCTAAACAACTGAATTTGCATTTCATTTTGTTTAATTTTTTTTTTTTAACATTTATTCTTCTTTGAAAGAATGTGAGGGGCGCCTGGGTGGCGCAGTCGGTTAAGCGTCCGACTTCAGCCAGGTCACGATCTCCCGGTCCGTGAGTTCGAGCCCCGCGTCAGGCTCTGGGCTGATGGCTCAGAGCCTGGAGCCTGTTTCCGATTCTGTGTCTCCCTCTCTCTCTGACCCTCCCCCGTTCATGCTCTGTCTCTCTCTGTCCCAAAAATAAATAAACGTTGAAAAAAAAAAAAAAAGAAAGAATGTGAGCAGGGGAGGAGCAGAGAGAGAGGGGAGCGGTGGCGGGGGGGACACCGAATGCGAAGCAGGCTCCAGGCTCTGAGCTGCCAGCAGAGCGCCCCACGCAAAGCTCCAACTCACTCACTGACTGTGAGATCGTGACCTGAGCTGAAATCAGACGCCCAACCGACTGAGCCACCAGGTGCCCGAATTTCATTTTGTTTAAATGAGGTTGGGTTGGTTTTGACTGTTTGGCCCAACTGGCCTACCTCATGCCGAATTCCAGATTTATTATGTGATCTTCAGGCTGCAGGTATTTGCCTAGCTTTTCAGTCCACGTCTAAGTTTTGACTAACTTTGTGAAAGGGACAGGGACAAGGGCAGAACAGCGAGGGTGTTCCTACACCACCTCAGAGTAAAATTTAATGTCCACGTTCTTTATTGACAGCTTTCCAATTTGTCTACAGGAAATCAGTAAAAACTGGCAAATGTCTTGCCCAAATTAATGAAGACCTAGATATTTTAAATATCACTCGATTTACCAGTATAGTAATTAATGTATCAAAAAATAAATCAAGGGTAACTTGTACGCCTGCCCTTTGGGAATACAATCTGCAATCTAGTGCTTGCCCCTTTTGTATGAATTCACAAATCATTTGTTATTTATTTGCCCAAGTTTTACCCAGAAATTGGTGTCAAATTTACCAGTCTTCCATATCCATAACCCATTTCTCTCCCTTTTTTTTTTTTTTTTTGTAAATTACAGAGTGTGTATTTTCCTCCAGGATCCTGCTCACTTCCTCTTATCTGCTCTTTAAGTTTGTCCCTTTCTTCAAAGAACAGTTTATCTGTGCTTGATATTAGAAATCATTTGAAGTATCTGAATATCTTCTTAATGTCATCATTCCTTTTCTGAAATAACACTACAGATTATAGATATATACTATTAAATATTTACTTCATATTTACATTATATCACAGTAAAATAATAAATACTTATTACCATTTATTCTACTTTCCAGTTTGCCAACAATAAAGTCAAATATAAATTTTAAAAGTTCTAAAAAAGAGAACAAATGAAAAAAAAAAGTCTTGTGTATTGATTCTCTTTTAAAAATCAAGTTTATTTTCTTTTCACTCCCCCACAAAATAAAAAATTCTGTCTTATTTATGCCATTTAGTTTTTTGTTTTGTTTTGTTAAGGGAGGAGCAGAGAAAGAGGGAGACACAGAATCAGAAACAGGTTCCAGGCTCTGAGCTGTCAGCACAGAGCCCTAGGCGGGGCTGGAATTCAGGAACTGTGAGATCATGACCTAAGAAGCCCAAGTTGGATGCTTAACTGACTAAGCTACCCAGGGGCCCCTTATTCATGCTATTTGTTAGCATTTTACCGTGTTGCCCAGAATATTAATTCTGCCTTTTTTGAGGTGAATATAGCTACATTATGATTTGGGAGCAGGGAAAGGGGAGGTGGCCAGGGGAGAGTCTTTTTCCAAGACTGAAATCCATATAGAGTTTTTAATTCTTCACAGAATTCTTACATATGCCTCTTTTTTTTTTCCCAAAACTGAGTATTTCTTTAAAAAAGTTTTGTTTTTATATTTTTGTATTTATTTCTAGTTATAAAAAATGATTTATATGCCTTTTAGAAATTCATGAAGAAAATTATATAAGAAAGCAAAACATATTTTTGCATGAACACACATCCATATGTACATACACATGTATATACATACGTGCATATATACATATGTATATTTTGTATTTTTTCAACTTAAGACTGCATCATGATTTTCTTATATTAACAGAAATTATTTTATAACTTAAAAGACATTACATTCTACCCTACAGACATTCTCCTAGTGTTGAACATTTAACTTTTTGCCAAGTTGTACTATTATAAATAATGCTGTGGTACAAATATTTATATTAATCATTTTATTTTAAATTCTACCCCATGTTAAAATGGAATTTTCCTAGCAAGAATAGCACTTTTTAAATACTACATTATAGGATTTAATTTTGGTATGTCCTTCAGTTAGGGAGAACATCTTTTTTTAATGTTTTTTCCCCCAAAAGGGTTTGTATGTGGGTGGCAAATTTCTGCATTCTTACTCATGAAATAATATAGAGTTTCTATTAACTACATTATGGAAAATAAACTGGCTTAACAAAATTCTTGGATTAGAATTCTTTTACTTCAACATTGGTAAATACTGTTTCATTGGTTTCAGGAACATCCTATTAAAGTCTGGTGACACTCAATTTCTTTCCCTTCATAGATGCACTGGGATTTTTTTTCCCCAAATATAGATTATTAGAGGATTTTTCTTCCTTTAAAAAATATTGCCGAGATATACTGCGTTTAGAACCCTCACCTTCCACCAGTCTTTCCAATGTACATTTTCAGAACCATTTTCTTTTCCAACCCAAAATGTTTCCTTTAATTATATCTTTGGTGTCACTTCCAGTGGCCCTTGGTTATTCCTCAAGAAAACTTGTAATATTTATGTTCTCCATTTGAGACATTTTAACCTTTTTGTTTTATTCCTCTTTGTTGGAGCACTGTAGGTTGGTGGTTTTCCTCCATATCCCAAATTTAATGTATGTCGTTTTTCACAGAGAGATAAATGTCGAGGGAAGGAGTGAGAAGTTGCCATCACCAGCTGCTAACCAGATAAGATTTTAAATTAAAACTGTAGAAATATTTTTAAATCTTTTATATCAACAGCATCTCCGTTAACACACATTAATACCTTTCCTCAGATTATTCACATTCATCTGGCCAGAAATGCATTGTGGGACTTCTTCTCTGTCCCTGGAGCCATGTATAATTTTATATTATCTGACCGTGAAAGCACATTCTTCTGGATTCTAATTTCCAAGAGAGAAGATTCACATCTGTTACGTGTCATATCTACACCGATAACTAACACACTATCAGGTTTGTAAAACATACTCAAAACCTACTATTTGAAGGACATACTTACTTTGCATAGAAAATAAACATCTACTTTAATTCCATGATACTATTGAGCTATCTATGTTCTAATTATTAATCCCTTCTGGGGTTCTGATTTCTGACTTAACTAGATGCTAAAAGACCCATGGTTAAGGACACAGCCTTTGTCTTCGAGAAGGTTACCAACCATTAGGTAAACAAACAAGTAAACTAAAAACTGAGATGAAACCTGGGGCTGAGTAGGTCATAAAATGTTAACAGAAATCCAAAAGAATGGAGGTGGGGGAGGGCACCTAAGAGAGCCTGGCAGAACATGGTCAGGAAAGGAAACTCTCCTTATAATCTTAAACGGAGGCTCTAGGTTTAATACTCTTTTGAGCTTGCAAAAACATTCCAAACACTTCTTTTTCAGTCTTTATCACACACACTTGAAAAGCTCATAATCTTCTTTTGTTTGACCAAAAAAAACCTCAGCGTATCTGTTCCTCCTATCACGGTGAAGTTCAAAATAGGTTTGTTTTCCTCGGTGCCAAAAAGAGTATTCTACCACGTAATAAGAGGTTGCTACATGCTCGCAAGATACATTATGTATTAAGGCAAAAGAACCATCTTTCAAGTGATCTTTGTTTTGATCTGTAGAGGATTCGTTGCTGAACTTAGGGAAATGTTCTTTCCCCAAGTAATTGCAATATCCATCTAATTGTAGCAGAAACAAACTCTTGTCATTCTGCTTACCCACACACCTACGTGAGCAAATGTAATTTCCTTGAGATAAAGTATGTTGGCTGAATTGGTAAGAAAGAAATCGGAAAAGTAATTATTCCAAAAAAAAAAGGAAAAGGAACAAAAGAACCGTAGGCCTGCTTATTAGTTCTCTGGTACAGTGCTAGGTTTTCAGTTGGGGAGCTCATGGAAGTGTACATCTTCTGCCTAGCTTGGAAAGAAATAAGGAAAAACCACACAGCTTATGGAGGTACAGATATATACAATTTTCTTTGAGGCAAATGCTATAGCCTATAATCATAGTTCTCTATATTTTCTTCCATCAACATGAAATGATAATAAATCAACTTGCTTTTTAGCAGTAGGCACAAAACAGCAAAGATGAAAGCCTGACCTTCCATTATCTGCAACACGGATTTTGGCTGGCCAGTTTCTCCTCCCCTCCTACCTGTATACAGATTCTCACTTTATCAGACTTAGAAAGAGAAACTGCTCCAACTATAGAAGCTGCCAAAGACTCACCTTCCCAGCTCCCGTTGTCACCAGGGAGAAGGCACAAGAAAGCATGAGTCCTACATCACATCAGACATGAGCATGTCTAGACTCTGTCTAGAGTGGATCACAGGCAGCATCCAGCACCAGGGGTGATGACAGTTCAGGATGGTGTGCTGTTACTCAGTGGGGACAGCCAAAGTGTCCTTAGTGGAGTGATTCAGTCAGTGGGAAGGATTGGTGGGGTTGTCTTGCTTCCATTTACTTCTTCCTTTTTGCAACCTGGCTTTCCATCCTTCCAGGCAATTGAGTGAGCTACCTACTATAGTATTTTTCTGCTTAAATTACCCACAAATAAGGCTTTTTTCCCCCTTGCCACTAAGAACCCCACTAAATACAATGGTCTTACCAATGATACTAATGCCCAGGATTCTATTATTGCATCCAATAATTCAGCTTTTTACATACCTGTCTTCTGTGAGGTTCTCGAGGGCAGGCGTAACTTTGTTTTATTTTCCCACCACCTATAACATCAGTCCATCACATAGTCCCTTTAAAGTAGGTACTTGAAAACCATAAGAGACTGAAATTCTCAAAAACTGAGAATAAACTGAGGGTTTATGGGGAGTAGGAGGGAGGAGAGGGTGGGTGATGGGCACTGAGGAGGGCACCTGTTGGAAGGAGCACTGGGTGTTTTATGGAAACCAATCTGACAATAAATTTCACATTAAAAAAAATAAAGTAGGCACTTGAAAATGTATGAAAGTGAACGTTGCCATTAAAATCCTTTTATTGCTTCCCACTTAGGTAATTAACCTCATCCTTTTAACCGAAATGACCACACACCCTCCCATGCCTATTCTGGGAGAGTTTGTGTTATTTGTTTATGAGTTTGTCTTCTTGATCAGACTATTAGCTTTGGTGTCAGGACTGAGGTCTTAGTTAAATTTGGATCCAGTATCTGAGGAATAAATTATTGATGAACATGAACACAGCTAACCAATAGCAGAGCCATGACTAGAAATCATGTCCACCGGCTCTTGCTCCAGCCTCCTTCCACACTCTGAAGCAGCGTCACAACCAACACAAGAGTACTGTTATGTCACCACCTTGGCCTATTAGCACATAGAAGAAATCCTCATATAAAACACTTACTCCAGTTCTCTGTGGTAACCAAACAGGTCCCAGGAACTATGGAAGGGGACTAAGAAAGCTTAGAGTACCTGGTCCTAGAAAAAGCTGGTTGAAACTATAAAGTCTGAAACAAAATAATTATCACTGGCCATATAAGAATGTCTAGTATTTGGGGGTACCTGGGTGGCTCAGTCGGTGAAGTGTCTGACTTCGGCTCAGGCCATGATCTCATGGTTCGTGGGTTCAAGCCCAGCATCAGGCTCTGTGTTGACAGCTCAGAGCCTGGAGCCTACTTTGGATCCTCTGTTTCCCTCGCCCTCTGCCCCTCCTCTGCCCTCCTGCCCCATAAAATAAAATGTTTATTTTATTTCCAAATAAACATTTGGAAAAAAATGTCTAGTATTTTATAAATGTGTATACATATTGTCTCCACTGATCTCAGCACACTTGAGGTAGGTGTAAGTATTTTTACCATCCTAACCTACATACTGGAACACCTCCTATGAATTAGTCCCTCCAACCCATCCTCTTAGATAGTCAGCATTTCAGGCAGCCAGACGCTCAAGTTGTGCCACAGGGATTATATGGAAGATACTTCCTTCGATATCCCTCTTGAGCTAACGGTCTCTGCCCTGCTGTCTTGAATGTTTATTCAACCTCTCCACAGTGTGGCCCAGTGCAAGGAGGGCACCGGCCACTCCACTCACTACGTGTGTCCCTGGGCAAGTCACTGAACTTCACTTTTCCTCGGTTTGCCCTCCTACAAAGGTGGGTGTGCCCCCTTGCGGGGATTTATTAGGCTGTAAGTAGAAATTTTATATCTTAATGCATAAAGCACTTAGCAGGTGGCCACAGAAGTCATTGGTCGTTATCATCGTGGTTTTTTGTCAGGTATTGCGTTCAGTACTTTACCCGTTATTTTATTCAATATGTACAACAGTTTCTATGTAAGGCACCATTCTTACCCCATTTTGCTGACGGAGAAATTGAGGCTCAGAGCGGTTAAGTAACCTGTATCAGAGCTCTCAGTCCAGGATTCAAAGTGAAATTTCTCTACTCCCAAGACCACCCACTTAACTAGCACATGCCAGCTCCTTTCCCATCACATGCCTCCTGCCTTCTCAATGTACTTTCACTTCCTGCAGATGGATGGACCCACTGCACCACAGATAATGAAGTTGCCTTCCAGCCTGTCGCTTCATTACTCACCAAGCTGAATCACGGCCCTGAGCTGCCCCTCCTCTCCCACATCGGCCCACACCGTCCCCGCTCTCACACCGAGCACGAACGCAGTCTCCTTTGGCCCCGTGAGGAGTATGACAGAACCTCCCAGTGTATTTATCAGAAGAGCCTTAAGCTTTTAATAAATGGCCATTTCAGAAATACAATTTCAGAGATCTCTTGGAGGCTATAATTGGAGATGGGACTGTCACTAGAGGCGACGGAAAGCTGACTGCACTTCTCTGTCCTCTTGCGTTCCCTTCAGGTACTACGTAAAAGCAGTAAAAACTAGCAGAGCCATGCCGAGAGCTCCTGAAGGGTAAGCCATTTCTTTGTCACTCCCTGCTATAAGGTTGAGGCCATCTTTACAACGGAAATGCCCACTGTAATGACTCACTGGTGGCTTCCTAATGGCCTGTTTTATTGTTAAGTGTCTCATTTTACCTGATAAATCATTGTACCATTGCATCAATTGTGTGTCACTAGGCTAAAAACACCTTCACTGCTGATCTTTCCAGAAACAACAATCCTAACCCACACACAGTCCTTGTTTTTTATTCCGCACCTAGGTCATCCTAGGTGACCTGCCTGCAGACTTCAAGCTCCTTAGGGTAGGAGCTTTTTGGTATTTGTTCAACACGATTCATTCCGTGAGAAAGCTCTGTGTACCTTCAGACTAGTGTATAAATAAAGCTACCTGAGAGGCAAACCAAGAGAGAGCCTGGAAAATGTCATGTTTTGAGAAATTGAAGATACAACTGCTCAATGAATCTGAACATCACATTAATTTTAAATTAAAAATAAACGTGTATTTTTAAACTGATAATTCACTCCAGAAGAGGCGCTGTTCTCTTCAATGTCAATGGGCAGAAAGGCTTTCACCAGTAAACACAATTATATACAAAAGAATAACTTATACAAAAAGAAGGTCTTCAAAATTAGATTATCTCTGCCTTTGGACTGAAATATTGTGGATCCAATAAGATGATCTTTATGGAAACCTGATCACGACATGAGGGGAAAGTAATATGCAAGACGTTATATCTAATTTTTTAATATTTACTTACTTTTGAGAGAGAGACACAGAGCACAAGCAGGGGAGGGGAAGAGAGAGAGGGAGTCATACAATCTGAAACAGGCTCCAGGGTCTGAGCTGTCAGCACAGAGCCCTACACAGGGCTCAAACTCACGGACCATGAGATCATGACCTTAGCTGAAGTCAGACGTTTAACCGACTGAGCCACCCAAGCATCCCAATTATCTATAAATTTTTAAAGTTTTTTCAAATGGTGTATCTGGTTGCCCTATGACAGCTCCTGTATAGAAAAATGTAAATTAAATTTCCTAGATTTGAAGGGCCATGTGCTACTCTTTTTGTCATGAGACAAAAAGAAATTAGATAGCATATACATATGAAGGGCTAAGTTCCTCCAGTATTAGTCAGAATAGGATAGGTCAGGCTACAGTAATGAACCAGCTGTGTTTCTCCATGACTTAACACATACTATTTCTCGCTCAGAGTTCTCCATAGTTCCATTGGCTCTCCAAACTAGGACCCTTCTAAGTATTAACTCACGGTTCAGTTTACTTCCATCTTTTAACTACACCATCTGGAATACACGGCTTCCAGGGTTGCCAAGGCAGGCAAAGAGAAAGTTGGAGCATGGCATGGGTGATTTTCACTGCCGTTATGGGCTGAATTGTGTCTCCCCCAAATTCACATGTTGCAACTAACAGGGGGCTATGTTTGGAGTCTTTTATATTTAGACCTTTGTGGAGGTGAGTAATATTAAATGAGATCATAAGGATGGGATCCTCATCTGATAAAGATGGTGCCCTTATAAGAAGGGACACCAGAGCTCGCACTCTCCCTCTCTCTCTCCTTCCATGCATACACAGAGAAAAGGCCATGTGAGGACACAGAAATCAGGTAGCAATCCACAAAGCAGGAAAAGAGCTCTCACCAGAAACCAAATTTGCCAGTATCGTTTATAGCAATGGTGAGAAAACATGTCTATTGTTAAAGTCACCCAGTCTTTGGTATTTTGTTATGACAGCTTGAGCTGACTGATGATACCAATGTATCAGCCAATGCGACATACATTGACTCCAATGTGACATACATTGTATGTAACCAAAGGCCATTGGTGACAAGGAGGCAAACAGCTCTGCCTAACCGCATGGAGGCTGCAAAGTTCTGTTTCTCATACGCCCTGAAGGAAAAGGGACCTCAGGACTAATGAGGGCTAGTAATGGCTACCACACCTCTGTACACCTTCCCCACAAAGACATGAGACCAAAAAAAACTCTGGGCTGGGGAGGGAGACAGACAGGATTTCAGAAAAAGGAGGGCAAGAACCAGTAAGAAATTAGTGTCATTTCCATCTCTCTTGGAATTAGCCAAAAAGAACAGAAAGTATATGAAAGGAGTCCTCTTGAAATTATGGGTAATTCGGAGAGGAGACAGCTTGACTAGTTTCTATTCCAGAGATTTCTGAAAGCAGGAGCTTCCCCAAAGTATCATGTATTTTCTGAGCACAAAGAAGCCACAGCATGGCATACCGGGGAAGTGGGATGTAGCTACGACCCCCAGCATTGGGTTCGCAACGGCTTACAGGGGTAAGAAGATTGAAGCAGAAATTCAAAAGCATGTAACACCCAAAATGGGGAATAAAGAGAAGCTCAGATGGCAGAGTTAGCTGGTGGCCCAGAAGTTACACTGGTAATGAGAAGAGCAGCTCCCCAATGCTCTGCTCTACAAGATAGAGTTAACAGTAGGAGATGCTGACACAGAGCTGGGATTTATAGCTTCAATAAGGACAAGGGGATTGCACAATAGCAGAGGCCGTGTGGCATTACTTAACAGACAGAGGCAAGATGGATGAAATTACTGTCAGGGAAAACAAAGCCAAAGTGGCAACCAGGGTATCTTGACCCACAAAGATCTGTAACTACAGCTAACAGACCCTAGGATTCCTAGGAGCAGGATAGATGTCTAGCAGTCTGTGGCATGTCAGCACATCCTCTCCTAGGTAAAGAACACATTGTCACAGTTTGTACTCCATAGCTCTAAGAGATGTACAGCATTTGATGGGTCTCTTTGAATTTTAGAGGCAGCTTATATCATACTTGGGAATATTGCTCTGAGCCATTTATCGGGTGACTCAGAAAAGTCCCGGTTTTTAGTGGCATTCAGAGTAAGAGAAGATTCTGCAGCAGGTCCAGTATGCATTCGTCCTGCAGCTCGGGCCATATGACCCAACAGATTTAATAGTATTAGAGGCATCCCCACTGAATAACAATGCAGAGTATAGTCCTTGACAAGCCTGAATAGAAGAGTCAAGTGCATATCCCTTGGGTTCTAGAATACAGCCAAGACTTTTACAGGAGAAACTACTCACCATTTGAAAAACAGTTCTTGGAGTGCTAAGGAGCTCTAGCAGAGTCTTAAGAGCCTGACCACAGGACACCAAGTAATTATATGTCTGGAACTGCCTATTGTGAACTGATATTATCAAATCCATCAAATCATAATGGTAGATGGCTACAGCAGCAATTCATCGTATGATGGAGATAGCACATCCAGACCAGGCACAAAGAGGTCTTGAAGGCGTGCATAACTTACATAGAGAGCTGGCCCAGATTGCTAGAACTATTAAGTCATACTGATGCATTTCTCTCAGCTCCTATCTTATAGCCACAGGGGTACACAGACGCTGTGGATCAACTACCAGAGGAGAAAAACACCTAGGTCCTAGTTCCCTGATCAATTACTCTGCACGTTGGTGCTGGCTGCATATGCTGCCACACCAAAGCCCCAGTCATAGGTTGCCTTGATCAAAGTGGTGAAGCAAAATCTTTCCAGTAGGCAAAGGTGAGAATAGGACATGAGGTCATTTACTTCGTATGAAGAAAGAAACCATCTGTCCTGGAACATAGATTAACACCAAATTCTGGGCACTGCTAAATGACTTATCGGTCAGTTGTCTGGAAGGAATAAGAGACCAAAAAAAAAAAAAAATGTGTGGCAAGGCATGTGGGTGAACCTACTGGGAGGATACAAAGCATGCTCATATCTGGGCTTCACACTATAGCTTACTGTAAAGTAACCACTGCCTCCAGAGGTGGCACAAAGGACCGTTATGCAGTTGCTATGGTGGCAGAAATGAAGGCTATGCATAGCCAAACAGCACGGGACACCTCTTTCCAATGTCACTGCCGAATGCCCAGCCTGCTAAGAGCAGAGTCTAATGCTGAACTCTAACTATGGAATTATCCCTGGAGGAGACAAACCAGCCACTCACAGGCAGATTGATTTATCAAGCAACTTCTACCTGGACTTTTGCTTACTGGAATTGATACCTACTGCAGATATGGGATGGTCTCCCTGGCTTACAGCCAGCAACAAAGACTTACAGAACACCAAATTTGGAGCAACATATCCTACCAATCAACTAAAAGACCTTTTTTTTTTTTTTATGGCTATGGAAGTACAGCAATGGGTATATGATCATTTGACCCACTAGTCCTACCATATATCACATCACTCAGAAATAATCAGCCTAATGGCAAGATGAAAAATCTCAAATAAGGTCCACTGCAGGAACGACACACTTTCAGTTTGGGACACTGTGTTCTGGGATCTGGAATTGAAGCAATGGCTGATGAACTTGGTGCCGTGTCTCTGAAAAACAGAACCAACTGGCCAGAAAAATAAAGGGTAAGATAGAAAGTGCTCTTGATGTCCATTTCCCAGTTTGGGGAATTTGTTCTTCCTGTCCCTAAAACATAAGGCTCTGCTGCATTGGATTCCACCGAACCTGAACTTACAACTACCACCTTGCCTTTTGGGCCTCCTCGTGAAAGGAGAACATCAAGCAAGGGAAGAAGTTACTATATTGGAGGTTTTAATTGATCCTGTTACTATGAGGAGTTGCTACTGTACAATGAGGGGTCAGAAGGGAGGACGTATGGTACCTACGGGATTCTCTGGGCCATCTCTTAGTGCTTCCATGCTAAGAAGTGTAAATGGGGAGGGGTGCCTGGGTGGCGCAGTCGGTTAAGCGTCCGACTTCAGCCAGGTCACGATCTCGTGGTCCGGGAGTTCGAGCCCCGCGTCAGGCTCTGGGCTGATGGCTCAGAGCCTGGAGCCTGTTTCCGATTCTGTGTCTCCCTCTCTCTGCCCCTCCCCCGTTCATGCTCTGTCTCTCTCTGTCCCTAAAAAAAATAACAGAAAATCCAAAAAAAAAATTAAAAAAAAAAAAAAAAGAAGTGTAAATGGGGAATTGCAGAAAATCATGGTCAACAAAGGTACAACGACTGAACACACACCTCAAAGATGAAGTTCTAGGTTACCCTACCAGGCCGGCACCTTGTCTGTACTGAAGTCCTGAGTGAAGGTGAGGGAAATATAGAATGAGAGAGGGAGAAAGGAGATGAATATTAACTGTGGCCCCAAAATGAGACGCAGACGGAGTAGCAGAAGCTTGCTCAACTAACCTCTACAGTTAACGCCTTTCGTAGATTTAGAAGGTGAACGCAACTTTGAAGTCCCTGTGAAAGATTAAAGATGATGGAGGGCATAAGCAAACCAAAGGGCTCCAACAGAGGTACTGTATTGAGTACGTTTTGTACTTTCATGCACATCTTCACCCAAACCATTTGCTGCAACCACTGATACAGCCACAAGCTTCTACCTAGAAGCTTCTACCTGCAGTTGTAAAATTAGTGTCTCGCTTCAGCTTGTATGGCTGCTGCTTCTCTGACTCTGCAGCGTGGGGACCTGTAAGAACTCACTTAGCACTCACACGTGGAAATCCTGAAATGTGCAAGCAAGCTAACACTAGACAAGGAAACTAGTGAATAATGGGGAATGGAAGCTGATGGGTAGATAAAAACTCCTCTGTCCCTTTGGTGGAACAGGAATAGAGTCCACTCTATCTTTCAGAGGGATAGGACAGAATCCAGCCATAGGAGCCTATACTGCTATTCAACTCAAGAATATACCCTTCGAGATTGTTTCACTGGCAAATTCTACTAAACAATTAAAGAAGAAATAATACCAGGGCACCAGGGTGGCTCAGTTGGTTGAGCATCCGACTTCGGCCAAGGTCATGATCTCACGATTCCTGAGTTGAAGCCCCACGTCGGGCTCTGTGCTGACAGCTCAGAGCCTGGAGCCTACTTTGGATTCTGTGTCTCCCTCTCTCTCTGCACCTCCCTGCTTGCATTCTCTCTCTCTCAAAAACAAACATTAAAAAAACATTTTTAAAGAAGAAATAATAACAATTCTTCACAAACTCTTTTTAAAAAATACAAGAGGAAAGAACATTACCCAATCCAGTCTATGAGGCCAGATATTATCCCAATATCTAAGTCAGATAAAAATATCTCAAGAAAGGAAAACTTCATACTATTATCTGTCATAAGTACAGATGCAAAAATCTTGAACAAAATACTACCAAACTAAATTCAGTAACACATAAAAAGTATTACAACCTATGGCCATGTAGGATTTATCTCAGGAATATAATGTTGGTTTAACATCTGAAAATCAGTGTAACACCTTATGAAAACAGAAAAAAAAAAACCACACATAATCATCCCGAAAGATGCAGAAAAAAGACATTTGACAAAATCTAAGAGCTTTTTATCATTAAAGGATTTTTTAAAAAGGAATATGGGGCAACTTTCTCACCTCAGTAAAGAGCATCTATGAAAGCACCCACAGCTAACATCAAACTTAATCTTGAAAATATTAGGGCTTTACAACTAAGATCAGGAAAAAGACAAGGATGTTCATTCTCCGCCCTTGTATTCCAAATTATATGAGAGGTGCAAGGCAAGTTTGAACGGTGCAAGAGAAATTTACAAAATATGGTTGTTTTTCTACATACCAGCAGTGAACAACCTAAAAATAAAATTTAAAACAACAATTCCATTTATAATAGCATCAAAAGGAATAAAATACTTAGGAACAAAGAGAAGTATAAATTTTATACTTTGAAAATGATAAAACATTGTTCAAAGAAATTAAAGAAAAACTTAAATCGAAGGACATCCATGTTCATGGAGCAGAGGACTTAATATTGTTAACATGCTAATACTCACGAAAGTGATCTACACAATCAATATAATCTCTATCAAAACCCCAGTTAGCTTCTTTGTGGAGAAAACTGACAAGCTGATCCAAAAATTCATACAGGAATTTGAGGGTCTCAGAATAGCCAAAACAGTCCTGAAAAAAAATAACATTGGAAGACTCATGCTTCCTTAGTCCATTTGGGCTATGACAGAATACCACAGACTGGATGTTTAAAAACAAACAAACAAACAAAAACACAAATTATTCACAGTTCTAAAGTCTGGCAAGTCCAGGATCCTGAGATGCCTTAAGATTTGGTGTCTGATGAGAGGTTTCTTCCTGGTTCATAGATAGCTTTTTTGTTTGTTTGTTGTTGTTTTGTTTTTTTCTGTATCTTCACATGATGGAAAGCAGGTGAGGGAGATCTCTGGAATCTCCTGTTGGACATTAATCAAACTTAGGAGGCTTTCACCTTCCTGACCTAAGCAAATCCTACAGGCTTCACCTCCAAAGAACTATCACATTGAGCATCAGAATTTAACATAGGAATTTGGGGGATGCAAATATTCACATGCTTCCCAATTTCAAAACTTACTACCAAGTTACAGTAATTATGACAGTGTGGCACGGGGGGTGCCTGGGTGGCTCAGTTAAGCATTGGGCTCTTGGCTTCGGCTCAGGTCATGATCTCACAGTTCGTGAGTTCGAGCCCTGCGTTGGGATCTGTACTGACAGTGCAGAGCCTGCTTGGGGCTCTCTCTCCTCCTTGCTCTCCCTCCCTCCCTCTCTTTCTCTTTCAAAATAAATAAACTTTAAAATTTTTTTTTAGAAAAAGAGACACACAGTGTGGCACTAGCATAAGGCTATACATATAGACCAACAGAATAGAATTCAGGATCCAGAAGTATACCTTCACATATATGGTCAATTGATTCTTGACAAAGGTACCCAGGTAATTCAATGGGGGGATGAAGGGTGTGTCAACAAAAGGTTCTGGGACAAGAGGATATGCATATGCAGAAGAATCACATGTACCATTTTTTTTTCACACAGCATACACAAAAATGAACTCCAAATGGATCACAGACCTACATAAATGTATGAATTAAATCTATAAAACTCTTAGAAGAAAATATAGGAGTACATCTTCATGACTTTGGGATAGATGAAGCCTTTTGGTATTTAATGACGAAAGAATAAAATAAACTGTCCTACATCAAATTCCAAAACTTTCGACCCTCAAAAAAAACCACTAAAAGTTTTAAAAAATGAACCGAATGGGAAAAAAATTTGTAAATCATTTATCTGATTAAGTACTTGTACCTAAAGTATACAAAGCACTCCTGAGCAGAGTAGTGCAGCAGAAGCATGCTGGGCCCATAAAATATATAAAGCACTCCTAAAATTCAATTAATAAAAGCACAAATAACTCAGTGGAAAAATGGGCAAAGAATCTGAATAGACTTTTTTTTTTTTTTCCAAAGATATATCAATGGTCCACAAGCATGAGAAAGATGTTCAACTTCATTAGCTATCAGGAAAAAGTAAATCAAAACCACAACGTGATACCATTTTATACCCCCCACAGCAGCTAAAATCAGAGACAGATAATAGCAAGTGTTACTAAGGACGTAGAGAAATTGAAGCCCTCGACGTTGCTAGATGGAATGAAATCACTTACGAAAACAGGCAAAACGTTAAACAGAGTTACTTATGATCCAGTAATCCCATTCCTAGGAATATACCCAAGAAAATTGAAAACATATGTCCACAAAAACTTGCAATGTTGCCAGCATTTATAATAGCCAAAAAATAGAGACAACCGAGATGTCCGCCAACTGAGGAATGGATAAATAAAATGTGGTTTGTTCATGCAAGGTAATGTTATTTGGCCATGAAAAGACATGAAATACTGACACATGCTACAACATGGATGAAGCTTAAAAATGTGTAAAGTGAAAGAAGCCAACCTCATGTGATCCTGTTTATATGAAATGTCCAGAACAGGGAAATCCACAGGGACAGAAAGTAGATTGGTGGTTACCGGAATCTGGGAAAGCGTTGGGGGGGAATGAGAAATGACTACTAATGGGAACAAGATTTCTTTTTAGGCTAATGCAAATGTTGTAACAATTGACTGTGAAGACGGAAGCACAACTCTCAATACACTAGAAACTGTTGAATGGTACCTTTTAAGTGGGGGAATTTTATGTTACATGATTTACACCTGGATAAAGGTTTGGGTTTTTGTTTTGTTTTGTTTTGTTTTGTTTTTGTTTTTAAGGAAGAAAATAAAAAGAGAAAGAAGGTATGCTTCCCTTGGCTTTTCCTTTATTCCTGTTTTCCTCTCTCAAGTCTGGATTCCCTGGACCACCTGCCCTAATAAACTAGCCAACACAAGCCCTGATTTAGGCTCAGCTTTCTGGGGAGAAGGCAGGAAGGAGATACATATTTGTGTGTGAGTGAATGTATCTATTTCTCCTTGGAGAAACTGTCAAAAGAGGGGATATTACTAACAACATCATCACCTCCAGAGATTCACAAATTCTTGATCTCTGTATTTTTCTTCAATCTAGGAGATAAAGGGAAACCCCACATACATACCTACTCCGAGCTTTTCCTTTTCAAGACTAAGAATTAGGGCAAGAACATTTACTGATATGTTAATTTAGTGTTTTTAACAATATGGTTATAGGAATAAGTAAGAGGTACTTTTTCCCTCCTAACCACTAAAAGCCGTAAGTTCTGAACTTCGACACTCTATTTTAAGGATACGTTGTTTTTGTTGTAAAAAGTTGCCAGGCATTCAAACAACTCCTAGCTACCAAAGGTATGCTTGAGGGAAGGATAGACAGACAAGAGAATTTATTGTGTGTGGAAGTGGTCTGATTCTGGATCTAGGGCACACAGTCCCCTAAAGGCAGAAATGTACCTTTCTTTAGAACAGTCTAGATAAGGGATCTGCAAACTTTTTCTGCAAAATAGTCAATATGTTTAGGCTTTGTGAGCTACGAGGTCTCTGTTATAACTACTCGCATCTGCCCTGGTAGGGTAGAAGCAGCCAAAAGCTGCTGTACATAAGAAAATGAATGAGCATGGCTATGTTCCAATAAAACTTTATTTATGAGTGCATCTGGGTGGCTCAGTCAGTTAAGTGTTGGACTTCGGCTCAGGTCATCATCTCATGGTTTGTGAGTTCAAGCCCGGCGT